>NC_134438.1:7964533-8301686 GCF_030867145.1 Opisthocomus hoazin | reverse complement strand
TGCGAAGACCCCAGGACCACAACAGAGCTCCCAGGATCTTAACAGAGCCCCCAGGACCCCAGTGAAACCCCCAGGACCCCAACAGAGCCCCCACGACCCCAGCGAAGACCCCGGGACCCCAACAGAGCTCCCAGGACCCCAATAGAGCATCCAGGACCCCAGCGAAGACCCCAGGACCCCAACAGAGCCCCCAGGACCGCAGCGAAGACTCAAGGACCCCAACAGAGCCACCAGGACCCAACAGAGCCCCAAAACCCCAACACAGCCCCAAAGACACCAGTGAAACCCCAGGACCCCAACAGAGCCCCCAGGACCCCAACAGAGCGCCCAGGACCCAAACAGAGCCCTGACAACCCCAACACAGCCCCCAGCACACCAACAGAGCCCCACAACCCCAGCAATGACCCCAGGACCCCAACAGAGACCCCAGGACCCCAGCGAAGACACCAGGACCACAACAGAGCCCCCAGGATCCCAACAGAGACCACCAGGACCCGAACAGAGCCCCCAGGACATGAACAGAGCCCCCACAACCCCAGCGATGACCCCAGGACCCCAACAGAGCCCCCAGGACACCAACAGAGACCCCAGGACACCAGGGAAGAACCCAGGACCCCAAGAGAGTCCCCAGGACGCCAGCGAAACTCCCAGGACCACAACAGAGCTTCCCAGACCACAACAGATCCCCCAGGACCCCAGCAAAGACCCCAGGACCCCAACAGAGCCCCCAGGACCCCAACAGAGCCCCCAGGACCCCAGCGAAGACCCCGGGACCCCAACAGATCTCCCAGGACCCCAATAGAGCCCCCAGGACCCCAGCGAAGACCCCAGGACCCCAACAGAGCTTCCAGGACCCCAGCGAAGACCCCAGGGGGTCCCAGGGGGGACACACGGGGGGGACGCACCCCCCCTTGACCTTACTTCACCCTGGGTGATGGAGGCAATGCAAGCATTGGGGTGCCCCTTCCTCCCACCCTGCTTTGCACAGGGGCCCCCCCTTGCTTTTTAAGCAACGAGGAGGAGTATGAGGCCGAAGGGGGCATTGTCGGGGGTGGAGCACCCCAAGTTTCCCCCCTCCAGTCTCCCCCCATCACCACTTTGCACGGCAGCAATGCAGCCCCATCCCCAGCTGCTGGGGTGAGCTTGGTGTCCCCCCCCAGCACCCAGTTTGGAGCTGGGGGGAAGACCTGGGGGACATGAAAGCCCCCCCAAGTTCCCCCCCCAAATCTCCCCCCATCACCAGGGTTGCACCCCACTTTGCAGCAGTGCAGCCCCATCCCCAGCTACTGGGGTGACCTTGGTGTGTGTCCTCCCCCAGCACCCAGTTTGGAGCTGGGGGAGGATCTGGGGGGTATGAATACCCCCCAGGTGTGTGTCCCCCCCCAAATCTCCCCCCATCACCAGGGCTGCACCCCACTTTGCACGGCAGCAGTGCAACCCCATCCCCAGCTGCTGGGGTGACCTTGGTGTGTGTCCTCCCCCAGCACCCAGTTTGGAGCTGGGGGGAGGACCTGGGGGGCATGAAAGACCCCCAAGTTGCCCGCCCCCAAATCTCCCCCCATCACTAGGGCTGCACCCCACTTTACACGGCAGCAGTGCAACCCCATCCCCAGCTGCTGGGGTGACCTTGGGGTATGTGTGTCGTCCCCCCCCCGCACCCTGTTTGGAGCTGGAGGGAGGACCTGGGGCTATGAACCCCCCCCCCCCCCGGGACCTTGGTTCACCCTGGGCAATGAAGGGGTGCAAGATTTGGGGTCCCCCTTCCTCCCACCCTGCTTTGCACAGGCCCCCCCCCTTGCTTAAAATCCAACGAGGAGGACTATGAAGCTGAAGGGGCATGGAGGGGGCACCCCAATTCCCCCCCATCCTCCCCCCCACCAGAGCTGCACCCCACCTTGCACCCCCAGCCCCGCCTGCTCCCCCACGGGGTGCCCCCCCGGCCCCCCTCACCCGGGAGGGGGATGGGGGGAGGTGGAAGCTCTCCCCGCGCCCCCGCCCGGGCTGTTGTCACCGGGAGGGTACAGGATGTTCTCGCCGGGCCGCGCTCCCTCTCCCCCCCCCCGTTCCCCCCCCCCTTTCCGCCAGCCCTCGGCCTTCACCTCGGCTGCTCCGCCCTGCTTTAACCCTTTGATTCAGGTTTTTTTCCGCAAAACGCCGCCTTTTCCTCTTTTTCTTCCCTATCGCTGCAGAGATGCTGCCGGGGCACCCCCCCTGCCCAGCCCGGGGTGTCCCTGCACCCCCATTTCACACCCCCACAATCAGGGCCTGGGGGGGTCTCCAGTGGGGTGCCCACCCACTGCCCATCCTTGATGGGGGTCGATGCTGGGAGGGGATGCTTGGGGGTTGCTGGGGGCTCTGATGGGGGTTGATGCTGGGGGGTGGTGGGGGCCATGATGGGGGTTGATGCTGGGGGGGGAAGCTGGGGGTTGCTGGGGGCTATGATGACGGTCGATGCTGGGGGGGGGGGGGGGGGGAGGGATGCTGGGTGCTTCCTGGGGGCCGTGATGGAGGTTAATGCTGGGGGGGATGCTGGGGTTGCGCTGGGGGCTCTGATGGGGGTTGATGCCGGGGGGGGGGGGGGGATGCTGGTGGATTCTGGGGTTCATGATGGGGGTTGATGGTGGAGTGGGGGGGGATGCTGGGGGGTTGCTGAGGGCTATAATGAGGGTCGATGCGGGGGGGATGGTGGGGGCCATGATGGAGGTTGATGCCGGGGGGGGGGGCGGGGGCTGATACTGGTGACCATGCCATGCCCCCAGCGGTGACCAAGCCGGGGGGTCCCCACCGGGGGGGTTCCCTGCCTGGACGCCCGGCGGCAGCGGGGAGCCCCCCCCCGCCCCGGGCAGCCCCCCCCGGCGGCCCCGCGGAGCCCGGCCCCGGTGCTGAGTCAGGCTGTTCCCGGCCGGTACATCGCGTCCCCACGCCGGGCTCCTGGCAGCCCGCCCGGCCGGTGCTGCTCCGCCGCAGGGCCCCCCCCCCCCGGCGCCCCGGGCCCCCCCGCGAGCTCCTGGGGCTGGGGATGCTGCGGCCGGGAGCGAAGCCCCGGGAGCTGCAGGGTGGGATTTTCCTTTGGGGTGGGGGGAATGCAACCAGAGCGTGTCCCTGCCGGGGGCCATGTCCCTCCCGCGTGCCCCCCCCTCCCCGGCTCCCCCCAGCACCCGACAAGCATCAGGACACCCAGGGTGGTTTTGCGGTGCGGACCCCTCGGGCGGGAGCATCCCCATCGCCCCGCGCGACCTCGCGGCTGAGCATCCCTGGGGGTGCTGCACCCTCCAGGTGTGCCCCCCCCGGCACCCCCCAACCCCGACCCCCCCGTACTGGCGGGAAGCCCCGGCCGCCCCCCAACCCGCCGCCCACCCCGGCGGAGGCTGGTACGGTTCGCTGTGTCCAGACCGGAATGTACTTCGTGTTGGAAGTGGCCCCGCGCCAGGGCGGCGAAGCCGGACTTTATTTATCCCCCCCGCTCCGGCCCCGCTTCATCCCGCGGGATCTGGATCTGCGGTGGGGCTGGGGGGGCCGTGGACCCTGCCCACGCCCCCCACTACTCATCTCCAGCTGGGGGGGGGTGCGGGAATTTGCTCCCTTTTTTCCCCAGGGGGGAAATAAACCGGGAAAAAATATTTGTGTCCCTTCTGCGGGGACAAGCGGAGCCCGGGAGGATGGAGCGTGGGGGGCACGGGGATGGATCCAGCCCCGGAAAAGCCTCCGGCCGGAGGTGCCCCTGCCTGCTTGCCCCAGTTATTTTGCAACGGGGGGGGGGGGGGGGGGGGGGGGGCTGGCGTTCAGATGGCAACCTGGAAATTCATGGATGGGGGATGCGTGGGGAAGGGGCCAAGCCCAGGCGTGCTGGGGGGCTCGGCGACGGAGCTGGGGCGGCTCCGGGGTCGACCCGTGGGCTGGGGGAGCCTCGGCCCCTTTGCCCACCCAAATCCCTCGTGGGAGCTGTAGGTGCGAGCGACGCATGGGGGGTCGCGGCCGGAGGAGGGGTCACCCTGCGCTGGAGCTGGCCGCTCGCCGCCGGCCAGGCCGTGTGCCGACCACCCAGCGTCCCTCCGCGGCCTCTCCGCTGCAGAGATTTGGGGGGAATTACATGCAGAAAGGGCTGCTCTGCAACCCCTGGGTCAAGCAGCCCGGTGCTGAGTGGGGGGTCTTGCCCTGCTGCCATCCCCCCGTGTCCCCCCGTGTCACCATGTCGGCCGGCGCAGGCGCAGCGATGGCCGGCGGCGAGGACAGCGTGTCCTCCCCGTACACCGCTGCCTGTTGTGCAACACCCGGCTGCGTCTCCCATAAACACCCGGCTCCCCACGCTGCCGGGGTCCCACCGCGCTGCACCCCCTGCCCCGGTGACGCACCGGACCCTCGGAGGGGTCCACGGGCTGGGGGGGTCGAGGCCGCGGCATCGCCAGGCTGCGAAAAGCTGCTTTGGTCCCCCAAAACAGGCAGGGTATCCGGGTATGGGGGGAAGGATGGATTCGGGGGGAGCGGGGAGCATCCCACACAGGTCGCCTGCCCGGCGCTGTCGTTTCGCACCCGAACCCATCGATTCGTGCCGTCACCCGCAGACGGATACTGGGAGAAAACCGATTTCCTCGACTCTCCCAGCGCGCTGGGGAGATTCACTGATGCGGCTCTTCGGGGGGGGGGACGCCGCTCCGCCCCACGCTCTCCAGGCAGATTAACGCCGGTTATTTTTAGCAGAAGACAAGGATGAATAAAAATACCCTCTATTTTATATTAATTTTTTTTTTTTTTACTTCAGGAACCACCGCTCTCCCATCACACAAGGCACTGGGGAGGCCGGCGCGAGGAAGGACAGCACCAGCAAAGGGGGGTTCTCTGGGCTGTGCTCCCCGGTTGTGGTGGGGGGCAAGGCTTTGCCCCGGACCCCCCGTCCCAGGCAGCAGATGCGGGGCTGAGGCAGGATGTGTCCAGCCAGATGGATGGCGGGGGGGGGGGGAACAAGCAGTGCCCCTGGCAGCCGCCCCGAAGCCGGCCGGGATTATTTCTGGAGCAGATTTCCTCCAGGTTGTGTTATGGGGGTGGGGGGGACGGGGCAGACCCCGGCACCGGAGGGGGGGTTTGGGCATCCCACCGCCCAAGAAAGCAGAGCGAGCCGCGGGGTCCGGCACTGGTACGGTGGTGATTCGGGAGATGTCTTTTAATAAAACCACTCTGGTGCTTTCTTCCCGTCTATTTTGCTTATTTTTTTTCCATGCAAATAAATTAATTTTCCATTTTCATGGTGCGAGGGCAAGCCAGGCTGGAATCCCCTGCCGCCGCTCTCGGTCCTGTGGGATTTTTTGGGGTTTGGGTGTTAGCGAAGGGGCCCTGCACAGAATGAAGCCGCAGGGTTTCCTGAGATTAGAAACCCACGAGATTTCTTCACCAAATGGAAATTCAAATCTCTCAGAGGCCGGGCGGGAAAATGTTTAAAACCAAAATTCAAGGTTCACCTGGGTGATTGCAGAGAGGGAAAAATGAAACATGGTGAAAATAAATCTTTTTTTTTTTTAATCTAAAGCAGGCTTTAATTTTAACTCCCGCTTTCCAGTGAGTGCCATTGGTGTCTAAATCACAGCTGGGAAAACCAAACTCACATCACAGAGCGGAGCTGCGAGCACGCGTCCGTCAGGGCAGCGCTGCCGTGAGCCCGGCCCGGGGGATTCATTGGATCAAGCTGGGGGAATTGGGGCGCAGGCTGGGAGCTGCGGTAAAACCCGATGCTTTATAAAAATCCTGGGAGATGCTGCGGTTTAAATCTGCCCAGCAATCCCCCCCCCAGCGTTTTTTGCCCCTCTGGGCTCAGGCGCTGCCATTACCTGAACGCGCACGGGCAGCGATCGCTGTTTAATTGCAAATATTCGTTATTTCTGATCCCGGGGTGTGGGGTGTTTTGAGGAAGCTCTTCACAAATATCTTCCCTCCTTCGCGCTGAACAGGAACATTTCTGTGTGTCCCAGCTGCCACGCGTCCCCCAAACCTGCACCTCCCTGTCCCCCCCCCAGGAGATGATTTGCTTTTCAGTGTGATATTCCCCGTAACAAACCCCGAGGAGGTTGACCGGTGTTGGGGTGTCCGTGGGGTGTTCCACGGGGTTGGGGTACCCGTGGGATGTTGCATGGGGTTGGGGGTACCCATGGGGCATTGCACGGGGTTGGGGTTTCCATGGGGCGTTGCACAGGGTTAGGGTACCCCTGGGATGTTGCATGGGGTTGGGGGTACCCATGGGGCATTGCACGGGGTTGGGGTTTCCATGGCGTGTTGCACAGGGTTAGGGTACCCCTGGGGTTTTGCATGGGGTTGAGGTGTCCATGGGATGTTTCATGGGGTTGGGGGTACCTGCGGGGCATTGCATGGGGTTGGGGTGTCCATGGGACGTTGCACGGGGTTGGGGGTGCCCGTGGGATGTTGCATGGGGTTGGGGTGTCCGTGGGGCATTGCGTGGGGTTGGGGTGTCCGTGGGGTGTTACATGGGGTTGGGGTGTCTGTGGGGCTTTGCATGGGGTTGGGGGTACCCGTGGGGTGATGCGTGGGATTGGGGTGCCCGTGGGGTGTTGCACAGGGTTGGGGTGCCCGTGAGGTGTTGCACAGAACTGGGCGATCCTCTGGATCTGGGGTGCCCTTGGGGGTGGTTGCACGAAGCTGCCCCCCCCCCCCCCCAGCGGCACTGCTCAGGGCTGGGGGAACCCAGGAGCACTGCGTGGGGCCGAGGGGTCCTTGGAGCATTGCACGGGACTGATTCCACCCCCGGGGCATTGCACAGGGCCAGGACCCCCCCGCCGGGGCATTGCACGGGGCCGGGGCCCCCCCGGGGCATTGCACGGTCCGGGACCCCCGGGCACACTGGACAGGTCTGGCCCGCCCTGCACCATCAGACGGGGCCAGGTCCCCCTCAGACCGTCGCACAGGGCCAGACACCCCCCAGCGGCACTGCAGGGGGCCCGGGACACCCCCACGGGCATCGCACGGGGCCGGAACCCCCCGAGTTCCTGCCCCGCTCCGGCGCCGCTGCCCACGGCAAGTGCGCGGGGTGGGCGGGGCGGCCCGTCCCGCCAGGGGAGGGGAGAACGTCGTGATTTGCATACCTCCGCCACCCGACCCAATGAGAAGGCTCAGCGGGCGCCGCCGCCGAGACGGGCAGGGCGCGGCTGCCAATGGGACGCGGGCGGTGGGGCGGGGCCCGGCGGCCGGGGGGACTCGGAGCCGGCGCGGCCGCGCGGTGCCACTCGGAGCCGGGCGGCGGCAGCGCGCGGGGCGACGGAAGGTGGGGACGTGCGTGGGGCGGAGGGACCCCGCGTGGGGCCGGGGGTACTGGGGGGCCCTGCGCGGGTCCCTGCGTGGGGTTGGGGGGTGCGGAGGGACCCTGCGTGGGTCCGAGGGGTGCTGGGGGTCCCTGAGTGGGTTCGGGGGGTACTGGGGGACCCGGCATGAGACCGTGCGTGGGGCTGGGGAACCCGGCGTGGGGCCGAGGGTTCTGGGAGACCATGCGGGGATCCCTGCGTGGGGCCGGGGGGTGCTGAAAGACCCGGCGTGGGTCCGCGCGTGAGTCCGGGGGGTGCTGGAGGACCCTGTGTGGGGCTAGGGGTCCCTGTGTGGGGCCCTGAGTGGGGTTGGGGGGTGCTGGGGGACCCTGAGTGGGGCTGGAGGTCCCTGCGTGGGGCCGTGGAGTGCTGGGGGACCCTGAGTGGGTCGTTGCGTGGGTTTGGGGGACTGGGGGAACCCTGCGTGCAGCTGGCGGTGCCTTCGCTGGGGGCAGGCTCGGGGGTGCCTCGCGTGGGGCTGGGGTACCCCTGCGTGGGGCTGCATGGTCCGTGTAGGGCTGGAGGAATACCGTGGGTCGACGTGGGGCTGGGGGGGGATAGCGTGGGGCTGTATGGGGGGCAATGGGGTCCTGCGTGGGGCTGGGGAGTCGCGTGGGGAAGGGGATGGGGTCCCCACCCCAGTGCAGGGGATGGGGGGTGTTAGCACAGAGGTCCCCGAGTGTTGCTGGGCTGCACTGGGCTGGGAACGAGGTGCCACCGGTGGGTTGGGGTCCCACCAGGCGGGGGTCGGTGTCCGCCGTTTGTGCTGGCTGCTCGAGGGAGGGGATTCTTCATTTTTTCCCCCACTTTTTCTCACAAAACGAAGCTCCTCTGCTCGGCTGTGTGGTTTCCCCCGACAGCACCCACGCCGCGGGTGCACCCAGACGGGTGGTCCCACGGGCAGCACCTACGGGCGATCGCACCACGTAAATGGGATTTTTTTTTTTTTATTTTTTTTTTTTATTGAAGCTTGTGCTGTTTTTCTAACAGAAACTCTTCCAAAGCTCCTTTTTTTATTTTGTTAAACCGCGGGTTCGGGTCGGGAAGGAGCGTTGTGCGCGCTGAGCTATGGGGGCTTGGGGCGGGGGGGGGTTACATCCGTTAGCGGCGTGTCCCTGGCCAGTGGTTTCCACAATTCTGTCTGTGCTGGGCCCTTGTGTCGAGGAGATGGGGCCGAGCTGCTGCCATGAGGGGAAAAAACCTTGAAAAATGAAAAAACCCCACTGCCCAGGGGTGATATTTGAGAATTTAGATGGTGGCTCTGCATAAGGAGCTGGTTAAACTGTCGAGGTGGGTTTAGGACATTGCTGGGGCTTCAAATCCAGCCTGGAAACTGGGATTATAAATTAAAAAAGGAAAGTTGAAGGCGCAAATCATTCTTTCCCTTAAAATGTGGGGACGCTGCATCCCTCCTGCCTCCTTCCCTGCCCGGCCAAGGGCTGAGGGGGGAGAAGATCATTAAATCCACCCAGCAGAGCCTGCACCTGGCTTTTACGGGATGCTTTCCCAGGTGCGGTGGGTTTGGGCTGGGCGGCGATGCTGTGCTCGGAGATGCTTGGGTTTGATTTATTTTCAGCCTGGTGCCCTAGAAGTGGGACAAAACTGCCGGGGGGGGGGGGGGGGGGGGAGACAGGAACACCGCCAAAGCAGAGGGAACGATGGCTGCTGCGGGCAAGGGGTGAGTCAGGAGTGTGGGGCTGAGCAGGGATAAATTTCCAGTGGTGCTGAGGGTTTTCCAGCCCAAAGTGGGGATGCGGGGGTCCCTGGGTGGGATGCGGGGGTCCCTGGGTGGGATGCCGGGGTCCTTGGTGGGATGCCAGGGTCCTCAGTGAGATGCTGGTCCTTGGCCCCACAGCGTGAGGGGTGATGACGGCATCCTCTGGGACGCAGGGGGAGGAAGGTGAGGGTGCGATGGAGCTGGGTGCTCGCAGGAGCCAGAGGTGGTGGGGTGCTGGTGGAGGAAGGGGTGGCCGGGGGTGTCTTGGGGGGGCTTGGAGCAGGCAGGGGTTGTGCTGGAGAAAATGCGTGATGGCGTGGGGGGAAAAATTAAAAGCAGATTTCTAGGGAATTGTGGAGAAGGCTGCCCAGGGCGGTGGGGGAGTCCCCATCCCTGGAGGGGTTCAAAAACCGTGCGGCTGTGGCACTTGGGGACATGGTTTAGCAGGCGTGGGGGTGCTGGGGTGACGGTTGGACTTGGTCATCTTAGAGGTCTTTTCCAGCCTTAATAATTCTGTGATTCTGAGTTACTGCTTCTGCCGAAACTGGGAGGGATGATGGCACGTGGCCTCTGGTGTGGCTTTGGGCTGGGGGGTGGAGCGGGTTCGGGGGGACGGCTGGCACGGTGCGAGCTGCTCGCCATGCCCAGCCTGCCCGGAGCGAGGTGTCGGCCGCAGTGGCAGCTTGTGCGGTGATTCCTTCTTCTTTTTTTTTTTTTCCAAAAATAAAAGCAAACAATCACAGCTTCCCAAGGCTGGATTTGCCCAGCACGCGCTCAAATGGTACCGCTGTCCTTTCCCAGCGTGGGTAGAGCGTCTCCCTGCTGGGATGAGCCAGCAGAGAAGGACAATTCCCAAGCAAAAACCAAACTGCGTCCTGCACGAACATCACTGCTGTGTAATTAGGCAGGTTTTAATTACCGGCTTGCAGAAGAAAGTTTGCTGTAAGGCTCGAGATGCTCAGCACTAGGACCCCATGCTCTGTCTGGCTGCGGCTCTCCGGGCTGGCTCAGGGGGAAAAAGTATTTTATAAAATATATGGAGAGTAATTTGCTTGTTGTTTATGCTTTTATGCTAATTTATGTTTTATTTGATATTCGCTGGCAGTTATAGATATTTGGATAAAGTTGTTGCAGCCCCTTGAGGGAGCTGCGGAGCTCGCACCGCTAATCAGCGGCGGGGCGAGGGTTGTGGCGTCGTAACGCCGTGCGTTGGTGGGCGAGAGGGAACGGCCACGGGCGCTCGGGTGGGCGAGTCGTTCATGTGAGTTGTTCGTTACGGAGCCGGCGAGCTTTTTCCATCAGCAATAGTTGGGGTTGAAATAAGGATTTCGGATTTTGCAAGTGAGTGTGTTGGAAAATTGGGAAAATAGGAGTAAAGTAACTGTTGGGAGTGGCGAGGGGGGAGGATGAGGGACCGCAGTTAAATTTTGTTCTGCCTGTGATGTCCCGTGTTCGTAAATAGTAGGAAAATTAGGAAAAAAAAAAAAAACTTTTAGGAAATTAGCGTCATTAAAAGTATTCCGGTTTCAAGTATTTTTTGATTTATGCTAATTTTAGTCCCAGAATTCAATAAATGGAGCTCTGGGAGGCACCACCTCTTCTTGCGCGCTGGTACCATCACCTCTGGGGTGCGACCCCAAAGCCGCAGCACCCCCGGCAGCCTCCGGACCCCCGGGCTGAGCCCCCCACCCCACGGCGATGCTGGTCCTGCTCCCCCCCGGTCGCTTTGGCTGCTCGTGGCGTTTCTCTGTTCTCGCCAAGAAATCCGGATCGGGCGCGGGGCGAGGCTGGCGTTTCGCCGCACGCCGGGAATTGCCGTTTGCCCGCTGCGATTTGGCGTTTGTAGGCCGTTGGCGCGCATGTGGCTTCGAAAAAAAATAAGGTCTTGGGTGCTGGGTGATTTTGGGGTGCGCAGGGTTGGGGCCGAGTTGGGGATCCTCCCCTGGGACTCGGCACAGGGGCTCTCGAGGTGCCGCCGAGCGCTGGCGCGTGGGGAATAAGCAATTAATAAGCAATTAAATAGAGCATTTCCACTGCCCGGGGGGGGTTGCTGTGGTTTAGGGGCACCTGGCTGCAAGCTGGGTGTCGAAAGCCCTAAATCTGTTGCGAGCAATGAGCTACTTTTAGAAATAATAATAATAAAAATTAAATCAAGTTTAATTGTCACATTTGTTCTGGAGAAAAGGCGCAATCAGAGCAGAGTTGGCAAACACGGCGTTCCTTGTTTATTCCCATTTTGTCTCTATTTTAGTTCCCCCAAGCTGTCTCTTACAGTCGGGTTCGCTGGCTGCTGGCGTCGCTGCTGCCGGGAGGGTGCTCCCAGCTCTCCCGGGGTGCGCCGGGAACCCTCCCGTTTCACAGCCAGAGCTGGAATATCGCTTCCCGGTGTCCTGAAAAGCCTGGCTGGCTCCGTGCTCGCTGCTTTGGGCCGGGGGAGAGGGCGCGCCGAGGGGAGCCTGCTCGTTCCCGACAGCAACGAACCCGCTTGGAGGGTGCCAGGGGGTGGGCAGCGGGATGTCAAGTGCTCCTCGCTTTTTAAAGATGGTTTATATAACCTGCTTGGCTATATCATTACATTTTTTTTTCCCCCCTTCCAGTTACACAATCCTAATTTACGAAAGCGTTAGGAAATTGCCTTCCCCGCTGTTACGTGAGCGTCTGCGTGTGATGGGCTCTGAGCTTGGGACGATGCCGCGCTCGGCCCCGCTGCCAGCCACCTCCCGAGAAGCTCAGGCCGGTGTGGAACAGCTATTTATACACTTATTACTGGGGATTTTTATTATTATTGTTGTTGTTCCCCCCATCGGAGGCTGTGTCAGCCCCTCTGGGAGTGGGCTGGGTGCGGGCTGGTGCCTCTCCCTGCTGTCGGAGAGCAGAGGCTTCGCTGCCGGCTCCGGCGTTCCTGGGTTTTTCCCGGTATTTTCGGGATGTGCCGCTTGCGGCAGAGGCTGGTGGTGATTTTTGCGGTGGGAGCAGCTGAAATCTTCCCTGGGACCGGGGCCGGCTTCGGGGGCCGGCAGAGCGGGAGCCGCAGAGCATCACTGTGCGAAACCCTCGACCTCATCCCATCCCTGGCAGCTTCTCCCCTTGGAGGAGCAACAGCCCGTAAATGTTCATGGCTTTTGCTTTCCCCGGTATACGTTTGTCCTTTGGAATAAAGGAGGGGAAAAAAAATTATATCGCTTGAGTTTTTTATTTTTTTCCATTTCATATTAAAGCAATTTCTTGTTTTGAAGCGACCTGGAAAAACCACCAAGCAAACATCGCCTTGCTGCGCAGCCAGCGAAGGAGCCAGATGATTTTTAATGGGTTTATATTGTAAACTCGGGGAGGGGGAAAAAAAAAAAAATCCCCTTCCTGAAAGTCTTTCGCGTGTCGCTGGTGCGGGCGCGCTCGCCGCGCTCCCGGGGGATGCAGACAGGCTGAGCCCATCGTGCTCGCTGTCGAAATATTTGTTCTGGCAGGGAGCAGCGAGCCGTCCTGCTCACTTGTTCCTCTCGCTGCAGCTGAAACTTGAGGGCAGCCTCTTATTCAACGTTATTTAAAAATAAAAAAAAAAAATTAGTTACGGCTTGGATCTTCACTCAAACCACTTCAGAGGCTTAAAAATATTAGCTAGGCTAAACGATTAAGTGAGTGTGACGGGAACACATACCCTTGTATTTAAGTTAGCCGCATGCAGGAGTTTCCTTTTCTCCCTTCGTTATTCTCTTAATTGCTAAAAAACCTCCCTGTGCTGCTGTAGCACCGATACCCTCTGGTCCTCGGGAGGTGGCTCGGGATACAGGCGGCTGCATCCGTCTCTGGGGTGTCCGGTGCCGGGATGCGAGGCTGTGGGGCGGCTGGCGGCGGGATGCAGGGGGTGCTCGGGGGGATGCTCAGGGGGGTACCGCTGGCTCCGTGGGCAGGAGGAGTTAACCCTGGAGCAGCGGATGAAGGAGACCAGGGAGTTCGCTGCCTTCGCCCTGGGTGCAATGGAGGTTCCTCGGGGTGCTGGGCGATTCGAGCAGCTCTGTTTGTGTGTTGTTGGGGTTTTTTTTGAATAAAAGTTGCCATGACTGACCCGCCAGGATGTTAGCTGCTTGCACAATGTGCACGCGAGGGAGTAAATCGATCCATGTGAGTCTTACTCAGCTAGCAATAATTTAAATTTTGTGGCTTTGCTGTTTATTTTAAAGGGGGGGGGGCAAAGTCAAGTGGCCTGGATTTAAAAAAAAAAAAAAAAAGGATTTTTAAATCGAGCTGTAGTGTAGGAGTGTGAGAAATGGCACTCGCTGGCTGGGCACATCCTTAAGTGTCGAGATGGAGCTGAGGATTACGTGGGGCTGCCTTGTTGGGCTTAAGGAAGGTCGTACTGTCTTAAAAATCCCAATTTTCCTTGATTACCAACTCAAACACAGTCTCCCCGGGTCTCTGCTCCGCAGGCTGGCGTTGAAACACCCTCGCCCGGGGAAAATCGCTGCTCCGGTCGTCCCCTCTGCTGCTGCACGGGGCCGGTCGGCTCAGTGCGGAGGTGTTTTATTAGAAAAAATAGTTTTCGAGATCAAGGGGGGAAGCGAAACCACGGTGGGACGGTGGAGAGAGCCCAGCTGCTGCGCTAATTGGGTTGTTCTTCGTTATCTGTTGGGGGCTGTGCCGAGGATGGGGGTGCATCCCCGTGCTGCTGCCCGGCTCGCGGGGCCGAGGTTGGGGCGATGCTGGCTGGGATTCGGGGCCCCGGTACGGTCAGCCTTGCTGGCTTTTAGCCTGACCTTTGCGTTTTAAAGCAACTCCCTCCCGTGTTGCAACCCGCAGCGTTGAGGGCTGGCGCAGTGGCAGCGAAAGCGCTTGGTGCTGAGTCTGAAAAAACAAACCCCAGAGCCCTCGGCTCGGATTTTTCCACCCTGTTAATTTTCATCCTGCCTTTCCGCGACGGTCGATAAAAAAAGTTGGACAGAGGATAGCCGTTCTCCTGCCCCCCCTGTTGTTTTTTTGAAGCTGATGGGAAGATGCTGGACGCTGTTTTACGGACACGGCGAGTCAAAGCACCTTCCCGCGGCTGCGGGGAGCAGAGGAGCTGCCGCGGGAGGCTTTCTCCACGATCTCGTCACCCATTTCTGACCGTGGTGGAGCATGGGCTGTGGCTTAAAACGACCATCTCGGTTCCTCCTTCTCCTTCAACCTTATTTTAGAATAAAGCACGTGTGAGTTTTTAAAATTTTATTATTTATTTTTAAATTTTTTCTCCCCTTCTTACCAGCCATTGGTGCGGAATCCCCACGGCATCTCCGGGTGGGCACCTCCCAGGACCCCTCTGGACCTTCAGCCCTTCTCCAGCGATCGCATGGTGGCAAGGTGAGACCCTCAAGCCCCCCTCCGCTCCCCCCCCAGCCTTTCTCTTCCCCCTCCCTTTCCCCTCCCACGAGCCTCTGGGGAGGGAGCTGCAACGTGAAGTTTCCATTTGGAGCTGGCAAATTCCTGGTATGCCGATTTCTAGGAAACGTGGCTCGGGATCGTGTGCTCGCTGAAACCCTAGCATGTGCGATACCTGTCTGTCCTCAGCCTGTGGTCGGCCATCTGCATCCCATTCTCCGCTCGGAATTTTCTCATATGTCTCTGGGCTGGAAGATGGCAACATCCGTGTGGAGAGGGAATTGGAAAAACTAATGGCTTGTTGTCACGGCGCGGACTTCTGCGCAGCGTGTGCTGGCGGGGTGCGGCGGGCAGCCTCCCGGAGCGGAGTTTTTGTCGGGTGCAAGGCGTGTGCGAAGGGGAAACGGCTTCGGGATGCGCCCGTTGCCTCGCTGCGGAGCCCTGGCGTCGCTGGCCGACAGCCTGGAGAACACGCAGCGCTCGGAGGATGCTGAAGGTGGGGAAGGCACCAGCCACAGCCCAGCTTAAAAAGGGGGGGGGGGGGGGGGGGAAAGGCCTTTTGTTGTACCTGCTGTAACAAAAACCAGATGAAAAGCTGGCGTAGAATGCATTTTTCTGAAGCAGCGGCTGAATTAATGTCTGATTGCATGGCAGTGCTAAAATCGGGGTCTTGGCCGCAGCGCTGCCGGGCTGTGTTGGGGCGTGCAGGGGGATGCTCTGCCTGGGCAGCCCCTGCCCGCTGCGGGCGGCTTCATTGCTCGCAGGCATCGTTTGCTCCTGAGCGTCGATCGCGGGGATGCTGCTCTCCGTCTGGAGGAGGGGGAAAAAGGAATACTGGCAACCGCTGGTGGGTGTTGGGGAAGACGGTGAATCTGCATGCGGGGAGGATGCAGCCATCGTCGCTTTTGAGCCATTTGATGAGTTTCTGTTCGTTTAGCGGGGCTGAGGACAGGCGTGCGCGGGGGGGTTGGGGTGTGCTGGTCGGCGCGAAGCGCGCATCGTGCACGTGTAGGAGCCTCCCGAGCTCGCCAGCCTCCTTCTTTGCTCAGCTAGAAGCTCATTCATCGATTTCTTATTAGTTAACGCTGAAAGAGTTGCAGTTGGAGGAGAGATTGCATCCAGATGTCAAAACCCCTGGATTTTAAAGCTGGTTTATTACAGCTCTTAAATTACAGATTAAACAGCGACACTGATTTTTCGGGTCATCCCATAGAGTGGGGGCTGATTAAAAGCGAGCAGGTGAAACCCCCAAAGCCTTCCGTTGAGCTCGGAGGAGCAGCTTTGCCTTTTCATGGGGCCTGGGGAGGGCAGAGGTGGCAGCTCTGGGTCCCCGTCAGCACTGGGCTGGTGGCCGGAGGCATGGACCGGGTGCCAGCGTTGGGCTCGGAGCTCGAGCCGGGGCGTTTTGGGGGGTTTGCAGACTCGTGCGAGGGGCTTTGCTTCAGCGTGGGAGAAATCAGGCTGTGCAGAACCGCCCCAAAAATGTGCAGAACTGCCCCCAAAATGTGCAGAACCGCCCCGCCGTCCATGCACACCTTTCCTGGGGCGTGCTCTGGGTTTCTTTAATTACTTTCCCCCCGGCTTTTATTCTCCCTGCGTGGAAATGCCTTCCCTCTCGGTGGCTTTTCAGCGATGTTGGGTGGAGGAGGATCCCCAGCCCCGGGGGTTCAACCCTTCCCCACCCTCGCTGCTGCTCCCAACCATCCCTATCGACATCCCGGGGAACTGGAGCAGCGTGGGTCTGCGGAGGAGGGAGGATGGTTCAGCCTGGCTCCATTTACAGCCTGGCAGTGTTCAGCTGGTGGGTAACAGCAGCAGCAGAGCAGGACCTGCCTGGGGTGTCGGAAACACCTGGAGGCTTCTGCGCAGGGTGATGAATTAATCCCCTCCCGGTATCCGGAGCACGCGTGGTCCCGCAGTGAGAGGATTCAGGCTCTGACACCTCCAGCAACCTTGCACGGCTCTTGGTGACAGCCCCCAGCTCCCTGGTATTTAAATCTCGGGGGAGCAGCAGATATATGGGGGTTTTTCCCCTCCCCCTACAACTGTTTGTTTCAAATTAATTGGGATTTTGGACCCCAGCCAGCCTCCTGCTGCTGCTCCAAACCAGAGATAAGCGGCAGCTCCGCGGTCTTTAATCTAGTTGGAGCCGTTTTCGCTGGCCCGGAGGAGTCTCGAGCTCTTTCATAACGTGGACCACATCTTAGCAGCCAGTCTTGCGGGCTCCATCCCTCCCACCGCTTCTGACGCAGAGCATCTCCCCTCCCGCTCGCCTTGGCCAGCTTCCCTGGATGACTCCACTAATTGCTTACGTAGAAAAATAATGAGAAGGATGCGTATGATATATTTTTAGATGTCTCTTGGTGGGATTTAGTAACCGGCGAGCCGGAGCCAGCACCTCCCTTTCCGTCTTCTGCATCCCAGTGCTGGCTGCTTAGTTGACCTTGGGAGTTTCTGCCCCAGGAGGTGGCACGTCTTTTGCAAGCTGCTCCTCTTTTTTTGGGCTCCTCCTGGTCCTTAATAAATGGGTTATGGATGCTGCATCCCTGGTGCTGCACAGGACCTGTGCTGGGAAGCCCTGAGCTGGTGTGTGGTGCCAGCAGCGTGCCCATGCCACGATGGGCACCACCACCTCCTCGCTCATCTCCAGAAGGACGGCCATGGTGGTGGCAGGGCAGCGTGGACCATGGTGGCTTGGAGGCCATCTCAGTGCCCAAATCAGAATGGTTTGTGTTGGAAGAGACCTTTAAAGGCCGTCTAGTCCAACCCCCCTGTAAAGAGCAGGTCCATCGTCAACTGGATCAGGTTGCTCAGAGCCCCATCCAACCTGGCCTTGAGTGGTTCCAGGGATGGGGTATCTCCCACCTTTCTGGGCAGCCTGTGCCAGGGCCTCACCACCCTCGCTGTAAGAAAACCTGTTCCGAAGTAACCGATGGCATGTTTTCCAATGTATAAATACCCACGAGGTGACGAGTCGCAGCACCACGTTGCTTTTTTTAGTGGTTTTTTTTAGGTGTTCCCACCTGAAGCCTCAGCAGAGCAGGGGAGAGGGAGCAGATGTGAAATCTCATTAAATGTTACGCCAAAGACTGTCATAATTGAGCATTGCAGCGAGTGGTTCCCTTATTTTTCGATTTGCTTCTTCCACTGCGGGGCTCTTTGTGTCTCGGTGGCTTCCTGTGCCGGGGGGGCCGGGCTCCGGCTCTTCCCTTTCCACCCGGGCGCGAAGAGCGCGATTCTTCTTGCAGCACAACTTGTCTGCCCTTGGAGCTGAAAACATCCTTTCTTTGCCCTTTTCGAGTCCCCTGAATGAAGGATTTCTCCTGCTGGTTGACATCAGCTTCCACACCAAAGGCTGTGGGGAAGTTTCGCAACGAGAGCGGCGTTGGTGGATCTGGTTTCTGTCTTCAACCCATCGCTTTCTAATTCTCCATCACATGTTTCCTTGATTACGTCTCGCACAGCAGCGCGGCTACCAAAATAGCCGGATGGTCTGAAGGAAAGCATCAGGAAATCGTGTTTTTCCAACTGTCGGCAATTCTCTTTCCACCGGGCAGCGTTCGAAAAAGTTGGCGAGTGACGAGAAACGGGGCTTTGCTGGCACCTCGGCTGCCCGCGCGGTGACGTGAGGAGCGCGGTGCTGCAGCAGTTTGTCCAAAAAAACCCCAATTTCTTCGAGTCTTGCTGTGGATCTTCCCTTTATCCACTCAAATAGCTGGGATTCTTTTGGTGGTGGGCTTGGTTTAGTTTTTGGAGAAGAGGCTTCCTGTGCCTTGAGGACTTGCCGTGCGGGGCGATGCCTCGCTTGCCTGAGGCTTGGAGCTTGGTCTCTCCTTGGGGTGTTCGTGGTGGGCAAGGCAGAGCGAGGTTTGCTTGGGGTTGAGGTGCTGCTTTCCGAATAGTGGTGTCTCTGACAGATAGGTGGTTCCTCGTGGAAAATAATCTTGGATTACATAAAATAACTCAGAAGGCAAATGCTAGCCTGATGCGCCCATACCCAAGGGGTGCCCACCTCGATGTGAGCCGGAAGGGATGGGTGAAGCTTGGTGGCCATCAGCCCTGTGCTTCTTGCCGGAAGGGACGGGTGAAGCTTGGTGGCCATCAGCCCTTTGCTTCTTGCCTGTGAGGACTTTCCATCTCTTGGCTTCGCCGTTGCCGTCCCCATCTGCCGATGTGGGTGCTTCAGCGCCAGTCCTGCGTCAAAGTGCCGTTGCGTCGATAGAGCGTCACCGCAGAAGATCCTGGTGGGTGGAAGCACCCCGAGATCAGCTGCCACGCTTTGCCTGGTGTCGGGAGCCGGTTGGGTGGTGCGTGGGTTCCCTGCCGGTGCGTTTTGGGGCAAAATTCTGGCTGGGGGAGCCTCCCAAGGCAACGCCAGGGGTGCAGTGTTGACCGAGGGAGGCTGAAGATGAAGACCAGGAGGCTCCGTGAGCTGTCCCCGAGCAGTGAGGACCCCCCGCGTCGCACATCAGGCTTTCCTGCGCCGCGGTTCCTCGGAGCCTGGGTGGCCCCTGGGAAGGGATTTTCCGCTCTGCAGGCTTGAGACGTGCTCGAAGCTTCCTGCCCCGGCCCCGAGCTGCTGATTTTTCTTTAACCCTTTCCTCTGACCCCACCTCCCAGGGTCCTGACGGGTTCCTGCTGTGTCTCCCCAGGTCCAGGGCTTATGCAAGGCGACCATGACCACTGATGAGGCCACCAAGAGCGAAGGTGAAGTGCAGCCGGCGGCGCTGGCCGAGCGCGGGGAGGACATCACGCCGGCTCGAGACCGGGGGGTCCTGAAGGTGAGGGGGGCTGCCGGGAGGGTCCTGCCTTGCCTTCTGCCTTTTGGGGTCGTGTTGGTGGGCGCTGTCCCCAGCCCTTGGTGTTTTGCAGGGCTGTAGGACTGATTTTTTTTTTTAATTCGAAAGACGAAGGAGATGAATATCACTTGGGATAAAGAAGGACGGAGTGGTGTTCGAGACGGATGGGTTCAGGCTGCTCAATGAATTTCGCTGCTATTGTGTTCCTAATCAGATTATTAGCTGTAAATCCACAAAGCATTTTTGTGTGACTCACGGACGTTAGAAAGAGCACATTACTGAGGTCACCCAGTCGGCTCCACAACCCCTTGTTCGTATTCAGGGCTGTTTCTGGATGGTTCTGCTCCCCAGCGCTTGCTCTTCTCCAGTTGAGCAGGACCTTTCCTCTAAGAATAGCATCCTCCCCTGCTCCATCCGCAGCTCGAGAACTGCTTGTTCCAGGCTGCGGCATTCAGAAAAAAACACAAAACCAAAACAGAGAAGTGTTGACAAGGAGCGAGTAGTGAAATGACACACCCCTGCGAGCAGAGTGTGTACGGGCAGAGCGCGAGCGCGGTTGCGTTCGCTTCGGGTTTCGATCCCGACGCTGATCCAGACGCCTCCGCGAAGCGCGAACGGGTCTCTGCCCCCAGCCCTGTCCTGCTCCGTCGCCGCGGCTCCGGTGGGGGATTTATTTTTAGGAGCTGGTGGAGGACGAGTTGTATGACTCCCCCTCGAGCCTTCCCTTGGTTTAGAGCAGCGCTGGGGTGTATGCGCGTGTGTGTGTATATATATTTTTATATATATGCATGCCTGTGTGTGTATATGTGTGTATATATATAAAAATGCATATGTGTGTGTATAGATCTGTCTATACATGTGCCCCTCTCTGTCCACACGCATCCTTAGCTGTCCCGTGGTCTCCCTTCTCACGGGTGCTTTCTCTCTCTCAGATTATTAAACGACCTGGGAGCGAAGATGAGTCGCCCATGATCGGGGACAAGGTTTACGTCCACTACAAAGGCAAACTGGCCAACGGTAAAAAATTCGACTCCAGCCGCGATCGGAACGAGCCCTTCGTCTTCAGCCTGGGGAAGGGTGAGCCAGGCCGGGGGGTCTGTCCAGGGGGATCCCTGGGGGGCGGTGGGCTGATCCCGAGGGGACGGTTGGCTGATCCCGGCGGCGGTGGGAGCCTGTTGCCGGACAGATGGACAGCGTCAGCCCTGCCTTAAGTGACTTCTGAGTGTGTTTTTTGGGGGGAGGGGGTTCCATCGTCGCAGCACCCAGGCTGGGTGTTCTCTGGGCTGCCGGTCGCTCCCTCCTGCCTGACGTCTGCCTCTCTCCTAGGTCAGGTAATCAAGGCGTGGGACATCGGGGTGGCCACCATGAAGAAGGGAGAGGTCTGCTACTTGCTCTGCAAACCAGAGTACGCCTACGGCTCTGCTGGCAGTGCCCCCAAAATCCCCTCCAATGCCACCCTCTTTTTCGAGGCGAGTAATGCCGGCGAGCCGGCGCATGGATGAGCTCGCTCGCTGCCGCTCTGCCTTGCCAGCCAGCTCAGAAATTAAAAAAAAAAAACCAAAAACAACCCAACAAAAACCCCAGCTCGGATTCCTGAAACGTGTCCCTCTGCTCCAGGAACCGCTGCCAGGGTTTTCTCAGAAATTGTGTCTGGGCTGGAGAGACTGGGACTGCAGCTCCGGCTGGGGAGAGCCCCGCTGCCGGGGCCGGGGGGGGGGAGCAGGCAGATTCCTCGTTTCAAAAATGTACATGGGAAGGAGAAAGCAGCTGGGAAATGCCTCTGGGCACTGAAAACGGATTCGTGCCGCGGGCGGTAGGGAAGGCAGGGTTTTGGCATGGGGCGCTGGCTGGGCAGGGCTGGCTGGGACAAGACGGTGGGGTGGGAGGAAGGGGTCTGTGGGACAGGGCGGTGGAGTGGGAGGAAGGGGTCTGTGGGGTGGGAGGAAGGGGTCTGTCCAAAGCTAAGGCTTAGTCCTTCCAAGCCCAGCGGGGACTAAGCCGTGGGTCGGAGCTGGTCCTGTCAGAGAGGGAGGGGGAAGCTCCTGCCCGTGCTGGTCCCAGGCAGCTTCCACAGCATCTTCCAGTCCCGGCCGCGTTGTGCCCTTAGAGGCTTTAATAAACTTATTTTTGCTGTTACTTTGTGTTACGCTTCAGGTACTGGATGTGTCCCAATTTCTAATAAATTGGGTGTATTATGCTGCGGCTTGGAGCTGGCTTTTATGGGCAACTTCTGCTCGTCAGCTGAATGGAGAATTAGCTGGCTTGGCTCTCCAGCCGGAGGATGAACTGCCGCTTTGTGCCTTTCCTGTTGTTCTTCTCCTCTCCTTCCTCCTCCCTGAGCTCTGCCCACCTTGTCTTCATTATTTTTTTTTTTATTTTATTTTTTTTAGGTTGAGCTGCTTGACTTCAAAGGCGAGGACTTGTTTGAGGACGGAGGGATAATCCGGAGGATCAAGAGGAAGGGAGAAGGTTACTCCAACCCTAACGAAGGTGCCACGGTGGAAAGTGAGTGCCGGTCCCTCCGCGGCGGGGGCTGGAGGGGTGAGCCTGCCCCGGGGCAGCCCCGCTTGCTTCTCCCAAGCAAGGAGCTGCCGGCACCGCGTAGGTGGCCTTGCGTCGCGGTGGGCTGCGGTTACACCCATCCGGAGCCCGGACGGGATGGAGAGGGGCTGGGAGAGCAGCGGCTCACTGCCTGCCCGGGGATGCTGCGCCGAGCTCTCCTGGGCACGGTGCCGGCAGCCGGGCTGATTGGAAAACCTCAAGCTGCGGGAGCAGCCAGGCAGGGCTGGAGCGACCACTGGAAGATAACCTGCACGCTGTTTTCTGAGTCGTGTTGGCAAACGCGTCCCTGCGAGCCCCGCTGCCACTCAGCCGGCGGCTGGGGGAGGATGGAGGGAGCAAACCTGCGGGGTTTTGGGGCTCGGATGTCTCCCCCGACCCTTTGGCATCCATCGCAGTGTCCAAGCTGCTCCGGGATGTGCCGGCTGCCAAAACCCTGGCTCTGCCTCGCCTCGCAAGCATCGGCAGCCGGGATACCCTCGGTCAGTGGCATCCCTTGGTGAGCGCGGCGGGCAGCGACGCAGGCGCCAGCAGCTGCTTTGGCCTCCTGTTCCGATGTCAATTGGAGCTTTGGTGGGTTTTATTGCATCTGTTGCAGAATGGAGCTGTTTCTTCCCCCCCCCCCAACAGCCAGAGGGCTGCTGCTGATGGGGGGGGCGGGAAGGAAGTTAATGTGGAGGGCTCGCTGAGGTTGGGATGCTCTCAGCCGATGCCAGAGGACGATGAGCTCAGGCCCTGCCGGGCTCTCCCCGTTCTGGTCACGTTTCTGGAGCAGAGGTTTCGTGAGGCTGGATGGGGGAAGTCAGGCTCGTTTTTTTACTTTTTTTCCTCCTCAAGAGCCACTTGGCCACAGACGCAGAGCTCGCTCCGTCCGGGAGGCAGTTACTTGCTTTTCTCCCTTTCAGAGCTCCCGTACACAAAGATTAACTCCCTTTAGTGAAGAAGAAATTGGATCTGAGTTGTGACAGCTCATAAAGCTCACCGCCTTGGAACGGCTCATGCTTCTAACGAGGCTTTTTTTTAAGGAAAAATGAGTTTTTGACTCACTCAGCTGTCTGCCTCTCGCAGTGAGCATCCTAGCTGGGGACCAGCCATCAGCTGAGCTTAAGCCGGCTCCACTACCCCAAAGATTAAACTCAGAGACTAAATATAGTGGAAATCATTGTAGATCCAGTGTTCCTCTGTATTTCCATCGGGTCTGAGCGCGTTCCAGGCAGCGTCGTGCCCCGTGCGGAGGGCGGGGAGAGCCCTAGTCACTCTGTGGTTGTTCCCTTTGGAGCTCGAGGTTTTTCCGATGGTTTAATGGCTCCGGAGGGGGCTGGGGCAGGGAGGGGGGAGGCACCAGCCAGGAATCCTTTCTCTGGAAGGACATAAGGAGCCAAACAACGAGGCTCGTCGTACGCCTGCCGCACCCCCACAGCCTGCTGCTGCTTTCCCCATTTCAAACGCCAGCGTCCGTCGGAGCAGTCGCTGCGAGCGGGAGCAGACGCCTGGTCAGGGTCCAGGAGATCGATGCCCTCCGAGGCGATCCTGCGTCACCGGTGTTCCTTGCGCAGGGCGGAGACGGGGAACGCGGCGCCGATCCCGCCGGCAGCCCGCCCGCCGTGCCAGCCGCTCCGTCCGCAGCCACGCGCTCCCGCGGCGTGTGATCCCTTTGGACCTCTGCATCGCTAGACGTCCCTGTCCATCCAGGGGCTGGAGACCCTGAAATACATCCCTCTGAGAGAGGATGAGGAGAAGCAGCTCCAGGCAGCCTTGCATGAGCGTTTTGGGTGCAAATAGGCTTTTTATTAATTTTTTCTATAACAAATGCAGTGCTGTTTATGGTGGGCGCCGGGCACGGAGCGGCCGTGGGGCCGGCATGGCAGCCCGTCCGGGGACAAGGCTGGGACCCAGGGGAGCAGCGATGCCTTCTCTCAGCTGCATGTTTGGGAGGTGCATCGCTGCTGGAGTTAGGCTGGGAGAAACCACGCTTCCAGGAGCAAGCGTCTCCAGGCTGGCGTTTTGAGAGCGTTTTTATAGGTTTGAAGTTTCGCAGACCCTGACTCGCGGTTGTTGTCCCTAAAGCCCCGGCTGCAGTCGAAATCTGGCATTCCAGCTTCTGTTACAACCTTTCCCCCCCCACCCCTCCTCCTTCTCCGTTTTTAATCTGAGTACAAATTGCTGTCAGCACATCAAGTTCGTGTGCCAGCCGCACTCGGTACACTCTGTTCTCAGCTCTTCAAAAACAAAATCGCTGCAGGCACCGAGAGAACAATAAGTCAGGGCTGCAACCGGAGTGATGTTCCTTCGGTGGCTTTTTTTTTTTTCCCTGTAATCCAAGAGCGACTGCAGCCAGCTGACCTGCTCCTGGAAACCCGAGCGGAGATTTTTTCCCCTTTGCCCGGTGTATTTTATGTGCAGCTAAAATAGAGCAAAGCTGTCTTCGAAGGGAAGCATCCTCCTGTGCGTCCTGGTTTAAAGTGGGATCTTCCCGTTGCTGCCACATCCCACTGGGGACAGGGGACCTGGGCGAGCTCTAGTGCTGCTTTTGGGGTCAGGGATTATGGATCCGTACTCACTGGGAGAGATGGCGTGGTGCTGTGGGGTTGCTGGGTTACCTGTATTTTAGGCTGAATTTTCATCTTTTCTGTGGCTAAGAAAATAGCCAGCTTGGGTATGGGTAGTGCAGAAGCAGAGGTCGGCCCCGGAGGAGCTGGATTTGCCTTTCGTCCTCATCCCGAGCCGGGTGAGCACACACCAGCCTGAGCCTCACAGTTGCTGTGCACCAGTGAGGAATGCAGGATGCGTCCCGGGGTGCTGGCAAGCGTGTGAGCATCCTCTGCTCTGCCGTGCTGAGTCCCAGCGTGGCTTTGGTGGCAGGAGCGGGGCGAAGAGGCAGAGCTCGGTCTCCCATCCCCATGGTGGGGAGAGCATCCCCAAGGGCTGGACCTGCCCTGGGAACGGGGATCTGCCTGCGGTCTTGCTCCGTGCGTCTCATCCCGGGGACTTTCCGTAGGTCCCAGGGCAGGGAAGTGTCCGTGAGGCAGAGACGGGCAAGTTTCCTTCAGCTCAGGCTGCAGCGCTGCCATACGGAGCCCAGACCCTCTCGGCCGTGTCCGGCACGGTGTCTGCTTGCCCTCACCTCCTGCCACCCGGGGTGGGATGCTCAGTGCCCTGAGGTAGCTCAGGTCCCATCCTGCTCGTCCCATCCTGCTCTCTCGGCTCTGCAGCGAGCGAAGGTAAAGCTCACATCCTTCCAGGCTGCGAAGCCTTTAAACACAGTTGTACCAACATTAATGCCTACTGTGAATTTTTCCTCTTAAAAAGCCTTTTTTTGGGGTTTTTTGGCTTTTTTTAAGCAATACGTAGGAGTTCCTTACAAAGTTGCTTTTACTTTATACCTCCCTGCACGCATATGCCTTGTACACTGCAAGCAGAGTGCAAAGAGCATAAAACTGTCCCTTAAAGCCCGCAACGTCTTCGGGATCAAATAAATAACGAATAATCTTGCTGTGGAAACCCAGCCAGGAGTACCAGGTGGCGAACGTGCCAGGTACCCGGTGTCCGCTCCGGCTGCGCTTCTGCCAGCGTCTGGGGCTGGAACAGTGCGGTTATTGGTTGAAGATTTAAAAAAAAAATAAATAAATAATGTTTATCTTGTACTTTGAGTTCTTAGAGGCAGGAGAACATAGCCTTGTTCTCGAGGTAGAAGGCAGGGCGGTATAGGACGGTATGGAAGATTTGTAATCGCCGTGATAAACTCTGCGTGGCGGCGTGCCAGGAGCAATATCCAGTTCCAGTAAGACTTGACTCGTGCCGTGGAGTGTGAGGGGAACATATTAGTCACGATGTTTATCTGTTGTCTGGTCCTTGGTTAGACGAGATATGCCTCTCTTGCTTTTCAGCAACGTTCCCAAGCCCTCCCCATCCCCCTCTGCTCATCAGGGGCTCCTTGGCTGCCCCCAGCCCCTTCCAGCGCCGGAGGCTGTGCTGGGTTTTGGGAGATCTGCTTTAGAAAGTGCTTTATAAGGTGCTTTCTTTGGAGCCCACCTTGCCTCGGTTTGGGCGGCTCTGGGTGCGATCGCCTCTCCCCTCCCCACAGTTCACCTGGAGGGATTCTGCGGCGGCACCAGGTTCGACTGCAAAGACGTGAAGTTCGTGGTGGGCGAAGGAGAGGACCACGACATCCCCATCGGCATCGACAAAGCCCTGGAGAAGATGCAGAGGGGAGAGCACTGCGTCCTCTACCTCGGGCCACGGTAAGGAGCGTCCCTGCGGGGATGCAGTCGACTTCGAAGCTTCCAGTGTCCGAGGTCATTCCCACACTCGTGGAGGATGGCGATCCCAAAAACGGGACTCTCCAGGAGAGCCTCGGGTTAGCAGGGCCGCAGGGCCAGCCATCGACCAGCGGGGTGTAGGCAGGAATCTTGAGATAGTTTAAAAAAATCAGGTAAAAGGGGTTTATCCAAGTCTTGCAGCTGAAAGGAAAATGTCTCGCTGGAAATCACCAGGGCTGGGTCCTTACACTGGAGAGAAACTCGTGTAAAAAGACGGAGTTGACGCAGCCCAAAAGGAGGATTCCCAACATACAATGCATCAGATATTGTCAAATATCTTTCCTCATGGCAAATAACATCATCCTGGCCCCAAAACGTTAGAAGGCTGCAGGCATGGAGCTGGGTGTGAGACAGAATTGGTGACCTGGGTCTGAGTTAATGGCCAGACGCTGCCAAAAGGAGGATTTCCACCACCACCCCCCTCTGACAGCCGCTTTCTGCCCTCGCAGGTACGGCTTCGGCGAGGCGGGGAAGCCGAAATACGGCATCCAGGCGAACGCGGAGCTGGTGTACGAGGTTACGCTGAAAAGTTTTGAAAAGGTGAGGGCAGGAGCGGTCCCTCCCCGGGTTACGGGAAGGCCGGGCTCTTCGCAGCGTCCACCCTTTGTCCCTGGCGTGGCTGCAGCCCGGCCCCCGCTGAAGCGGAGACGTCACCAAGGATCTTGGTGTTCTGAGTTTGTTCTTCTCTGTTGGTTTGTTTTATTTTGCTGGCTGGGGTCCAAGGCTGGTTCTCTTATTTGCTCCTAGCCTTGTTCCTTTTGTACTGTCTTTTTTTTCTTTTTTTTCCCTTTTTTTCTTTTTTTTCCCTTTTTTCTTTTTTCCCTTTTTTCTTTTTTCCCTTTTTTCTTTTTTTCCCTTTTTTCTTTTTTTCCCTTTTTTCTTTTTTTCCCTTTTTTCTTTTTTTCCCTTTTTTCTTTTTTTCCCTTTTTTCTTTTTTTCCCTTTTTTCTTTTTTCCCTTTTTTCTTTTTTTCCCTTTTTTCTTTTTTTCCCTTTTTTCTTTTTTTCCCTTTTTTCTTTTTTTCCCTTTTTTCTTTTTTTCCCTTTTTTCTTTTTTTCCCTTTTTTCTTTTTTTCCCTTTTTTCTTTTTTTCCCTTTTTTCTTTTTTTCCCTTTTTTCTTTTTTTCCCTTTTTTCTTTTTTTCCCTTTTTTCTTTTTTTCCCTTTTTTCCCCCCTTTTTTCCCCCCCTTTGGTCCCCTTTTTTCCCCCCCTTTGGTCCCCTTTTTTCCCCCCCTTTGGTCCCCTTTTTTCCCCCCCTTTGGTCCCCTTTTTTCCCCCCCTTTGGTCCCCTTTTTTCCCCCCCTTTGGTCCCCTTTTTTCCCCCCCTTTGGTCCCCTTTTTTCCCCCCCTTTGGTCCCCTTTTTTCCCCCCCTTTGGTCCCCTTTTTTCCCCCCCTTTGGTCCCCTTTTTTCCCCCCCTTTGGTCCCCTTTTTTCCCCCCCCCCGTTGTCCCCTTTCCCTCCCCCCGTTGTCCCCTTTCCCTCCCCCCTGTTGTCCCCTTTCCCTCCCCCCTGTTGTCCCCTTTCCCTCCCCCCTGTTGTCCCCTTTCCCTCCCCCCTGTTGTCCCCTTTCCCTCCCCCCTGTTGTCCCCTTTCCCTCCCCCCTGTTGTCCCCTTTCCCTCCCCCCTGTTGTCCCCTTTCCCTCCCCCCTGTTGTCCCCTTTCCCTCCCCCCTGTTGTCCCCTTTCCCTCCCCCCTGTTGTCCCCTTTCCCTCCCCCCTGTTGTCCCCTTTCCCTCCCCCCTGTTGTCCCCTTTCTCTCCCCCCTGTTGTCCCCTTTTTCTCCCTTTTTTTTCTTTTCCCCTGGGCTGCACAGCTAAAAGCTGGCGTGTCTGGCTGGCTAGCCCCAGGTTACTCAGCTCACACCAAGCTGGCTGTGCCCATGGGGAGGCTGGGGACGGGATGCAGGAGATGCCCATGGGATGGGGCAGGTGCTGTTGTGCCGCATCCCCAGCTGGGTCCCTTCCCCACCCCATCCCCCTGGCCGGAGCGGGAGGGAGACCCACCACATCCCCGCTCTGCCAGGGGATGTCTCTTCCCACCCTCCTCTTCCCTTTTTGGAGTTTATTTTTTGTCTGTTTTTTCCTCCTGGGGGGTTGCGGTGGACAAACTACCTTGCTCGGGGGGAAGTCCCAAACCTGGCAAGGCTTTCTCTGTTGTAAAGGGCTCCAGGTCCGCACCCCAACATGTGCTCTGGGCGTCTCCTCGTCCCCAGTCCCTCAAATTAAAAAAGTTGCCGGGTTCACCCTATGTAAGACTGCCTTGACGAGCCCTGCTTGTTAACGAGCAGTGCTAGAAGGCCGTGTGGTCCTGCCGGGTGCGGTGGGCTGCCGTGCTCTGCTGGGACTGCTCCAAGTGTTTCTTTGCAGGCCAAGGAGTCGTGGGAGATGGACACCAAAGAGAAGCTGGAGCAGGCTGCCGTTGTCAAGGAGAAAGGCACGATGTACTTCAAGGTTTGTAAAAGTCGGAGCAAGGGAGATGGAGATAAATCTGGGGTGACGGATACACGACTTAGCAGTCGGCAGTGTCGAAGAAGCCGTGTCCCCCCCAAACGGCGCTGGGCAGGGCGAGTCCTGCCCTTGCTCTGCCTTTTTCTCGCTCCCTGAGATACCTGCTCCTTTCCCGGCATCGCCGTGCCCACGTGCGCTCGCTGCAGAGTGGGACAGCAGATCAGACTCTTCCCAGGGCTGGATGTGGCCAGGGCTAATGCCGAGGGGCTTAATGCCAGTCTGGGGCACCCCGATGCTCCTCTGCTCTGTGCAGAGGAGGAACGCAAGCTCTGACTTGGCTTTTTGCGGGGCCAGCAGCTCTGGCCAGGCCCCAGCTGTAGGTGTTCAGCATCCTCCTTTCTTCCTTTATTTATTTAACACACCACATTCAACTCATAACCTGTTTGCAGGCTGTTTCGGGAGCAGACCCAGCGTTGTCGGCACGGGTTCCTCTAGCCTCTTCTTCTTTGCTCCATCCCAGGAAGGCAAATACCTGCAGGCGGTGATTCAGTATGGGAAGATCGTGTCCTGGCTGGAAATGGAGTACGGCTTGTCTGAGAAAGAGTCGAAAGCCTCCGACTCCTTCCTCCTGGCTGCCTTCCTCAACCTGGCCATGTGCTACCTGAAGCTGCGAGAATACGCCAAAGCCGTCGAGTGCTGCGATAAGGTAGAGGCACGCGAGCCTGGGGCTTGGAGCATCCTCTCCTCTCGCATTTTTTTACTGGGAGCGTGGGGGGTTTTGAATTTCTGTATAAGAATCAGTTTCCAAGAGGCGGTGGGATGGTGGCATCCCTTCTGCCCCTCGGGTTCTCCGAGGATGCTGCGTGCTTAGGAGACTGCAGGAGCAAAAGTGCGTTTTGGAGTTCAAAATCCACCTGGGCATACGCTTAGAACAGCTTTTGAGGCAAAGCCAGACCCGCGTGGATGGACGCTGCATGGACCGACAGCCTGAGGACGCTGTTCGGGTCTGCCCGGGCTGGACCTGGGCGCTGGGTGCCGGTCTGGAGCCGGAGCTGCAGCCGGTCAAGTCCCTTGAGGGGGTGGGATGGGGCTTTGCCATTCCCTAAGAGAGCAGCAACCTTGTCTGTGTCAGGAAACTGTGAATTCTTTTATAAAAGGCTTAGATTTCAGCATCCTGCGTGTGGGAAAGCTGGGAAAGCTGGTTGCCGTAATCAAAAAGGCGAATAATCGGAGATGCTTTTACTCAAGGAAAAGAACGTGATTGCTGAAATAGGGAGACAAAACCACGTTTAATGCGTTGGCTCCCTTGCTCCAAGCTCTCTGTGCTCCGGTGGGTTCAGGTTTAGCGTTTACACCTGATTCCTTGTCTGTAGGTTTCTCTCCCACCACCTCTGCCACTCTCGGGGGGATTTTATGCGACGAGAAATATTTCATCAACCAAACTATATTAATGACTTGCCAACTGCTAACGGAGGCGAGTCAGTTTTTGTAGAGCAAGCGCTCTGGAGACTTCATGCTGCCTTGTCCTAATTTTGGCAGATTTAGTGAGGCTTCAGCCTTAAGGGGGGGGCCTCGGGGGAGCCCCAGGTTGCTGAGAGGGCCCTGTGTGTTCCCAGGCACTGGGACTGGACCAGGACAACGAGAAGGGCTTGTACCGGCGGGGCGAAGCCAGGTTGTTGATGAATGAGTTTGAGCTGGCGAAATGTGACTTTCAAAAAGTGCTGGAAGTGAATCCACAGAACAAAGCGGCGAAATCCCAGATCTCCGTCTGTCAGAAGAAAACGAAGGAGCACAACGAGCGGGACCGGCGGATCTACGCCAACATGTTCGCAAAGTTTGCGGAGAGGGATGCCAAGGTGCGTGTTGCCCGTTTTTTGGCCGTCTGGCAGGCTGTGCTGAAGGATGCTCGGCAGGTTTGTGATGAGGGGTGACGGGTTAAAACAGTTAAAGTATAAATCAGGCTGAGGATGGAGGGACAGAGCCTGCTGCGGTGGGAAAAAGTGGTTCATTTCTTGGTCTCTCTTACGCAGAGGCTGCCATCAGATGCTCGGTCATCAATAAAAGTATTTGCAGTGCGAGCTGACAACAGGGTTGGCATTTGTACTTCATTTTGCTGTTCCCAGCTAGTGACTGTTGATGACCTCCTGGTAGCCGGTAAAATAAAATGTCATCCTGTCTCTGGCAAGGCCAAGGGTATTTTGAGACATGATAGTATGGGTTTCCTGAAGCTGGTAAGGCAATAGCCTGCTCCTCTGCTCCTAGGGAGGGATCGCTGTCTCGTAACAGGCTCTCATCCAAAATTCCTCTGAACAAAACCCGGTGTACTGTAACGAGAGAGGACGCAGCTTTGCAAGCCACCTGCATGGGTCATTTTTAGTACGATCTCTGCTGACCCCGTGCCTGGAGGCTGAGGCTGGGGAGTTAGTGACCAGTGCAGACCCTGGCTGCCGGCACCGCGGAGCATTGGTGGTGGGGAGAGTCACTGCTGGAGCAGCCGTAAGGCTTTACCGTGCCTTCGTGCTCCTCACCTGCAGCCACACCGCGTGTGTGGGCTGCACCCGGTCCCGTATCGCCGCTCGGGTGCTGCTGCCTGATCCCCGTGTCCCTCTCCTCCGTGCCCCTGCATCCCTGCATCCCTCCATCCAGGCTCACTCTGTGCCGGTCCCCTGCTCCCGTTGAGGTGGGTCGCATCATTCCCAGTGGATCCCGTCATTCCCAGTGGATCCCATACCTTCCCCAAAAGCTCGCTGAGCCGGTGAGGTTTGACCTCTGCCAGGCGCTGAGGCAAGAAAATGGGAGCCTCTGGTTGAGCTGTGGTGGTCGATGGGTGGGGGGGAGCCGGGGGGGAATTTTGCCTGCGCTGCTGGGCTTGGCGGCCTGTACTCATCCCCAGCATCGCCGTCATCTGCCTGCTCTTACCTTCTCCTGGTTCCAGCTCCGTGTGCTTTATCTGCTGTTTTGCAGGAAGCAGCTAGCAAAACCGGAGTTGAAAAAGCAGCGGAGAAAGCAGCGTGTGAAAAGGGACCGAAAACTCCTGGTGCTGAAGATGAAGAGGCCGAAGGACACGTATGATGAAGGAGGAGGGGAAGAGAGAGCCTCCTGCCCTTGGCCCGTGCAGAAGAAGGTTGCTGCCAGCCCTTTGGGACTCGCCAGTGTTTTCTTGTAAAGCTTGTTACAGTTTGTGTGATCGTGGAAGCAAAAAGCACCTCGCAAAGAAAAAAGAATCCTGTCCCACCACCCTGGGTGCGCTCGGGGGCAGAGCGGGAGCGGCGGGATGCCGTGGGACCACCGCACATGGAACAAATTGCTTTTAAACAGAGAGAAAGGGGAAAAAAACCAAAATAAATAAAAATTGAAACTTGGCTCTTGGGAGGTTTCCGTAGGCAGCTTGTCCCGGCTCCCTTGGCTTCGTGTCGGCTGTCGGCGCAGCATCCCGGGTCCTCCCAGAGGAGCTGGGATGCGGGAGATGCTCCTCGTGTGCTGCAGTGCTGCCTCCGGCACCCGACTGCGCCGTGCCGGTGCCGCGGTGCCTGCGCCAGCCCCGAGCACACGGGGGGTGGCCACGGGCACGGTGAGCTGCTGGAGCCCAGGGCTGGCTGACGGGCACCCGGAGCACCCTGAGTGCACGCCGGGATGGAGAGGGACGTTGGTTTTCTCTCCTGGTGGCCTCTTCCCTGTGGCCGAAGGGGTTGCGGTGCGGTGCTGGGCGTGAGGGCGAGGACCACCATCCCCTCCGCTGCAGCCCCTCGGTCCGGGGACATCATTTGCCTTTAAAGCACTGGTTTAGGGGGGGATTTTATCTTTTGAAGGAGTTGGTTTCTATTTCCTTAGGGGGGCAAAAGCCTCCTGTCAAGCTCCACTGCTCGCAGGTGCTCAGTCCACAGCCTGCGCCCCGTCCCTTGGCTTCCAGCGTTAAATGGGACTTTTATGGCTTTTTTGGGGTCTGTACGGGGGAGGGAAAAAAAGAGCAGGTTGAGACGTTGTGGTTTGGAAAGCGAGTGGCTGGGTCTGAGCTGGTGCTGTGGGTTTACAGCTCGCCATGGCGAGGGGGTCCGCGGCGTGCGCGGGTGCATCGCGTCCCTGTGCTGGTGCTGCCGCCCATGCCATCGTCCCCCTCCGTCCTAAAGGGACACCGTCACTACCGCGTGAGAGCAGCTTTACGGTTGAGATTTTTCCCTGTCTGTTCTATGTAATCCCCCTTTTGGAGCTTGAAAATAAACAACTGAAAGAAAAAAAAGAATAAATAAAGCTTTTTCTCTGGATCCTGCTCGGCAAAGGGGAGGTCTGGGGGGAGGACGGGCGCGCTCTGCCCTGCCTGGAGATGCCCTGGCTCCAGTGAGGGCCTCGTTATGGAATTATTGGTGTCCCCAAGGACTGATGCTGCCCCTTTTTGTCGGCACCGTTGTTCCCTGGAGAGCCGGGGAAGGGTCGGCATGTCGTGCTGTGGCGATGCCTGGCTGAGGGATGCTGCCTGGGGACCCGAGCTGCTTTTCCAGCCGGGGAGGGTTTATCCTAATGCTTTTTTTTTTTTTTGGTACCTTTGGGAGGGGGCTCCCAGGGGACCTGAGGGGTGGGCGGAAGGGACGTTTGTGCCCCTTGGCTGAGGGTGCAGAGGGAGCCGAGAGCCGGGTCTGCGGCTCTGCCCATCCGTCTCTTACCCCACCTCCGAGATCTTGGGAGGATAAACCAGGTTTGGTTAAAATTCCTCCTCTCCAGTCTGTCGGGTGGTACCAGAAGCAGCATTTCTTGATCCTGCAGGCCATACTCCCGGCATGGCGGCCGTGCGGCTGCTCGTCCAGCTTTGATACGACCCTGGGGTGTCTCGCAGCCAGCAAAGCATCCCGGCGGGTGCTGCCTGGGGAGGGTGCTGCGAGACCCAGCGCCTCTGCAAAGAATTGGCTGGTTTTTTTCTTGCAGGCAAGGCAAAAAAAATGTTGGCTGGGGACAGCCCAAGCCACATTTTCCATAGGAAACAATCCTCTACGGAAAAAACCCAGCCAAACCAACTTGCTTTGCAGTTTCGGGGCTTTTCCTCCTATTTTTAAGCGGCTTTTTGGCTGATTTCGGTTTGGTGCTTTTCGCTCCCTTGGAAGAGAAGTGAAACTCGGGCAGGGGGGGGTGAGATGGAGGTTAGAGATTAAAGGGGAACCGGGAGGGTTTGGGACCGAAGGCGTCGACACCTTGGCGGTGCTGGTGGGTGCTGGGTGCGTGGTGTTCAAATGCCATCTAGTGGCACTGGGCACGGGTGGGAAATGGGGTCTGCGGGGGCTTGGGGGGGTCTGTGCTGGGCTGGGTAAGGCCGAGGGTCCGGTGGGGTCACTGGGGGCACTTGACTCATCCGGCTTTGCGACCGGAGAGCATCCGCAGGCAGCCCTCGGGGGGGAATATGAACAGCAAAATATGAAATGCTGTTATGGAGGCGAGGGAGCGGCGACGTGCAGGTGTGAAACCCCTCGCCAAAAGGGACCGGGGGACGGGGGACAGGGGTCAGAGCAGAGCAGTGGACCCTAGGGAAGCCCTTGGCATCGCCCAGAGCCAGGTCTGCTGCCGGCCCCTGCACGGGCTCCGGGTGCACAGCTTGTACAAACCAGCCTGAATCCCACTTTTCTGTCGCCGAGATGAGATTTTTGGGGTGGAAAAAGGCGCATCCAGGGAGGGTAACCCTAAACGAGGTCAGGCAGCATCCCTCTGCCCATGCCTGGCTGGAGCGAGCGGCCCTGCCACGCCAGGACCCCCGCCCAGTGGGGGGGGGGGGGGGAGCTGCGCACCCCCAAAAGGCACCCGGGGTCCCACTGACCCCCTGTGCCCCCCCTGTGCTCTGTGGGGCCTGCTTCTCCTGGGATTACCTCCCTGCCAGCTGCTCTCCCAGCGCGCCTGGCCGGCAGCCCCTGAAATCCTATTAACGAGTTTCAGGAGAAATAAAAAGTTAATCATCTCCTTCGCCTGCTCTTCCTCCTCCTCCTCCTCCTCCGATCGCCGCAGGGGCTCGAGGAGGTGTCCAAGCCGATGTTGCTTGGCTGCTCGGACCTTTGCTGCTGTGCTGAACCCATGGATCGGGCCCCGGGCTGGTAGGGGCTGCGGCACCCGGGGGTCAGCAGCCGGTGCCGGGGCGGAGGGACGGAGGCCGGGGCATCCCGCGGGAGCCATCCTGCTGGACGCGGGGCCGGGAGCCATGCCGCTGCAGACGGAGATCCTGCGCGAGGTCTGGGCTGCCGAGAGGTGGGTGCCAGCAGGCAGGACGTGACCCGCGGGGTGGGTGATGGGCTGGGCGCCCCACCGGGCTCCCATCTCCTCCAGCCCCTCTTTCTCCTGTTTTCAGTTTAAATGCAGTTTAATGAGCTGTTTTATCAGGATTTTTTTCGCTCCTGGGGGTCAGTGTGGTGAGGCTCGTTGGCTCACAGAGAGGGAAAGCATTCGTCGGGGTGGGGGGGTCCCCAAATTATCCTCATTACTCTCACCCCTGGTTGAGGCAGAGCCTGTCCCGTGCTCCTCGCTAGGAAAGATCCTGTCGGCTGAACTCGAGTTAGTTGGGATGGGGGGAGCTGTTTCTGGAGCCAAATGAAGGCTGACCTTCCCCCTCACACCCCGAAAATCGGGGTGCTGCTCGGCTGGAGGGTCTCGGCCCCCCTGGCAGCCCTCACCCCTTTGCTTTCTGTGCCCCACAGCCCCAGCGAGGAGCCGGGCAACCCGCAGCAGCACAAGCCCAAGCAGGTGAGAAAATAATCCTTCCTCCATCCCCGGTGCCGCCATCCCCTGCTGCGGGCTGTCCCCAAGGGCTGGGGACATCGGAGACCCCTGGCCCCACACCGAGACCGAACTGGGGCTGGACAGGCTGCTCTGTCGGGGTGCTGCATCCGGGGGGAAGGGGGGGGGGCATGAACTTCTGGGGACCCCCCTCCAGGGTAGGTGGGTAGAGGAAATCCCACAGCCCCCTCTGTGCCTTCATGCATCCTTCCAGACCCCCCCCCCCTCCATCACTTCTGAGCACCCCACAAGGTGGGCTCTCAGTTCCTAATTAGCACTTCAATTAAGCCTCTCAGCTCAGCCATCAGCCGTGATTCACTTTCCCCAGGCCACGACCCTAGGGGCCGATCCCCCTCGCTGTGTTTCGGCACAGCCCTCGGGTGCCGCCGGCCTTGGAGGGGTCTTTGCAGCAATCTCATCGACCACCCGATTTAATCAGCAGCCCCTCCTCGAAGGGCTTCGTTAAGTAACGAAGCAGGCCTCTGTCCTCCCCCCTCAGCTGCTTAAGGGGATTAAAGGATGCAAAGGAGCTTTTTCAGTGCGAGCCGATGACTTGGAAGAAACCAGTTCCCAGCTCCGCCATGGGACCCCCAGCTTCCCCCCAACCCAATCTGCAGCACTGGGATCCCACTGGGATCCAACTGGATCCCTCCTCTTGCAAACACTTTCACCCAGTGCAGGGGGGTCTGGGAGGGACAAAACCCCTGCGAAGGGGATGGTGCTTGGTGGGGTGGTGGGTGTCCTGGTGCGACTGGGTTTGCTTAAATCACTTTCTGAGGGCCCCAAAGCTGACGCCTGCTCCCCAGATATCTCTGGTCTGGAGCCAAGTGCTGCCCCAGGTGCTCGGTGTTTGGTAAATCAGGGTTATTTATAGCCCCGGCTAACCGGGATTAGGTGTGCTGTGCCTAATCTCCCTGTTTCCCCACTCCCACTGACCTCCATCCCGGCATGGCCCCACAGCTCCGTGCCTTCGACCGGAGCCTTTTGTAGGGGCAAGAGGAGGTGGAGGTGTGGAGCTGGGCTGCCTGCCTGTCCCCATGTCCCCTGTCCCAGCTCAGGTCCCCCGGCTTGCCCATCAGGAGATGAGCCGATGTCTGGGGTGGCTCCTGGCTGGGGTCCCTACAGCACAGCGTGGCTTGTCCCTCCATGCCGGCACAGTCCATGGTGTCGGCACAGTGTCAGCATCACGTCCCTCGTCCCCGGAGCTGGCACGTGGCCTTCTGTCCCAGCGCTGACACTCTCCCATCTGTCTACTAACAGCACTTTCTGTTTTCCTCCCTCTGCCTTCCCCGGGGGGCTGCCCCATGGTAAGTCACTCGTTTGAAGCTGCGAGCGTGTCCCCATCCCCGGAGCGGGTCCCTGCTCCCACGGGGGGACAGGGAAACGCGTGGCTGTATTTCAGGAAGGGAGCCGGTGCTATATGAGCAGGGGTCACCTTGCCAAGGGAAAAGGGATTTAAGGCCGGCACGGTGTCCGCAGGGGCAGAAGGTGAAGAAGAAGCGGCAGGAGCCTGTGCTGGAGCCCGCGCTGGAGCCTGAGGCCAAGCCCCGGCGGCTGCGGGTGAAGAAGCTGGGGGAGGCGGGGGCTGCAGAGGAGCCCCGTGCCCCGGCACAGGGTAAGCTCAGACCCCCCCCCCCCAGCTTCCATGGAAATGGGGGGACACGCTGGTCCGGCCCCATGCTGCGCCCGCGGTGCTCTCCATCACGGCATCTCTCAGGATGCGCAGGGGTGAAGAAGCTGAGGAAGAAGAAGGAGGAGAAGGGGGAAGAGGAGAGCGACAAGGACCCCTACTCCAGATTCACCAGGGAGCCTCGGAAGAAGAAGGAGAGCCCAGCCCCCCGCTCCCGCGTGGCCAAGGGCCCCAAGAAGCAGCAAGGTGGGGGGGGGGCAGCACCCACCCCTCTCCGGGCACCCTCTCAGGGCACCTCAGGTCCCCGTGCACCATGTGCCACCAGTGCTCCCAGTGTCTGCAGGGGCTCTGCACGTCCTTGGGGGGCTTTTTTGACCAAAGCCCAGCGGGGAGGAAAGGGGAGGTGGCAGGGGACCTGCACACGTGGCGCTGGGTGGGGAGTTGGGATCGGGGGGGGGGGGGACGACACACAGGACGGGACAGACACGCTCCCTGGGAATGTGGCAGTTGGCAGCTGGCGGGTGCCACCAGCTCCCCGGCCATCTTCCCGGAGCAAAAAGATGGGGTGGGCAAAAAGATGGGGTTGGTTTCCCCCCCCCTACATCCCGGGGCTGCAGCCGCGAGATGGCGATGTGACTTCGCACGCTGTGTCCGGCACTGGACATGTCCAACGCGCCGCTGGCTCCCACGGCCCCAGCACCCTGGTCTTGGGGCCATGGGTGCTGCCGAGGGAGGTTCCCCCCCTTGCAAACCGTGAGGCTGTGGGTGTCCGATGCGAGAGGCCGTCGTGTTGCTGATGCCGTGGTGTCACCTCCGGGCAGAGCCGGCCGAGGATTCGGAGGACGAGGATTCGGAGGAGGAAGAGGAGGTGGAGAATAAAGACCCTCCGAAAAAACTCAAGAAGAAGCTGCTCAAAGAGCCTCCCTCGGGCGAGAGCCGGGAGAAGAAGCTGAAGCCAAAGGGTGGGTGCCCAGGGGACAGGGGTGTCTCAAGCCCGGCTCCGTTGCCACTTGCATCTGCCCTTGCTGGGATGAGGGGACTGCCCGTGTCCCATCCCCATCTCTGTCCTGGGAGGCGTGGGGGGCTGCGGAGCAATTACCCCCTCCCCATGCAATCTCCCCCCAGCTCCACCCTTCCCACTGCCCCCACCCTGCCACCTCCCTGTCCCCATCACCGCCCATCCCGGTCCCCCTGTCCGGCCACTCATCGACTCCTCCATCCCGCCAGGAGACAAGAGCGACCCGGACGGCAAAGCCAAACCTGCCAAAAGCACCAAGAAGGAGCCGATGTCCATGTTCCAGGTGAACGGGGAGAAGAAGGAGAAGAAAAGCAAGAAGAAAGGTACGGGGCGAGTGGGGGGGTGGCAGTAAGTTCCACTGCCCCACAGCATCACCCTGAGCCGATGGCACCTGGTGCTGTGTGACGGTGTCCCCTGTGTCCCCCCCAGCCGCCACCGGCAGCGATGAGGAGGACGATTCCGACTCCAGCACCAAACCCATCCGGTCGGAGAAGAAGAAAAACCCAGCGTCCCTCTTCCAGACCGGTGGGGACCCCCCCAAGGAGAAGAAAACCAAAAAGAAAGGTGAGAGCCTGGCACGGGCGATAGGATGGAGGGTGGTGGGTGCTGGAGGGGCTCGGGGGGGTGAGCCTGGCTGTGGAGAGGGGGGTTAGGATCGATGGGGTTGCTCTGGGTCTATGCTGAACTCTGTTTTGGGGTTCGGTGGAGTCAGGCTCCCTACTCCTTTGTGCCCCTGCCCACAGCTCCTCCCAAAGCAGCCGAGAGCGAGGAGGAGACCCCAGAGACCCCGCAGAAAAACTCCAACAAGAAGGGGAAAGGGAAGAAAACAAAGAAGGTACAAAAAACCCCCTCAGAGCCATGGGGGTCCCCTCGGATTGGGGGGGCAGCAGCTCTTTCCCCCAGGGTGGGTTGGGGGGTCTGGAGCATCCCTTGGGGAGACCCACTGCAGCGCTGTCCCCAAAGCCACCGGCTGCAGAGCCACTGCCCAGGGGCGGATCGGGAGCAGGCAGCGATTAGCTGGGAAGGGAGGGGAGCTTTTGGCAGGTTTGGTTTGGGGGTCACCGTCCCCTCTTGTGTCGCAGTTGAAGGAGGAGAGGCCCCCATCGCCTGCCATCGAGGTGGACAACCTGGAGGAGTTCGTGCTGCGGCCGGCGCCGCAGGGAGTGACCATCAAGTGCCGGGTGACGCGGGACAAGAAGGGGATGGACCGGGGGCTTTACCCCACCTATTACCTCCACTTGGATAATGAAAAGAAGGTGAGCTGGGGTGGGGGCTTGGAGACCCCCGGGGGTCTGCACCCACCCTGGGGAGCACCCTCGGGGTTTTGGGGGGATGTTTGCCTGCGTCCCACCGCGGTGGTGGGTGCTGCTCTCCTCCCCTCCTGGGAAATGCCCTGTGTCGGTGGTACCCGGGATGATGAGCAGACATCGGCCGGAGAGCCGTGCCAATGCCTGGCTGGGGTCAAACCCTCCCACCCATGGCTCAGCCGGTATTTTGGGGGTCGTCTTTGCTCCATGACTTGGGTGAGGTCGCGGCAGCAGCGACCTGTCGGGCAAAGCCTTGTGCAGAGGGCACCGCATGGCGGGGAGCTGGAGATGGCAGCGGCGATGACGATGCCCCATCCCCACCGTGGTCCCGTCGCCCTCCCAGGTCTTCCTGCTCGCCGGGAGGAAGCGTAAGAAGAGCAAAACCTCCAACTACCTCATCTCCATCGACCCCACCGACCTGTCGCGGGGGGGAGAGAACTTCATCGGGAAGCTGAGGTAGGAGTGGAGGTGGCACCCCATTTTGGTGGCACCCCATTCCTGCAACCCCTCCCTCCCGCTCCGTGGGCTCCCGGCTGCCCCGAGCGGTGTCTGGGTCAGGCAGGAGGCTGAATTCGATGTTCCCCGCTGCTGGGTCTGACCTGAGGAGAGTTGGGGGGCCGGGAGGGGAAAACAGGCTTGTCTGGTTCCTCCCGGCAGACAGGTCATGGCTAGAAACGGCACCCGGCAAGTCCTGGCCTGCCGCACCGCCGGCAGCCACGCAGCGATGCTGGGGGGTCCCCGCGGCGGCAGCACCCCATGACACCCCAGTTTAGGGGTGCCCCTGACCCCGAGCAAACGGCTGCCCGGTGGGGAGGATGGCATTGGCTGCCTGTGGGTTCTGCAGCTGGAGCAAAGCTGGGGCTGTGCCTGGAGGTGGGGGGACAGGGGGGGTCGGGGGGGACTTGGTGGCACTGCCCGTGGCCATCTCCCATCCCTGGCCGCAGATCCAACCTGATGGGAACCAAGTTCACGGTGTTCGACAACGGCGCGAACCCCGACAGGGCCAACGCTGACTGGTCCAACGTGCGGCAGGAGCTCTCGGCCGTAGTCTACGTAAGCAGCGGTGCGGGGACCCCCGACCCCGAGACCCCTCAAGCAGGCGGTGAGGGGGTCCCGACCTGCACCTCTTCACCATGCCGCTGCCCTGGGGGGGATGTGGAGGTGCGGGGTGGGCTGGATCCAACCCAGAGCCCTCGTTCAGCCGCCGGCGAGGGGCTGCAGCCCGCAGCGGTCGCTGGTTTTAGGGATGGTGGGGTTTCTCCTGCAGGAGACCAACGTTTTGGGGTTCAAAGGCCCCCGGAAGATGACGGTCATCATCCCCGGGATGAACGCCGACAACGAGAGGGTGCCCATCCGGCCCCGAAATGTGAGTCTGGGGGCCAACCTGGGGGAAGATCCTTCGGGGCTGGATTTGCTGGGGCTCACCTTGGGTTTTACCCATTTCAGGGCATGGAAAAGCTTTCAGGTGTCCCTGAAATTCCAGGCACCTCCCCAGAAGGTGGGAGATGCGGTGTCCGTGCTTTTTTTTTTAATCCATGCTGGATCCCAGCTCACAGGCAGATCATCCCCCGGGGCACGGTGTGGAGGGCGGCAGATCTCGGGGTGGGGGTCACCCCCACTCTGCCCTTACCTCTCTCACCCTCCCCAGGACAACGACGGCCTCCTGATGCGATGGCAGAACAAAAACATGGACAACGTGATCGAGCTGCGCAACAAGGCGCCGGTTTGGAACGACGAGACCCAGTCCTACGTCCTCAACTTCCACGGCCGCGTCACCCACGCCTCCGTGAAGAACTTCCAGATCGTCCACGGCAGTGACCGTAAGCGGGGACGGGATGGGACGGGGCGGGGGTGATGGCTGAGTTTCTTCATGCTGGGTGAAGCTGAGCGGGGCGTGCGGCACCGCGCAGGCAGCTGCCTGCTGGACCCGCGTCCCGGCAGAGGGAGCGCGCGGGTCATTTGTTGCCAGGCAGATTAGAGCAAGGACAAATCCTGTGGGGTGCTGAGCCCCCCCCCCCCAATACCGCAGCCACCCACTGGCCGCAGGTCATCCCCTCCGGCACGCAGCCCGTGTTGCCGGGGGCTCACCCCGGGGTGCTTCGCTCCTTGGGGGTGGCAGCGGCTCTGTCCCCACACGAGCGGCCGGACGCGGCCGTTTGTCACCTGTCCGGCGCAGTCAGAAGCCCTCGGCCTCCGGGGTGTTGGGTTACGGGACAGAAAAAAACCTCTCGGGGGCCCCTGGTTATTTTTACAGATTTCCTGTCACCAGCCCTCCGGTAGCAGCGGTCCCACAGGGGGGTGAGCGGGGTCCCTGTCCCTTGGGGGGCTGTGGCTCCCAGGGAGGGGGTGCTGGGGGGACCGAAGGGTGCAGTGGTCCTGTGCAAAGGGAAAATCATGCTTTTTGGTGGTACAGCCGGAGGCAGAGCTCGGTGGAGGTGGGTGTGGCTTTTTTGGGGTGCCGCTGCTGAGGGCGGGATGGGTGCACGGGTGACAGCCCAGCCGCTCGCCCTCCCTCCTACAGCCGACTACATCGTGATGCAGTTCGGGCGCGTGGCGGACGACGCCTTCACCATGGACTACAACTACCCGCTCTGCGCCGTGCAGGCCTTCGCCATCGCCCTCTCCAGCTTCGACGGGAAGCTGGCCTGCGAGTAGCACCCGCGCCGGGGCTGCCGGGGCCACGGGCCGGTGCCCAATGGATGCTCCTGCATCCCCGTCCTGCTCCGCTCCCTCCATTTCCACCTTCCGCCCCGCGAATGCTTTCTGGGGTGGCTCGGGGAGAGAGCCCTGTGGGACGCTCATCCAGCCATGGCCACCCTCTCCGGGCAAACTGGGGACCTATCACTGCTCTGGGGCGGATGGCAGTCAGGCCCGGGGTATATTTAGCAGATGAGGCTGACCGTGATCCCCATCTCATCCCTTTGAGACGTTTCTCGGACTCGGTTCCTGGAAACTCATCCCCCCCCCCCCCCCCCCGTTTTTCTTTCAGGTTCTAATTTGTATTTTGTAGCTCAGTCTCGCAGCAAGAGGGGGGCTGGTGGTCTCCTCAGGTTGGGTTTCCTCATCCCCCGATGGGTGTGCACAGAGCCCACAACCCACCGGGCTCTGCCCAAGCTCCCAGCGAGGGACCCCCTGCCCAGCTCGATGCCCACCAGGCACCAAACTCCCGTTTTGCCCCATTTTTGCCCTGGCACAAGCAGCCGTGTGGTGCCCACGGTGTCTTTGCTGGCCCTGGGCTCTCCACCCGCTGCGTGGAAGCCTTTGGAGATTCAGGTCCCCAGGGAGCGGCCTGGCACCCAGAGCACCGACGGCACGCGGGCACGTGCCGAGGGAAGGTGATGCCAGGGGAGGAGGGCTGGCAGCCGCGTGAGGCAGAGCCGGCATCATCGGCATGGGGCCGGGCTGGGTCGGTGCTGCCAGGAGGGACCTGGAAGGGAAAACTCTGGGTGCACCAGGAAGCGCCGGGGTGACTCACTAGGTGTGGTGCGGTGCTGAGTCACGCTCAGCGCCCGCACGGGGCCCCGCCGAGCCCCCCGTGCCCCTGCCTCTCGCTGCCCCGTGGCATCCCTCCGGACCCCATGGAACCCCGCACTGCCCGGGTGTCCCTGCTGCCACCCTGTGACACAGACCCTTGGGGTGTCAGGGGGAGATGCTGGAGAGGAGCAGCTCGGGGGGAGCAGAGCAGCCCCTGCCCCTGTTTCCACCTCCGCAGGGTGAGGATTTGGCTGCACAGGCAGCTCAAAATCTATTTAATTCAGCAGTGAGAAACACCAGGACGTGCCGAGGCACCACAAAACGCTGTCCGTGACTTCCAGATAACGTTTTTCTCAGCTCGTGCACTGACCCCAGGAGGGGTTGATACGACCTGGGGTCCCCTTTTCGCGACACGAACAGGACTTTCTCCCGTTCTGGGGGTGATCTGAGCCCCCCGTGTTCACGCTGCAAGGGGTGGCCGGGACGGAAAGGCCGAGGAGCAGGAGACGCACGAGGCAGGCGCAGCTGCGTGAGAGCGATGCTTGTCCTCGCTGGGCAGTGTCGCACGGCCACCGCGGCCCCAGCCCGTCCCTGCATGGGACTGGGGACAGATGACAGTGTCAGTGGGACAGCTGGACCGCCGGCCAACTTCTGCCCTCGTGGCTTCGCAGCCGGAGCCGAGGTTTCCCCACCAGCTGCAGGAAGCCAGGCTCTGTGACTCAGACGTTCATGGAGGGGCAGACAGCCCAGGGATGAAAGGCCAGCGTGGGACATCGTCCCTTACCCCCTTGGCGAGATCAGAGACCTCATGAGCTGGAGGGAGAACCAGCCCCCGCGGCATGGGGCCAGCATCCCCCGGCTAGGGGCGGCCAGCAAATGTGGGGAAAGCCGGAGCTTTCTACCCAAAACCAGCTGTGAACCCAACATCTGTTTGATATCGGGAGACGCTCAGCTAACGGTCGAGCCAACGCTTGTCCCCGTTTCCTTTGGTAGAAGCAGAAAAGCTGAAGCGAGGTGAGGGAGAGGGGAGCTGCAGCGTGAGCTGCCGTTATCCCAGCTCCTCCCCAGGGAGTTTTTCCCTCCCCTCACCCAAAAAGTCTCTGCGTTGCCCGTTGTTGCTTGCAAACCCCTTGGGATTCCCTGCCTATGTCCCAAGCTGAGCGACAATCTGCCCTGGGTGCCCGACGTGATGCCACCCACTCCCAGAACGCAGTCACCTCATCACCCACCCACCCCCAATCACCCCCCCAAACCCCCCAACCCAACCGCGGCGCGAGAAACGAATGAGCGCGATGTCAGGCGATGGATGTCCGGGCCCTTTGTTCGCGCTGGCTGCGGGCGCCGGGGGAGCGGAGGGATGGAAGCAGGCGCGATGTGCATCTGCTTTGGCCGACGGAAAGTGTGACGGATGCGCCGGCAGACCAATGGCTGGGGGTGCCGGGGTGTGCGTGGGTGGGAAAGGAATGCTCGCTGCGAGGAAAGATCAGGGGGGGGGGAAAAAAAGAGAAGAAGGAGCCTTATCAACGGCGTTGGAGCCCAAAGCGTGCATCTTCCTGGGAGAAAGGGTTTTCTCCATCCCCAGGGATGAGGTTTTCCCCACAGCAGGAGACCTGGGGGCTCCTGGAGCTTCGTTTTGGGGGGCTGGCGTTGGGCTGGTGGTGCAGGGATGGGTTTAATCCCACCAAGCGCTGGGGCAGGGACATGAGCACGGCCAGCGGCCGCAGGCGACTGTCGGCAGCTCGTCAAGGGAACCTCCCGGGAAACGCGTTTTCTTTTCGCGAGGGTGTTATGAGGCAAAGGGGAGGAATAAAAAGAAGGTCCCACCTCGACGCTGAGCGCCGCGTCCCAGCTAGGACCAGCGTCACCACGGTGCCAGCGGATCTCACGGGAGGTGGCTGGTGGCATCCCCATCCCACGCTGATGGTGGAAAGATGCTGGTCCAGGGCTGAGCTGGAGGATGGAAGGGGGTGTGGGGGGGGGGTCTTCTCCCAGGGCATGGGGAGCTCTGGGCACCCGGCCCCGAGCACGGGCTCAGCCCCTGCACTCTCGGGGGGGCCGTGGGGTATTTCCACAGGGCTCCGAAGGGCGAATGCCCCGTCAGCCGGGCAGCCTGCAGAGGGAGAGGGCTGGATGCGTCCCGGCGGGTGCGGGAGGGGAGCCCAGCACGGGGAATCTCCTCACCCGGCGGTGGAAGGGCCGGGGCTGTCCGGTTCCCAGCAAGTGCCCTGCCCAGCTGGGAGCATTGCCACGGCCTCGGGGCTTCTCGCTCCGCGCTTTACTAATTAATGAAAGAAGTGATCGTGACGGGGTGTTTTGCTCTCCCCTTCTCCTCCCTGCGTGTTTATTTTGGTGACTTTTTTTTAGGAGGAAAGGCAGTCTCGTGGCCTGTAAGCTGGGCTGCGGGTTTGCGGGACGGGCTCTGTCTGGGCGCAGGGAGCAATGGCAGTAGTGGGAAAGCCAATATTTTTCAGCTGCTTTTAAAAAAGAATCATTTTTTAATTAGTGAATCCATTCCGGAGAAGTGTTGGAGTTTTACAATGTTGTAGCTGTTCTTGGTGTCTTGCCTAGACTTGGATGTTCTGGCCATAAGAAAATATTATTTATGGCCTTGCCGCTTGCAGCTCTTTTATATTATAATTTGGGAAAGGAAGTTGCTGTTCCCACCAGTGGACAAAGAATAGCAGAAACGAGGATTACGGACTTCTGAAGGAGGAAAAGAAATAAAAATTACGAGACAAGACCAAAACAGACCACGGAGCCAGGCTCAAATCGCCGCGCTCCAGAACCGGCTCATCCCGGCGTCACCAGCGGTCGGGTCGGATGCTGTCAGCGAGCCGAAGGCCGGCGCGGCGGCGATCCCCTCGGTACTCCCCTGCGCGGCGTTACATGTGTGCCTAAACATTTGCAGAGCAGGCTTTTTATTCCCGGGCTAATGCACGCTTGTTTGCTCATGCCTTACTCAGCCTAAACTCCTATTGAACTCAATTAAGGCTGTCATCTCCAGGAGCAGGCCATGTCATTTTTGCCCAAGTAAGGGATGAGTAACGAGTGCTCCGCAAGGCCCTTGGAGAATAGCAGCCATTTTGTTGCGGATTTTGGTCCAGATTTCTTAAAAGTTAGCAGCAGGCCAAGGGTGGAAGAATGCGATACGGCTTGATTAATCACACACGATCGCTGAGCGCGCTGGATGCTTTCGGAGACTGTCGTTCTGCGGGCGGCAGCGTTGGCTGTCTTGTCCCAGAATGCTTGAACACAACCAAGCTCAGCACGAAATGAGAAAAATATGTTTCTAGAATCACAGAATCACAGAATGGTAGGGGTTGGAAGGGACCTCTTGGGTCATCTAGTCCAACCCTCCTGCTGAAGCAGGGTCACCTACAGCAGGCTGTAGAGGACCTTGTCCAGGCAGGGCTTGAATATCTCCAGAGAAGGAGACTCCACAACCTCCCTGGGCAGCCTGGGCCAGGGCTCCATCACCTTCAGAGGGAAGAAGTTCTTCCTTATCTTCAGCTGGAGCTTCCTCTGCTTCAGTTTGTGCCCGTTGCCCCTTGTCCTGTCGCTGGGCACCACTGAAAAGAGCTTGGTCCCATCCTCCTGACACCCACCCTGCAGATATTTGTAAGTACATATTAGGTCCCCTTGCAGATGGGTACAAAGAGCATCCCTTCCCCAAGCAAGGCGTCGGGAGGATCCTGCTCCCCGATTTACCTCTGTGGGTTTTGGGTACCGCGGCACAGGTCCTGGGCGCGTGCCGGAGCCCGTGGCCAGCGTGGCCAGGGTTTTTGCCGTGTGTTGCCCGTGTCGGGGCCGTGGTTCTCCAACAGTCGAGCTGGGTCGTGGCCAGGGACGCGCAGGCCATCAGCCGGCTGCGGCTTAGCGCGTTACCACCCATCGGCTCGCTCCGAGGAAGTGACCGCGGCCCGGCTCCTGGCTGGGTTCCCTCGGGAAATGGCCACGGTGTGGGCTGAGATCCCCAGCCTGGGTACTGTGGGGTGGGAGTCCGGGGGAGACGGGGAATGGGCATGCTGCGGGGGGCTGCGGCGTTGGGCAGGGGGAGGTGAGGAGGGAGATGAAGGTGTTTGGAGGGGGATGAGGGTGTGAAGATGGGGATGAGGAGGGGGATGAAGGTGTTTGGAGGGGTTGAGGGGGATCAGGAAGGGGACAAAGGTGTTTAGAGAGGGATGAGGGTGTGAGGACGGGGATGAGGAAGGGGATGAAGGTATTTGGAGATGATGAGGGTCTGAGGATGAGGAGGGGGCTGGAGGTGTTTGGAGGGGATGAGGGTGTGAGGAGAGGGATGCAGGTGTTTGGAGGGGGATGAGGGTGTGAGGATGGGGATGAGGAGGGGGATGGAAGTGGGAGACAGGACATGAGGGTGCACGGAGGACAATGAAGGTGTGTGGAAGGGGACGAAGGTGGGCACAGGGATGAAGGAGAGGACGAGGGGATGAAGGCGAGCGCAGGGGGGTGAGGAGGTACAGAAGGGGATGAAGGTGTGCAAGGGGACCCTGGCTGGCTGATGACGAGCTGGGACAGGCAGCACCCCCACACCCCACCCCGGAGCTGCATCCCGGGGCTGCGGGCCGGAGGAGGAGGAGGAAGAGGAGGAGTAGGGTGACGAAGGCTCCTCGAAGCCTCTCCTAGAGCCCGGGCCGGGCCGAGCCGGGCTCCAGGACTGCCCTTTTCACCCCAAAAAATAAACCCGTCCCGGCGGAGGGGCAGCCCCGGAGTCCGCGGCCCGGTGCCCGTCGGCGGAGGGAGGGATGGAGGGAGGAGGGAGGGATGGAGGGAGGGAGGAGGGAGGGATGGAGGGAGGAGGGAGGGATGGAGGGAGGGAGGAGGGATGGAGGGAGGGAGGAGGCAGGGAAGGAGGGAGGAGGGAGGGAGAAGGGAGGAGGGAGGAGGGCAGCGGGAGGAGGGAGGAGGGTCGGCCCGGCCCCGCCGCCTCCTGATTGACTCCCAACTTTCTGCTCCTCCCTTGCATAAACTTTCCCGTCCCTCGCCTGGCTCCGTGCGCGGTCCCGGGAGCCCGCCGCGCTCCCCGCGTTCCTGCCGCCCTCCCCGCACCCCCCCCCGGCCCCGACCCCGCTCCGCTCCCGGCACCCGCGGCCGGCCCAGCCCCTCCGGAGCACGGAGCAGGTAAGCGCTCGCCGGGGAGAGACTCCCAACCCCCCTTCCTCCTCCTCCTCCTCCTCCTCCTCCTCCTCCGGCGCCTCCTTCCTCCCGGCCCGCAGCCCTCCGGCTGCACCGAGACCCGGCCGGGGGGGGGGAACGGGACAGCAGGGTACCCCCCCCGAGTACCCCGGTACCCCACCCCGGGGCTCCCCTCCCGACGGGGGGTGTGTGTATTTGGGGGGGGGGGGGGGTCGTCACAGCCGGGGCGTCCCCAAGGCGTCCCCAACTCCCCCCTCGTCGCGTCCCCGGGCTCCCGCCCCGTCGGGGCTGCGCTGGGTGCCCCCCACCCCGGCCCCTCCGTGGGTCCCCCCCCTCCCCGGGGTGCGCGGGCTATAGGGTTACAAAGGGGCCTTGTCTATGGTATAGCCCATACGTCGGGAGCGCGTAGGGTGCGGGCGCCAGCGTCCTATAAAGCGATAAATCCCCCCCCATGCCCGTCCAAAGCTCCCCTCGCAGGGAACGGCACACGGGAGGGTCCCGGGTGGGGTGCGGGGGCCACACGCGTGTCACGTTACATGTGTGTCACACGCATGTAGGGGATGACCATAGGCTGACTGTATGCTAAACACTTCGTGCCTCGTCATAGGGGCGCATTGCTAACGAGGCAGCAATTAGATGTATAATTTTCGGCAGTGTGTCATCTTTATTATTATTATTGTTTTATTTTTACACCCTCCTTGGGTTTGGGGTTGTTTGTTTTTTTTTTGCCCCCTAACCCCCTCGGAAGGGAAAGAAGGGCCAAGCCCTGGCAGTGCCGCCCGCCTCCGCCCCCCGAAACTGCCCAGCACGGTTGGGCTGTACTGGCTGAGAAAAAAACAAAACTATATTTTGGGGAGAAACCAACTGGAAATGGTACGAGAGGCCTTGTCGGGGTGCCAGGCGCCCCGCAGCTCCCCATCGCCGTCGGGTGCTTGGCACGGGGCAGCAGAGGAGAAGGTGAGGGCAGAGGGTTTTTGGGGTTCTGGCGCTTTGCGGGGAGCTGGGGCGAGCCGCGCCGGGCGACTGTCCCACCGGCGAAGCGATAATCTCCGGTGTCAGGCGCGCCGGGGTATTTTGGGCTCCGGCGTCCTCGCTCCCCTCCTATCGCTTTACCCGGCGTGGGTACGTGCGTGCCGTGAGTCAGGGCTTTGGCACTGCCCGGCCACCCCGGGAGGCCCTGCCAGAGGGGCTGCCACCCCCCACCCCCCCCCATGGTTTTGGGGTACTCGTGTTGATGGGTGGAAAATTGGGGGTCTGCCAGGCTGGTGACCCCCCCATGCACCCGCCGGCCCTGGGGTCTCCATGGCCCCAAAGCCCTTCCCTGCACCCGGCTTTCGGGGTGGGTTGTTTCCCCCAGGGACGGGAGGAAGGGGGTCCCCAAAATGGATGAGGGGGAGAGTTCACCAAGGTCACCTGGCAGCAAAGCTGGGGGACGAATGGGTTGGGGGGGCGACAGGGCTGGGACTCCGCTGTCGGGGCAGGTGACGGCCACCACGACGCTGCCCAAGCGGCGTTCCCGGCACTTCTGCACCGGAGAGGACGGGCATGAGCGTCCCGTTGGGAGAAGGTGCTGGGTTTGGCACCGTTTGGGTTTGCGGGGCCGGCATTCCCATGGGAAGGGGGTGTGGGGTGAGCAGCCGCCCCCTCCCAGCCAGGTGACACGAGGGCCGTTCCTGTCCCCGAGGGACCTTGGGCACGGGGCGGGCGCGAGGCTGGCATCGCGCTGGCTTTTCTAGCAGAAATAACCCTTTGAAAGCGGTGGGCTCCGCGGCGGGCTCAGCCGCCTGGCGTAAGCGGCACCCGGGCATTTCGAGGACCCTCATCCTGACCGGGGTGACTGCAGCGTCAGGAGGATGCTTCTACCGGGGCGTTTTTGGGGGGCAAAGGGGCACAGAGACGAATCCTCCAGCAGCCATCCCGCCTCTAACATCCCCCTCCTGCAAAGCAAAACCACCTCCGGGCTCCATGTCCACCAACACCAGGGCCTTGGATCCGTTTCCCGTGACATAGTCGCTATTTATCACGATATCAGAAGCGGCGTCTCCTTTTAATTGCCATTTCACCCCGTCGTGCCACCACGGAGCGGGTCGGGAGGCGAGCCCCGGTGGTGCTGGCGCCGTGCCGGAGGAAGGAGCCTTTTCCCGGGGGTGTGGGAGCAGGTCACGGCTCTGGGGAGGTGGGGGTGGCGGTGGCAATCAGCTATAATTAATGTATTAAAAAGCAAGTAACCGCACGGCTCCCGTCAAACACGCAGCGAGCACCAGGCCGGTGGCGAGGTGAGCGCGGTGACAGGAGCGGTGCGGGCACGTGACTGATGGAAAGGGGGGCAATGGGTAATTTTGGGCTGCTAGCTGTGAAAATACACATTTTCCTGCCTCAGCGCCTTTTGTCCCGTCTGCAGGAGCGGAGGATGGAGGGAAAGAGAGGCGAACGGTCTGCCAAGCTCTAACCAAGGGTGCTGCTGGCGTTTGCGTGGCGGGAGCCATCCTGGGGCTCTGCGTGGGGTTGGGATCCCTCTGTCCGTCAACAGACGGGACAGATGCTGCCCAAAAAATGTCCCATCTCGAGGAGCTTCTCGCTCTCATTAAATCCTCAACGGCCTTTGCAAGGGGCTGGCGGGGCTGCCATGGCGTTGGCACCACCTTGGGTGCTGCTGGTGGACGGGAGGTAACCAAATACCTTTGGTTTTGGGTCTGATTTGGATTTGATTTTGGGCCGTGCCCTGAGCTTCCCAGCCGTGCGTCCGGGGCGTTATCTGGGGTCGGTGCCCAAGCCGGGAGCGTGCCGGGGGCTGCGACGGCCGAGCCCGGGCACCTGCGTGTTGCGGTCGGGGCAGGCACCTGAAGCGCGTGGGCGTTCGCTCTTGCCACCGTCACGTGGCAGCTTATGAAATGTTTTTTTGGAGGGAGGGAGGGAGGGAAGGTAATGACGGGGTGAGCCGGCGGGGCACGCGGCAGGAGCGGCCCCCCCCTCCCCGCTCCCCTGCGATAACGCACGGCCGGATCCTGCTGCGGGTCTGGGCACGCCGCTGCAAACCCTCCCGGGGCTTCGGTTTTCCCCGCCTGCGAAATGGGAGCGAGGGGCCCCGGCGAAGCGTCCTCGCGGTGCCGAACGCGGCGGTGGGGAGCGGGGTCTCGCGCTGTCGGGCGCCGTTTTGGGCTCCCCCACGCAGCTCGTGGCGGGGTTTCGTGGGGAGCAGGCGTGGCTGAGCCCTTTGGGGGTGACAGGCCGTGAACCCCGCGGTCTCATCCCTGGGGGTGGCAGCTGGTGGCCCCATGGAGCGGCGTTAGCGTGGGGCTCTGCGTTGGCACAGCCAGCGGGACCCTGCGGGCGAAGGGTCCGGGGAAACACGAGTGTCCCGTCGCACGAAGCGCGTCCCATCCCGGCGCTGCAAATCCCGGTGGAGCGCGTCCCCTCAGCGGGTCCCGAATGGATGCAACGCTCCGACATCCTCCATGCCCCCCATTACGTGCCACGAGACCGCAGCGGCACTGAAACCCACCCCTCACGCTGCCGCCGTCGCCTTCCAGCCGGGCGCTGGGCACGTCACGAGATGCGCCAGGTCTCAGCTGGCTAAAGCCGACCCGGAGCTCGTCATCGGCCATCCTCTAACGAGCCAGAGGCGCAGAAGGTGCCTTCGGCACGCTCGAGGGCTGCGCTTCGCCCTGTGAGAGAGAATGCCCGGCCGTGCTCGCTCGCCGGTGGCTGGCAAGCGGGATGCGAGCGGCGGAGGAGGATGTTGCATCCCCTTCCCCCTCGCTGCCGGGGGGATCGGTGCGGAGCTGGAGCGTGCGTTGGCAGAGCTTCCCCGGCTGCGGGGGGCAGCTGGTGATGGGACGGCAGAGCTGGGGCTAATTTTAGGAGGTGGGCAGAGCCTCGCGGGAAGCAGCCGGCTGGAGGGATGCGTCGCGCCGCGGTGCCCATGAGCATCGAGAGTGAGCGCCGGGGGTCCCCGGCTCTGAAGACGCTGCCGTGGGTCGAGGAGGTGGCCCCGCGTCGCAGCCTGGCTTCCCACCGCGGGGAAGAGCCGTGCTGTCACTGATGCCCCGGCTGCCAGAGGGGTGATGGGTCCGGGGACGCGCGCAGGGGCAATGCCCCCGATGCCTGGACTCCTGGTTTGCGTTACCCAGGACACGATCAAGTCCCATACCGCTCCACGCCTCAGTTTCCCCATGGCCATCTCACCCGCGCTCCCCTCCGGCGGGGTGCGATGGAGGCGGGAGGGCTGGCCGGGCTCGGGGATCCTCGCTGGGAGCGCCAAGCCTTATTATTTCCCCACGACTGTCTCCTCCTCGCTCCTCGTCAAATTAGATCCAGCTGTTCACAATAGCCACTAACTTCTCTCCGGAAGATGTTCAAAGTTTACAGACGCGGCGCGTGTGGAGGATGGGCTGCCGTTCCCATGCCAGCTCCTCGCCGCCCGCCCTTCCCCCAGAGGCTCCTGCCTTCCCCCCCTACCCGGCTTAGGCAATTCGGATCGAGGGGAAAAAGCACGCCCGCACGCGAGCCCCCAACCCCAGAGAGCGTCGGGTTTTTATTAGCGGGAAGATCCGGGCGCTTCGCAGTCCGGGGAGCAAAGATCCGGTGGAAGACCCCGCTGCCTCCCTGCCCGGCTGCTTGCCCGGGTGCTGGTGGGGGATCCGGGCAGGGCGCTGGGTGCTGGCGTGGGGCTCATCTGCGGCACGCGTGCGGGCTCCGGCTCTGGCGTGGGGCGGCCGACGAGCCCCACTCGCAGCCCGGTGTCGCGGGGCCGGGTCTGACGTTTGGGTATCGGCGTGCCGGGCTCTCCGGCGCTCTTGGGCCATGCTTCTCGCCAGAGCTTCCTTCGTTTACCGAGAATGCCGCCTTCGTGTATTTTTAGCAGCTTTCCTCCCCGAGGATTCCAGAGCAATTTTTCAGTCCGCGGGAGCGGGAGTCGCCGTGCCCGTTCGCAGCTCTCGGCTCGGGCGGTGGCAAGAGGTGCTGGGAGCAGGCGAAGCTCCGCCGCGGGCACCCGGCACGCTCACAGCGCGCATGGGGGTTCGCTCGCCGGGCCGCTCTGGGGCTGTAGCACGAGGTAGGATGGTGATAAAAACCAAAATATCCCTTTCTGGGAATAAATTGCCGTTGCGGTTTGTGCGGGGCAGGGTGTACCTGTGGATGTGTAACCCACGTTAAAGGCAGGACCGCAGCTTGGAGGCTGCCCCGAGCCCGGTGAGCTCCTCACAGGGGTGACAGTGGCCAGGTGACGTTGCCGTGTCGCGTTTCGCCCCGGTCGCTGGCGGCCAGGGACCCTCTCCATGTCTCAGCCGGGATGGTAAAGCTTGAGAGCCCCCCACCACCTTGGGTCTTGGGTGCCTGGGGGGGCGGACCAGCCCCTGCACCCCCCTCGCCCCGCGGGGTTTCTCGGGAGCGTGGTGGTGGTGGTGCTGGCCCCGGGTTCCGGTGGGTGCCGTGGCGAGGGCAGCGGGCGCAGCTGCTCCCCGGGCAGGGTTGGGTTTCGCGGGGGTGGAGGCGGCCGGGGGCGGGTGTGAAATACATTGCAGCCTTCCTCCTCCTCCTCCTCGCCTGGCAGCCGGCGTCGCCTGCGAGACCTTTTCCCTGGCCCTGCTGCGATGGCATAAAACGGGGTCAGCAGCACCCAAAGCTCCTCCATGGAGGTCATTCTCCTCCTGGGAGGGTGTCCGAGGGCGGGCAGGGTACCCGGGGCACACCCAGACGGTGGGACACCATCCAGACGGTGGGACACCATCCCACTGCCTGCCCGGGGCCTTCGCTGGCCCCAGAGACCCTTGGCTTCCCCTTGGGACGAGCGGTGCTGGGGGTCCCCAGGGACTCGGGAGGCGGTGGCCACCCCGAGCTCATCTGGAGGGGATGCTCCATGGGTGACATCCCGGGACGGGCGTGTTTTGGCACAGTCCCCAGCGGGTGCCGTGCCCGGCGCTGACCATGCCACCGACGCTGGGGGATGTCATGGGGCGGCCGTGGCCCGTCCCCGGCAGGCTGCTCCAACCCTGTTGTTTCCATCCGGCTCGTTTCATAACGCGGAGAGCAATTAATGCTGCAAAAGCTTTCTATTTATGCGCTGCTGGGTGAAACGCCCCGTCCTGGCTGGGCAGGGCAGCCGTAATTGGGCCAGGGAGGGAAGCCAGGTTACGGTGTCCCTCTGTCCCCTGCCCTCGGGTCTTGGACCCGGAGGCTTGAGCAAAACCGGCTCAGGTCTTCCAGCAGCTGAAACCCAGCTCCGCCGCCCTGCCGGGGCCGGAGGAAGAGGAGGAGATGGAGGAGTTGGTTTGCACGCCCACGCTTCTGCCGTTAGGAGGGAGCATCTCGCGCTGTGCCCTGGGGTTTGCTCGATCTCTGGGCACGTTTTGTCTGGGAAAATCACTCAAGTTCCCCTCTGGCTCGCCCATGGCCCTTTGGGATGGGGGAGCTGAGCATCCCTCGGCCACGCGCTGCTGGGTGAGGACCGGCCGCATCCCTGCCCGGCGGGGGCTCGGGGCTTCACTGAGACCTGGGGGGACCCTTTGGCTGCGGGCGTCCGGCCGGAGCAGAGGGCACGTGCCCGGGGTGGCCCTGGCAGCACCGCGGACCCCGGTGGGATGCTGCCACGTGGCCTCCTGCGGTTTCCCGGCTCCGATTGCTTCCTGAGCCGCCCGCCAAGCCGGAAGGGACAGGAAGCGATAGAGGGGAGGAAATTAGCTGGGCTGTCTCGCAGGGAGCCGGCCGGGCGCTCGGGGGTCCCCAGCCCGTCCCGGGGGTCCCTTCGGGGAGGAGGTGGCCAGTCCTCCCCATCGGGGAGGTGCAGACCTAGGTGTGAGGGAGAGGGCGGCCACCCTTCCCTTCTTCCCGAGCCGGGGAATCCCTCACCGCAGCCGAGAGCCGTTTGGAAGAGGAGCACGATGTAAACAAACCTCCTTCCACCGCCCTCCCCGCCGAGCCCGGGCTCGCTGGGCCGCTGCCGCCCGCCTCGATGGGTGCCGGTTGTCCCCGGGACGGCTGCGTGCCAGCCGGGACGGTGTCCCTGGTGGGATGGGGCAGGGTCTGGGGCAGGGCGGACCCTCACGGGCGAGCTGCCGGGGGACACGGGGCTCTTGGCTGCTGCGAGGAAAGCGCTGTAGGGTTGTGCTTGGCCAAGTCGAGAGGGTCGGGGCTCCGTGTGGTGCTGGGGTCACCGACGGGCGGGGTGGCATCTTCCCGGCATGGCCTTGCTGGGGTCCCTCAGGACCCCCGGGGCTGTTGGGTTTGCTTCCAAGGGCTCTCCGGAGCCGGTGGCTGTGTCCGTGGTGAGGGCATGGTTCTCCCGGCCCCGTTCCCAGCCATGTTATGGGGTGGGCAGAGGTGGCAGTGGGGACACCGGCACCAGCCAGCACTCCCCTGCCCAAAACAAGGAGCACGTCGATGACCCCTGCCCGGAACGAGGAGTCCATTAATGACCCCTGCCCGGAACGAGGAGCACGTTAACGAAGGCCTCTGCCTGCTGTCAGACCCCCCAGCCACGCTCTCGCTGAGCCCCGGTGTGCCAGGGGGATGTGGAGGGTGTTGGGGCACCCGGGAGCCTCGGCTTTGGGGTTTGCTCATTTGGGGTCTCTCAGAGCCCGCCGCTGTGCCGGAGCAGCCCCTCTCTCCCCAGGGGAGACCCCTCCCCGGGGACCTCGCCGCAGCGGGGCCAGCTTGGCTTCCCGGCAGGGGCTGGATGCTCAGCACCGGGGCAAGGTGGGGGCTCCTTTCCCCCCTCGCCCCTGGGGTGCGGTGCCAGCGGTCGCGGTGATGGGAAGGGGGTGACGGTGGCCTTGCGCGTCCCCCCGCCGGGGCTGGCGCGGGTGACGGTGCTTCGCGGGCGCGAGGCTGAGCGCCGCGCTGTGCCGCGCCTGCCCAGGCTTGTCGGTGAACTTTTATCCTTTCGCCGTGGGGTCCGGGTGCAGGGGGGGAGGAAGGAGGGCTGGATCGCCCCGGGTCCCCCGCATGGGAAGGTGGGATGGAGCCGGGATGCAGCCGGACCCCCCCCTCTCCTCCCCTTTGCAGGATCTGCTGGTGCCCCCAGCACCGCGGGGGATTGTCCGGTGGGGTCCCGGTGCTGTGGGTTGGGGGAGCCCCAGGTAAGGAGGGGTCCTTGGGTCCGCTCTGCCCCACACCTTGTCCCCCTGGATGGTGGCGGCTGGGGATGCGCTCTGCTCCAGGCCCCCTCATGCAGCGGGTGCCGGTGGCCGTGCCCTGCATCCCCGGTGGCATGGGGGGATGCTGTGGCAATAAGCCACCCCCCCCCAGGGTGGCATGGCGGGGTGCGCGGCCGGGCAGGCGCTGGGGCATCGCCCCACTGCTTTGGGCAGACCCTCGTTCTTGGCTGCGTCCTGGGACGTGGGGGGTTTTGGGGCAGCAGGGGATGGGGACGCGGTGCCAGCCTGTGCCCAGAGGCTTTGCGGGGTGACAGGCACCTCTGCCCGCGTCGTGGCCCTGCAGCCCTCGGCTTCGAGCAGTGATGTCCCGGTGCTCCCAGCCCTGAGGCCACCCCCCGCACACCCCCAGCCCGATTCGCATTGCTGCTGGTTGCGCTGGTCCCGGCAGCACCCTGTTCCTCGCCTCAGCACCCGCGCCCAGCCCCAGCGTGGTGCCCACCGTGCCGCTCTGACCACAGCTGCTGCCTCCAAAATATTTCCTTCCCCTCACCCACCAGAAAATACCCCATCAGCCTTCTGCCGTTGCGACCCTCCTCTTCACGTTTGCAGGGTGTAAAGAAGCTTCTCCTTGCTTTCCGGGGCTCTCCAACCCCGACCAGGCAGCTGCCCGCAGCTCTGCTGCCTGCGCTGCCCCGGGTCCCCCGCGTGCCCCCCGCTCGTGGAGCTCGGCGAGCCCGTGGGAACGCCGTCCCCGGCACAGCCTTGGCCTTGCAGGGAGATAAGGGCATCCCTGGCAGCGTCCTCCCCTGCCCGCTGTGGGCGCCCGTCCCACGCCCACTGGGGGACCTCGCCAGGGTGCAGCCCCCCCCCCCCCCAGCACCCCCTCTAAAGCCTTGGGCTGGAGTGGGGCACCCCACAAAGGCAGGGTGCAAAGGGGCGAGCGAGCTGGGTGCCGGGGCTCCCTCCTGGCGTGGGTGCCAGCGAGCATCCCTGCTCGGACGGGGTGAGCATCCCCACCAGGAGCGAGCATCCGCGCCGCGCATCGGTGGTCCTGGAGTCCCGCAAGCCCCGTGGAGATGCCCGCACCATGGGAGGGGGCTTCTCCCCTCGTCCCCGGGGGGCTGCTGGGAGGCAGCAGCTGGTGACATGTTTTCCGGCGGGTCGGGTCCCCTCCCTGCCCGGAGCAGGTCTGGCCGGTGGTCCGGCCGTCCAGCCGTGCCGGTTTTCTAATTGTTGGTGTTTTGCAAGGGCTGGGTGGAGCGCGGCGCTCGGCCGTGCCTTGCGTCAGCGCGGTGCCGTGCACCCTCCCTCCAGGAAATCCAATGTCTCGGCCTGGCCAAGAGCAGGTTCAGTGGAGAAGGAGGAGGAGGAGGAGCTGCTTCCTCACACCTTGGCCGGGGCCCCAGCATCGCCCTCCCTCCTCTCCCCGCTTCCCCGAAAAGGCTGGGCTGGGGTTTCCCTGCATAGGGTGGGGGGGAACCACAGTGGGGTGGGAGTGGGCTGGGGGTGCCGGGGGGGGTGGGAAGCTCTTGGGGTGTGCGGGCAGCTGACACCCTGCCTGCGCGTGCGGTGCCCGGCACGGGGACGGTGACCCAGGGTGCTGGTCACACTGCCCGCTCCGGGATCCTGCCTGCAGCGGTGCTGCCAGCCCTATAGATTTGCTGCCAGCCCTATAGATTTGCTGCCAGCCCTATAGCTTCCTCCTTGGTCTTACAGCTTTGCCTCTGGCCCTATAGCTTTGCCCTTAGCCCCGAAAGCACCCGTCAGTCAGGGAGGGCAGGGCGTCTGGTGGGTCAAAGTCACCCCCCCGGCATCGGCTCTTGGGGCTTTCCCCTTTCGGGGGGGGCTGATGGCAGCCCCGTGGGGTCCCGGGACGCTGCTGGGTCCTGGGCTGGCAAAGGGCTGTGGGGTCCCAGGCCACTGCAGGATCTCGAGGGTGGGAGCTCCTGAGCTGCCATGGTGCAGATGGGGGGCTCTTGGGCTGCCATGGGGCTGCTGTGGGGTCCCAGGCCGCTGTGGGCTCTGGGGTCACTGCAGGACTGTGGGGTCTGGGGGCTGCGGGGTCTCGGGCTGCTGTGGTGCAGCTCGAAGGGGTCTCTGGTTCCCCTGTACTGGGGGGATCCTGGTCTGCTGCGGGGGTCTTGGGCTGCTGTGGTGCAGTGGGGGGGTGTCTCCGGTTCCCCTGTGTCTGGGGGATCCTGGTCTGTTGGGGGGTCTCTGGCTGCTGTGGTGCAGTGGGGGGGTCTCCGGTTCCCCTCTGTCTGGGGGATCCTGGTCTGTTGGGGGGTCTCTGGCTGCTGTGGTGCAGTGGGGGGGGGTCTCCTGTTCCCCTGTGTCTGGGGGATCCTGGTCTGTTGGGGGGTCTCTGGCTGCTGTGGTGCAGTGGGGGGGGGTCTCCTGTTCCCCTGTGTCGGGGGGATCCTGGTCTGCTGGGGGGGTCTCTGGTTGCTGTGGTGCAGCCGGGGCTCAGCACCCATCCGGGGCAGCTGCGCACCCTGTTGTAGACGCCGCATTGGGCTGCAGTGGGGGTGCGGGGGGGTCCCGCCGGGGCCGTCCCCACATGCCACCCTCGCCATCCCTGCCTGGCGCCTCACCCTGGTGTCCCCCCACCCTTCCGTCCCCAACACCCTGCTCGGTTTGGACAACGGTTTGCCCCACGGAGCACCCCGGCAGCAGGCACAGCTGGGATGCCATGGGACTCGGGGTGCCATAGGACTCGGGGTGCCACGGGACTCGGGGGGGACGTGGGGTGCCACGGGCCCGTCCGGCACCGCTGCCGCCATCCCTCCCTTGGCCGGCTGGCTCGATCCTACAATCCAGTTCTCCTTATTTGGCCACAGCGCTCGGCAAGAGGGGGAGCGGCGAGTTGGGGGGGGGACGGCGGGCAGGGGCGGGCGGCGGGGACCAGAGGGGCTGACATCACATCACGGCGAGGGAGAAGGAGATGGGGAGAGTTGAGGGGGGGGGGGGAAGTTTCTTTTTTTATAAAAGGAAAAAAAAAAAAAAAAAGAAGAAAGAAAAGAACAGGCCTCGCAGTGCGCTCGAGCCAGCGGGCCGCGGCAGTTCCTTTAAAAGGAGATGTCTGCGCCGGAGACCTTTGTACACTCCCAACCCGTCCGGGAAGCGCGCGGCGCAGGAGACACCTCTTCGCTCCCACCGCCGGCAGCTGCCGCCAAACATGTTATTGCAAAACCCTACGCCGGGAGCTGGGCAACAGGGAGGAGGAGGAGGAGGAGGCTGAAGGCTCCCCGGCATCGCCCGCCGGTTGGGGAGCGCCCAGCGCCCCAGCTGAGCATCCTCGGGGCGGGGGGCCTCTCCCGGTGCCAGGGGTAGGGCTGCCGGAGGGCTCCGGCCACATGGTTCCCATTAGCAGGGTCTGGCTTGGAGCCGCCCAGCGTCTCCCTGCAGATCCCAGCTCTGCCTTCGCCAGGCGCGTCGGAGCGGGGGGGGGTTTGGGGTTGGGGAGGTTTTTCTGGGCTGGGTGGGCGGCTGATGGGCTGTGGGGTGGCTGTCACCCCGTCCCGAGGTGTCACCCGTGTGTCAGCCCGAGCTCCTCGTGTGGGTGATGCTGCATCCGGGCTGTTCCCTTCCCAGACTTCACTTGTGTGGACCCGACGTGGTTGCTTGTGGCTTGGATTTGGGGGTGCTCGTGGAAATCGTGGCTCTGCCCCCAAGGAAAGCCCGCTTCTGTCTCTGATGCCCCACACCGGGATGTTCCTCCTGGCCCTGGGTGCGAGCAGGGACCGGGTCAGCACGTTGGGACCAGGCTGTCACCGCAGCCCCAGCACGGCTGGGGACGGCCGCAGCCCCCGGCCCCTCCGCGGGAGCTCGGGTCTCTAACGGGTGTCCCCTGTGTCCCGGCAGGTTGTCGCGTGTCCGTGGGGGCTCGGGGTCGGAGCCCAGAGCAGCCAGCACCATAGCGTCCAACAGCTGGAACGCCAGCGGCAGCCCCGGGGAGGGGCGGGAAGATGGCCAGGACGGCATGGACAAGAGTCTGGACAACGACGCCGAGGGCGTGTGGAGTCCGGACATCGAGCAGAGCTTCCAGGAGGCGCTGGCGATCTACCCCCCCTGCGGCCGGCGGAAAATCATCCTCTCGGATGAGGGCAAGATGTACGGTGAGTGACAGGGGCAAGGACGGAGGCGGCAGGCAGCAAAACCTCCTGCCCCAAACCCACGGTGGGGCATCGCCCTCGAGCACCCCCCCCGACCCCGAAAGCGGCTTCCCCGGGTGCGGCCTGGGGAGGTGGCAGTGACCCGCGTCCCCTCCCTCCGCGCTGGCTCTCCCTCCCGCTCCCTCCCTCTCTCTCGGCCCTGCCGGACCGACTGGTTTGGCGAAGCCGTCAGGCGGGGAGCGGGCGCGGGTGGGGAGCGGGAGCGCTGCCGCATCACTGCCTCCGCGGCGCTCCCCAGACCTTCCCCGCCGGACCTGGGGACGGGGACCGTCTGCCCACCCCGAGCCACCAGTGCCTGGCTCAGCTTTTCGGTGACTTTGTTGGCAGCGTTGAGGCTGGTTGGGCCCACTGGTGCAATGAGTTTAGGGCAGGTCTCAGCCTGGTTTCTGGTGTCTTCCGGAACACCTCAGTCTTGGTGGCTCTCTGCAGCGGGGAGGAAGAGGATGAGGATGGGCAATGCAGGCAGGGAGTGGTGGTGGCACAGGGTGCGTGGTGACAGCAAGGAGTGGTGGAATCGGAGAACCACACAGAATCCCAGCATGGCAGGGGTTGGCAGGGCCCTCTGTGGGTCACCCAGCCCAACCCCCTGCCCAAGCAGGGTCACCCAGAGCAGGCTGCACAGCACCACGTCCAGGCGGGGCTTGAATATCTCCAGAGAAGGAGACCCCACAGCCTCCCTGGGCAGCCTGGGCCAGGGCTCCGTCACCCTCAGAGGGAAGAAGTTCTTCCTCATCTTCAGCTGGAGCTTCCTCTGCTTCAGTTTGTGCCCGTTGCCCTTGGAGGGTGCCATGGTGTCCCCATCCCTGCCAGGGGTAGGGCTGGTCCCTCCTCCCCTCCACCTCCCTTGATGTCACCCCCAGGGCCGGTGACCTCAGAGCTGGGGATGGGTCACCACGTTATTGTCACCGCACGGTGACAGAGTGACCCAGGCCAGCGTCTCCATCCCTGCCCTCCAAAATACACCCACCCAGGATGCCGCTGGCACCGGCGCCGGCTGCAGCTCGCCGGCCGCCGATGGAGAGGAGCGAAGGGCTGAGGCTTTGCGGTGAGCACCGTGCCATCGTCCCTGTCCCCACGCCAGCTCCCTGTGCCACCCCGCTTGCGGGGGGCCCCCAAGCCGGGGCGTTGGGGCTGGCGGCTGGGGGGTGGGGGGGAGCACAGGGCTTCCCAAGCGGGTGCATTTTTTGGATTTCTCCCGGAATAGCTGAAGTGCCGCCGGGAGCCTGGCCCTGCGCAGCGCCGAGCCCCGACCGGTTTTTCCAGCCTTTGGGAGACATCTGGCAGCTGCTTAAAGAGGCAGAGCAGCCTCCGCCGGCCGCCTTTCATCTCCCCCCAGCCCCCCCAGCATCTCCCCACCGGGACCCCCGGGACCCCCAGCCGGCGGTGCCGAGCTTACCGGGACCCCCAGGGCTACCGGCATCCGACATCAAGGTGTGTGCCGGTGCCGCTGCTCTCCAGCACCCAACTTTTTTTTGGGGGGGGGTCCCGTAGGATGCCCATGGCCATGCCCATACCGTGCTGATGCCAGAGGTGCCTGGGCGGCGAAGCAGGTGGGAGCTGGGCGGGGGGGGGGGGGGGCCGGGCACGCTGGCCCCCGCTCTCGCTCGCTGCCCGCTGGGTTATTTTTAACCCAGCCCGTCCAACTGGTTCACGTGGTGGTGTCAGGGGAGAGGAATTTGGGGAATGTGGTAATTTGGAGGAGGACGTGCCCTCTCGGAGGGAATGGCACGGTCCTGGGTGAATCACGGGGGACCGGGACGGGGCACGCGGGCACGGGGACGGCTGCGGGGAGGCTGCGAGGGTGCAGCCCCGTGGGGCGAGGCGGATGGGCGCAGGAGGTGCTGGGCACGGCGCTGGGCTGGCGCTGCCCCGCCGGCGTGCGTGGAGGCACCCGCATTTAATTCCCATATTTATTTCCCAAGGGCTGAGCGTGGGGAGGGAGAGGACGGGACTCAGGAGCGGGGAGGGGGATGCGGCGTACCCCCACGCCGGGGCCCAGCACCACCATCCCCTCCACCTGCACCCCTTGGCAGCACCCTGCTGCGGGCATCCCCTCGTCTGCGTTCAAAGAGCACCCTTGGCGACCCGGCCCCTCGTTAGGCACTAACGAGACTGAGGAGGTGGCACGGCCTGGGAGCAGCAGGAGGGATGGGAGCCACGCTCGGTGTTTCGGGGTGGCACCGGGGGTGCTGCTGCCCAGATGAGGGGTACCCCCATTTCCAGGGGTGCCAGGACCCGTGGTGGTCCCAGCCGCCACCCCCTGCCCGGCGCGGGCACCCCGAGGCACAGCCGTCCCCTCGCGGCACCTGGCCCTGTCTGTCCCCATGTCTGTCCCCCCCCAGGAGCGCCCAGTTGCTCCGGGGCTGGGAGGGGTCCGGCCGGGGTTGGGGGGGTTGCAGGGGGGGGGAAATATTTTTTTTTTAAACAGATTTTTTTTTTTTTAAAGCCGAAACCCGCTCCAAGGGCATTTCGACAAGTTCCAACCGCGACCATCTGGTCCATTAAAATAAATCTGGCGTGCCTGGCCGCCCCCGTGCGCGGGGGGCACAGCGGCGGGGGGGCCGGGGCCGGGAGAAGAAAGCTCCCAGCTGCTCTGACGTTTGAACGTAGATTGGCCACAGCTGGCCCCGAAAATGTGGCGCAAAAGCAACTTCTGCTTCGAATTAGACCCAGGACGTTAGGAAATACTGGTGGAAAGGCCAGGACGGCTTGCAAACGGGAAGCGGGGTGCTGGGGGGGGGTCCGGAGAGCCCCATGGGGAGAGGGTTGATCGGCTCCCCTGTGGGTGCTCCAGCTGGGGTGGCTTTTGAGGGGGTCCATGGTTTGGGGACAGTGCTGTGGTGGGGGTCCCTGGTGACTGTCACCCTCCCCTCCGAGCCCCCTGGGTCTGGGGGCTGCCAAACCCGGTGGGGTGGGGGGGGCCACAAATGGGTCCAGCTGGCCTGGCAGGGGGCTGGCCACCCCCGTGTCCCCTCGGGCCACCCCGATGTCCCCTCGGGCTGGAGACCCGTCATGGCAGCGCCATCTCCTGGCAGTGCCTCCCTCATTAAGGACCAGCCTCATGAAGGACCAGCATCATCAGGATGGGGTGGGGGGCCCAGAGGTGCCCTTTGGGGCTGGTGCCCCCGGCCCCCCCGTTTCCCCGGCGCTGACCCCTTGGCTCTGCCGGCAGGTCGTAACGAGCTGATCGCCCGGTACATCAAGCTGCGGACGGGGAAGACGAGGACGAGGAAGCAGGTGAGGCCATTGCTCTGCTTCTTCTCTTGGGAGGGTTCGGGGGGGGGGGGGGGGTGGGAGGGGGGTGTCACGCAAGCCCAGGGTGGGAGCGGGTGTCTGGCTGTGTCGCCCATCCTCCGTGTCCCCGCCCGGAGCCGCCATCGCTGCCAGCAGGACCCTCGTCCCCTGCGAGGAGCTTCGTCAGCTCCAGGGCTGGTCTGTCCCAGCCTGAGCTGGGGATGCCCTGAAATTCGGGGCGCGGGGGGCAGGCAGCTCCCAGCCTGGCGAGGGTCACCCTGGGGGTGGCAGGAGCCCCTTACAATCTCATCCAAGCAGCGTCTGCGTCTGCGTGCGTCTCTTTGCTGCTCTACTGGGATCTGGAGACCGTTCCCACCTCCGTCCCTTGCTGGGCTGAAGGCACCCACAGAATCACACAGAATCCTGGCATGTTCGGGGTTGGCAGGGACCTCTGTGGGTCACCCAGCCCATCCCCCTGCCCAAGCAGGGTCACCCAGAGCAGGCTGCACAGCACCGCGTCCAGACGGGGCTGGAATATCTCCAGAGAAGGAGACTCCACAGCCTCCCTGGGCAGCCTGGGCCAGGGCTCCGTCACCCTCAGAGGGAAGAAGTTCTTCCTCATCTTCAGCTGGAGCTTCCTCTGCTTCAGTTTGTGCCCCCAAAACCCTGGGCTGAGAGCAAGGCATCCCTGTCCTTGGGTGGTCGGCAGTGCCGGTGCTGGGGAGCCCCGAGGTACCACAAAGCCCTCGCCCCGACCTTGCTGCCCCGTGGGGTTGGGTGCGGGGGCAGGCTGGGTGCCGGCGCGGCAGGGAGCACGTGGTGGTCCTCTTTTGCCTGTACCATGTGCGGGCTGGGTCGCATCCATCCCGGCTGCGAGCCCTCGCTGTGTCCCTCTGCCAGAGACCGAACCTGTCTGAGGACCAGCCCGAGCCCACCATGGGATGCATCCGTTTGTCCCTCGTCTGGTGGCTCTGCCCTCCCCTCCATGGTGCTGCCTGTCCTGGCAGAGCCCGGGATGCTGGGAGCGGGCGCGTCGCCCGCCGCAGTGGGACCGATGGGTTTGGGGCATGGGGACACTTAACACTGGGACTGTCCTGTGCCACCAGTCCCCGCGAGGGAGGGACGCTGGTCCCCAGGCACTGGGGGGGGGGGACAGCCCTCCAGGACTGATGCTGGAGGGAGGGGGGCCAGGGTCCGGCCACTGTCCTCGTGTTCAGACCTGCGCTGAGCAGCGCTTTATTTCTCGCTTAAAGCCTTAACGGGACCCCTTGGGCCCCCCCTCCGTGGGGGGAAGGATGCAGCGCTGGGCGAAGGCCATGCTCTGGATGGGGGGACTCGGAAAAGGCACCGGGAGGGTACGTGTGGCATTGTCCCCCCTGTGCAGTCGTGTCCTGGACAGCCTGGGGTCCCTGCTTGGACAGCCTGGCACCGGTGGGAGAAGGATCCTGCCGAAATCAGTGCCAGTGCCCAGTGGGTGCAGGGACCCCCACCCTGCCCGGGGCTCGGGGCAGGCACCCCAGCCGCGCTGTGCCTTTGCTGCCCGTACAGCAGCCTCTTTCCTTTGGCTCCTGCTCTTACGGGGGTCTGGACACAAAAAAAACCCACCCCTCTTCTCACCTTTCCCACCTGCGAAACCAGCAGGAGCCCTGGGGCAGCGAGCTGGTCCCTCCTGGATCTCCCCCGGGACTGGCAGCCCCGCTGCTGCCCCACCTGGGGTAGCCCATGGGCACCCCCAAACCAGCCAGGCTGTATCCAGCAGCAGCTCCTTGTGCTCTCAGGGGCTGGGGGGGGGGGGGGCTGTCTGTCTGGGAAGCCCCAAGAGGTGGTAAATGTGGACCCCCCAGCTGCAGCAGCGTCACCCCGAGGAGCTTCACCCCAAGCAGGGGGGCCACAAACCAGCATCAATCAGCTCAGCGCTGGGGTCATCCCCCCCCACCCCAGTTTTCCTCCCTCCAGCTCACAGCAGGCGCAGGACCCTCAGCATCTCCAGGAGCATCACCGCGGAACCCCCTTCTTCTCCCCCCCTTCTCCGCGCTCCCTTCCCCGGGGACGGCATCCCACCCGACGAGGGGGAACCACATCTTCACGCTCTCTGTATTTTCCTTTCCGAACGGCGTGGCGGGCGCTAGGTGTCCAGCCACATACAGGTTCTAGCTCGGAAGAAGGTGCGGGAGTACCAGGTTGGCATCAAGGTACGTTGGTGCCCTTGCCCAGGTGTCCGCGGCGGTGTCTCTGTGAGCATGGGCAGCCCCTCTCCTTCCTCCTCCTTTCCTCTGGTTGACGGCTCTGCTGTTCCCCCTCTCCTTCTGCTCTCTCCCTGCAGGTCTCTAGCCACTTGCAGGTTCTTGCCCGGCGGAAATCTCGTGAGATTCAGTCCAAGCTGAAGGTACGCGTCCCCCCCGCCTGGCCCCCCCCAGCCCGCTGACGACTAACGCACTCGGCTCTGCGGTGTGCCGCTTGCTTTGCCTTCGTTACCTTTCTTTTTGGGTGGTTTTTTTTTCTTCCCCCTCCCTCGGCTCCTGGGACCGGATGATTTTGAGCGGCGGCGTTGTGGGATGCCTGGAGAGAAGTGCAAGGGGGGGGTATTCAGCTCAAGGGCTGGGGGGGGGGACACACCAGAGTCCTTCCCTGTCCCCCAGGAGGGTGAATTTGGGTACCAAATCACCGCCTTTTGCCCAGGCAAGGACGCCGCTTCCATGGGGAAATGGGGGTTTAAACCCTCCTCCGGTGATGCTTGAGGGCTGCCCGCTCTTTGGGGCCATCAGGGGTTCACCCAGGAAGGGAAGGACCCCCCAGAGCAGCCAGCGAGGCAAAGTGAGGTTCAAGCAAGGGGTGCAAAAGGAGCCCCCACAAACGCCCAGGTGGTTGCTAGCTGCCCCCCCCCAGATGAGACCTGGCCCCACTCGTGACGGGTGCCAGTGGGATGTGGGCAGAGGCAGGGGGGTCCTGGGGGTCCCTGCAGGCTGCCAGCCTGGGGGCTTCTGATACCCCAGAGTCTGAGTATGGGAATGTGGGTGGCAGCAGGCCTGGATGGGGCTGTGCTGCCAGGGAGGGGGCATGGCGGTGCCCGGGCAGCCCGTGGTTCCAGGGGCCAAGGGAGCCGAGTGAGGAAAACTGGATCATCCTCTCTTCTCTGGTTGGCTTTTCTTTCCTTCCTTCCTCCTCACTGGAGCCCGACTAACCCTTCCGTAACTGTTCCCACCGAGCTTCGTGACGGTGGTGGGGAGGATGACGATGGTGGGAGGAGGGGGGGTGGGCGCGGGCAGGACTGGGGGCATTGCCGAAGGACCGAGCCCTGCTCGTGTTGGACCCACACGCTGCAAGGCGGGGGACGGAGCGGTCCCTACTGCGCGACCGCCCACCGGGGACAGCCGGCTGCCGGCTGGGCTGCGCAGCCCGCGCCGCTCCCGGGTTATTCCCTGCGCCGTCACACCGGGGAGCGTCTCCTTGGGCAGGATCCGGGGGGGCCTGCTGCCTTGCCGAGGGCGTGGGAGCCCAGAAAACTACGCAGCCCCCCCCTCACCATGCACCAAGACCTCAAATCCCAAAAGCATCCCCAGCTCCCAAAAGCATCCCCAGCTCCCAGTGTCCCCGTGTCCCCGTTACGGGTGCTGTGGCCAAGCCGCTGGCACTGGGGCTGGTGGCAGGGGCCACTGTCAGAGATGGCACTGGCATCGTGGCTTCCAAAGCTCTAAGCTCAGGCTGCCCAGGAGCCCACCAAGCCATGCCCTCCAAAGCCCTTCCGCAGGGAACCCGGTGGCCCCATGAGCAGGGTGCCAGGAGGGTGCTCGCACCCTGTTGGGTTTGGTTGGCTGGGAGAAGCCGGGAGAGGGCACCCAAAAATATTGTGGGAGGCTGCTTTGGGCTTGGACATATTAAACCCAGCTCCCAGCCCCGTCCCTGGCAGGGTTCAAGGCCAGGTTGGATGGAGCTCTGAGCAACCTGGGCTGGTGGAAGATGTCCCTGCTGATGGCAGGGGGGCTGGAACCACATGATCTTTAAGGTCCCTTCCAACCCAAACCATTCCATAAGAGGGGCAGCCAGGGCCGGGTGGGCAGCAGGGTCAGCAGCAGCAGAATTCTTTGCACAAAAAAAAAAAAAAAAGCCACCAAAAAAAGGCTTTCCTGCAGCTTAGGGGAGGAGGCAGAGGTAGGAATGACCCCAGGGGTCCGGAGATGGAGGCTGGCATCCATGGCTGTGCTCTCCATCCCTGGCCACGCAGCAATCCGGGGGGAACAGCCAGGGCAGAGATCCCCCTAAGCCGATACGCTCGGGATGCCAAACATCCCAGCCATACTGGGAGGCGAATCCCAGCGCCGGCAGCCCTGAGCCCTCACCCTGCGCTTGTCCTGTTGAGCGGAAACTCCCTTCCCTGAGCAGTAAATATATATTTAAGCTGCAGTCACGTGCGCGTGAGGGCTGCCCGGCGTGTGGCTGCACGCCCACGCTCCTGCCCTGCCCCGGGTGAAAAGAAACGAAGCGATTGATCCCTGAGGAAGGTTCGGAGGGCGACCAGAGGGTGTGCGGGGTGGGACCAGCGCGCGATGCGGCTGGAGGAGCGGTGCTGCGCCGGGGCGAGACCTCGGAGCCCTCCGCTCCTGCCCCAGCAGTGCAGGGAAAAGGAAAAAGAATTGGTCTCCGATATAAATGCAGGCACACAGCCTTGTGCCCAGGCTCTGCCTTGAGGTGCCAACAGGGAGTTGGTGCCGACATCCCGGGGAGCCAGGGCAGGGCAGGAGCCCGGCGGCTCTTCCTCCGCGTTCCCTGGTTGTAAGGGTTGGGGGCTGCTGAAGAGGCTGTAAAGGGTGGTAAAGGCTGTAAAGGATATTAAAAAGCCAGCAAAGGCGCAGGCCTGGCTCGCCGCAGCGATCCCCTGAAACTGGGGGGCTTTGGCATCCTGTTCCCAGCGGGATGACGCCCGGGCATCGGTGCCCACCACGTGCATCCTGTGACGACCAGCCGGGTCGAGGGGTTCGCTCCCCAGATCTGGCTGCAGTGATGAGCCGGGGTGGGAGATACATGGCTCAGGGGGGTGGAGGGGTGCACACAGTCTACGCAAGCTCCCACTGTGCTCTAACCTTTTTTTTTTTCCTTTCTTTTGCGGACAGGCCATGAACTTGGTAAGTTGAGCTTACAAGTGTTTGTGACGCCTTTGGTCCCCCGTTGCCTTTTGCCCCTTCCCGCAGAGGGACTGAACCCTCAGCATCCCTGGGGGAGCGGGGCCGCCTTCCAGACCCGGCAGCTCCTGCCCAGGGGATATTTTCAATATTAAAGCCTTAATTAAAATGGGTGCATTGGAGGGGGGAGGGGGGCATCCATGCCCTGGTCACTTGGCCAGTGATCAGCTTCTTGCTTTGCAAAACCTGCCAGGCACATTCAGATTGAGGGGGGGTCTCAGACTGCCCGTGTAACCCCCCCCCTTCTCCCTCCTGTCCCCCCCTCCAGGACCAGGTCTCGAAGGATAAGGCTCTGCAGAGCATGGCTTCCATGTCCTCCGCGCAGATCGTGTCGGCCAGCGTCCTGCAGAACAAGCTCAGCCCCCCCCCTCCTCTTCCTCAGGCCGTCTTCTCTGCTGCCCCCAGGGTGAGGACAGCCCCCCCACAGGGACACCCCAGGGGGGGAACATGGACCCCCATGCACAGGGAGGGGAGGGGGGAATGTTCACCAGCCCCGTGGCCGTGGTGGCAATGCAAGGGGGGCTTTGGGGGCTCCCCGGGGTTTGCAGTATGTGGGGAGGGGGAGTTTGGGGGGGGTCAGAAGCCGCTGACTCTTGCCTGTGCTGTTCCCCCAGTTTTGGAGTGGGCCTATCCCAGGACAGCCTGGACCCTCTCAGGAGTAAGTACGAGACCCCTCCGCTGTGCCGGGCAGGACCCCCCCACCTTGGCAAGGGGCTGGGGCGACCCGGGCTTCGTTAACCTAACGATGCTCTTTGCTTTCCAGCATTAAACCGTTTGCACAACCAGCTTACCCCATCCAGCCACCCATGCCTCCATCACTAGCCAGTAAGTGCTGCCATCCCTGCCGGGTCCTCTTTGTCCCCTGCCCCGTGCCACCCACCTGCGGTCCCCTCCCCAGGGGAAAAACCCGGGCTTAAACCCAGCCAAACCCCCCCAGGGAGTGGGACCCCGCTGCTCCCGGCTGCGTCCCCCCTCCCGTCCCTTTCCACCCGGAGCGGGATCGGCACATCCCATGTTTTGGTCACCCCGTGGGAAAACCCCCATCGTGGTGTCGGGGGGCTCACCCCGGCTCACGGCTGCTCCCCCCCCCGCCCCCCCAGGTTACGAGCCCTTGGCTCCGCTCCCACCAGCCGCCTCGGCCGTGCCCGTCTGGCAGGACCGCACCATCGCCTCTGCCAAGCTCCGGCTCCTCGAGTACTCAGCCTTCATGGAGGTGCCGCGGGACGCCGAAACGGTAACGGTCCCCTCCGTGTCGCCCCTGCCCTGGTGGGACGGTGCCCATCCCCGTGCTCGGCGGCATCGTGCTTCCGTCTGACCTCTCGTTTTAATTTCCTCCACCCCGGTCCTTACAGTACAGCAAACACCTCTTCGTGCACATCGGCCAGACGAACCCCTCGTACAGCGACCCGCTGCTGGAGGCCGTCGACATCCGCCAGATCTATGACAAGTTCCCCGAGAAGAAAGGCGGCCTCAAGGAGCTCTATGAGCGTGGGCCCCAGAACTCCTTCTTCCTCGTCAAATTTTGGGTGCGATGCTGCGAGGGGGAGGACTGGGGAGGGGTTCTCCTTGAGCCTTGTTGTGGGTTGGGCACCCCGTTGATGGAATCACAGAATCACAGAATGGTTGGGGTTGGAAGGGACCTCTGTGGGTCATCTAGTCCAACCCCCTGCCGAAGCAGGGTCACCTACAGCAGGCAAATGGAGCGGGAGCATCCGGAGCAGCTCCGTAAGCCGGTGTCCACTGTCCCCATCCAGAGCTGGGTGCGGTGGCACCTAACAGGACCCTCTCCCCGCTCTCACCTCTCCAGGCGGATCTGAACAGCACGATCCAGGACGGGCCGGGGACTTTCTACGGTGTCAGCAGCCAGTACAGCAGTGCGGAGAACATGACCATCACGGTTTCCACCAAAGTGTGCTCCTTTGGGAAGCAGGTCGTGGAGAAGGTGGAGGTGAGTCCCGTGGCCCACTGCGTCGGAATGGGGTTGGAATTGGGTCTGCTGTGGGTCCCTGGATGGAGGAAGCCCCAGAGCTGGGTGTAGGACACATGGGTGCATGCCTGTCCCATGGGTGGAGCATGGGTCTCAGCACCTTCACTGGGGTCCTGGGAGTTTCACTGGGGTTCTGGGAGTTTCACTGGGGTTCTGAGAGTTTCACTGGGGTCCTGGGGTCTTCACTGCGGTCTCAGCACCTTCACTGGGGTCCTGGGGCCTTCACTGGGGTCCTGGAATCTTCACTGACGTCTTGGGGTCTTCACTGGGGTCCTGTGGTCTTCAGTGGGGTCCTGGGATCTTCACTGGGGTCTCAGCACCTTCACTAAGGTCTCGGGGTCTTCACTGGGGTCTCGGGGTCTTCATTGGGGTCCTGGGGTCTTCACTGGGCTCTCAGTACATTCCTGGGGATGGAGGAAGCCCCAGAGCTGGGTGTAGGACACACGGGTGCATGCCTGTCCCATGGGTGGAGCGGAGAGGCCATCTCCACCGTGTCCCAGCCGGCCACCACCCGCCCGTGCCCACGTCCCCCGCGGTGTTTCGGCTCCCGTGGGGCAGCTGCTCACTCGGCTGTCCCCCCCCCGCAGACGGAGTACGCGCGGCTGGAGAACGGCCGGTTCGTCTACCGCATCCACCGGTCCCCCATGTGCGAGTACATGATCAACTTCATCCACAAACTCAAGCACCTCCCGGAGAAGTACATGATGAACAGCGTCCTGGAGAATTTCACCATCCTGCAGGTACCTCCCCGCCCTTTCCAAGGGAGCCTTTCCCACCGGGAGCGCGGTGCCCACGCTCACACCCACCCTGCCAGCCCCGCTGCCCGGCCCCGGGGCACCCAGCCTTGGCCCTGCAAATTCTGTGCCTGAGCCCCTGCAACCCCCCAAAAAATCTACAGCGGATTTTTGATGGCGCAATTAGAAGTCCCCGTGCCTGAGCCCGTGCAAGCCCCCCAAATAACAGGTAGCCATTTTTTCATGGTGCAATTAAAGTGGCTGCACCCAAGCCCATGCAGCCCCCTCCCAAGTAACAGGCAGCAAATTTGTGGTGGTGCAATTAAAGTCCCTGAGCCTCTGCAGCCCCCTCCCCAAAATAACAGCCAGCAGGTTTTTGGCGGTGCTGTGCCCGTGCAACCCTTCCAACAACGGGCAGCGGGTTTTTCGTGGTGCGGTTAAAGCGGCTGTGCCTGAGGCCATGCAGCCCCCGCAGAAATCGGGCAGCAGATGTTTGGTGATGCAGTCCCTGTGCCTGAGCCTGTGCAGCCCCCCCGAACTGCAGGGAGCAAACCACGATGGTGCAAATATAAATAAATAAAGCGGCCGTGCCCGAGCCTGTTCAACTCCCCCAGATGATGGGTAGCAAATTTTTGGTGGTGGAAATCAAGTGGCTGTGTCTGAGCCTACGTGACCCGCTAAAAACTGGGGAGTCAATTTTTGCCGGTGCGATTAAATTGTCCGTGCAGCCCCCCAAAACATGGGTAGCGGATTTCTGATGGTGCGAATAAAGTGCCTGTGCCTGAACCCATGCAACACCCCCCCCCCCTGCAAAATAACAGGTACAAAATTTTCCGTGGTGCAATTAAAAGCTCTGCAGTTGAGATGTCTGTGCCCGGGCAACCCCACGGACACCAGCGTCCCCCCCCGTGGGCACGGCCCCCTCCTGACGCGCTCTCCGCTCTGCCGCAGGTTGTTACCAACAGGGATACCCAGGAAACTTTGCTCTGCATAGCCTTCGTTTTCGAGGTCTCGACCAGCGAGCACGGCGCCCAGCACCACGTCTACAAGTTGGTCAAGGACTAGGGGCCCTCGGGGACGGGCAGGGGCATGAGGGGCGCGCAGGGAGGGGGGGGCCGTGCAGAAAAGCCACCCGTGCCCGTTGCCTGGTGAGAAGTCATTTGAAGAGAGGAGGAGGAGGAGGAGGAAGAAAAACAAAAGCCAAAAAAGACTGACTTGCGATCGCAGATGTTTTCTACTTAGGAACAGTTTCTTTTTTTTTTTTTTAAATAAATAAAGAAAAAAAAAAAAAAAAAAGAAGAATGGGAAAGGAAGCGTAGGGAGAAAGGAACCCCGCGTCCGGCGCTGGATGGGGAGAGACTGGCCCTTGGCGTCGCCGGTGAAGGCCGGGAGCCGGCTGTGCCGCCGCCAGCAGCGGGATGTCGGAGCGGAGGAACGACCCCCTTCGCCCCCCGCCTCGCTCGGATGCGGTCCTGGTCCCGAGCGGAGAGGAGCGAGCGACGGACGGGCCGGAGGACGTGGCGTCACGCCGGTCTGCTCCGGAACCGATTGGCATGGCAGCGGCCACCGCGTCGGTACCGGAGCCCAGGTGGCAGTGGGGACGTGGGGACGGACATGGCGAGGTAGGAGCAGGGCAGGGCAGGGCGGCGGAGGGGGACGCTGCCGCTTCCCCGGGCACCGGCACCCGGGATGCTCCTTCTCCATGCCCGGCCGGGGCACCAGGAGCCGGCGCCGAAGGCAGGAGGGCATCGACGATGCAAACCGTTTTTTATTATGGCTCTTTTTTTTTTTTTTTTTCCCTTTTTTAAAAATGAAAGTGCTTTTTAATACTTTTTAAAAAGACACCGTGTTTGTCATCAGGATTATGCCCCCTCTGCGGTGCCCGGGACCTGGTCCCCTGCCACCCCCCCATTGCCGGTGACTGGAGGAGGTGACGCGGCTGAGCTTGCTGGGTCAGAGCCGTGCAGCAGGACTAGGCATGGGGAGCTGGCTGGCGTAGGGACGGCTTGGGGGGGGTCTCCATCTCACTGGGGTCTCTGCAGACCAGGGGCTGGCTTTTACGTGGCAGTGGGACCCCCTGAGCTCTGCGTGTGCCTTCAGGGATTGCGCTTGGGGGTGGCCCAGGCTAAACGTACCCCCCCACCGTGGTCGCTTGCCAAGGAGTAACCAGGAGAGAGCAGTGAGGGCAGATTTGCTTTGCATATGTACATTTTCCATATTTTTTTCTTTTCCCCCCTCCTTTTTTGCCTTTTTTCTGTGTTGACTGTTCCAGTTTCAGCTGCTCCTCGCAGCCGCTCCGGCCGGCTCGCCTGCATCCCACGGGCAGCAGCCGGGGAAGGAGGCTGTGGAGAAAGAAACACGGTGTGCGATGCATGGCCAGGCTGCGAGTTGGGGACAGAGAGGGGACAGAGGAGAGGAGGGATGCCAGGAGAAGGGGACTGGGTCTGCTTGGAGGCATTTTGGTGGCTGCAGCCCCAAGCAAGCCCAGGCAGCGTGCCCGATCCCGAGGCGCAGAGCATCCCCAGGGCAGAGGAGGGACGCAGAGGGACAGAGGTCGGGTTTGGCGGTGGCACGAAGCAGGGTGGCAGGGGGTTGGCGGGGGGACGGGAAGCCCGAGGTGGGCAGGTCTGGCCGGGTTTCTCGCGAAGGCAGTGGGAGGTGCGAAGGCAGGCGCTGCGGGAGGGCAGGAGCGGTTCGAGGGGTGCTGGAGCCCAGGACGGGGTGGGGGGTTTAGGCTCAACGCTGCCGGGTGCGGAGGAGCAGGAACAGCCCCAGAGCTCAGGAAAGGGCCTTGGCTGCCATTGCGCTGCCACATGTCCCACGAGGTGTGGGGACTTCGACCTCTCGCTGCCGGGAGAAGGCACCCATCGCTGCGGGACGGGGCAGAGCCACCCCAGCCCTGGGCGAGGAGACGCTGGCGGGGCTGGACGGAGGCGGCTGCGGCGAGCAGGGGGGAAAGAGAGAGGACAAAATCCAGGGACAGGCACCCACATCCCCCCCCAGGGCTGTGCCGGGGCTGCCCGGCCGAGTTCTCATATGTAGCATGTTTGTTTGTTGTTTCGTCATTCTTTTTTCTTCCTTCCGTTTCACTCACGGATCCAAAACTCTGGGAATGAAAGCTCAAAACTTCCCCGACATAAAACACAGGTGTGCCCCACTCCCGGCCCCACCGGGGATGAAGCTCTTCAGTAACTGGACCGGTTTGTGCCTCCATCCCTCCCTCCCTCCATCCCTGCATCCCGCCTGTGCCGGCCCCGGGGTGCCCACCCGCACCCCACGCACACGGTGCCCCGACGGCCCCGGCCGGGGTTTAGCCACGATCCCAGAGACACTTTCTCAACCCCCGCCCCAGCCCCTCCGTTCTCCTCCAGTGTATTTATGAATTTCACATGAAGTACTGTTTTATTTTTTTAAAGACTTTGTAAAGCTTACCAGGGTTACAATCACCATTTTTAGAGCTGTGTCAGTCCACAATGTTAAAAATCCATTTTTTTATGTATTATATTTTTTGTGTATTTTTTTTTAATCCAGCTGTGATGGGTTGTATCATATATTTGTTGTGTTTACTGTATCTGTCCAACTGCAAAGAGAGGAGACTGTGGAGCTCTGAGAAAACTACGGTCTGCTGAAAAAAACATTAAAATTATTTGTTCATGGGTTGGCTCAAGCACTTCTGAAGTTCTGATTTATTTTTTTTTTAATGTCTTGAGGTTTGCTGTGACAGCTATGGGCCCTTGGCTGGGTAGCGCTTCTCCCAGGACCCCGGCTCCGGGCATCCAGCAGTGCTTTGCTGTGATTTGCATCACTGGTGATGGGTTTGCTTGGGAAGGGGGGGCTGCTGGCTTAGCCTTGCCCGTTGCTTCCCTGTGGCATCGTTGGCTTCAGGGACACATGGTTTAGGGAACCACATCTTTGCCAAGGTGACGGTGTCTGTCCCACCGGTAAGAAATACCCATTAAAGCCTTGCTCACAGCACCTTGGCTGTTCAACACACCCCACCCCGTCCCAGAACCAGGGCACCCAGATGACACCAGCTGCTTTTCCACTTTCTGCAAGCCGAACCAGGGTATTCAGGCACGCGTTGGCATCGCCCCGAGGGCCGAGCCTGGCACCCCGATGCCAGTAGAGCAAATGTCACACCCTGAACACCTCTAGACTCAGTTGCTTCATCACTGACGCACAAACCCTCCTACCACTGCTGAAACACGCTCCAGCCCAGCAAACCGCTGTCCTGCTGCTGTCCCTCCGGACTCGGACGGTGGCCCCGAAGGAGGTGGGGGGACCCCACTCTGCGACTTGGGTTGGGGGTCCTGAATGGCATTAAGGCATCTGAGAGACTTGTTTCTAATCAGGCTCCCTGTGGGGCTAATCCAGCCTGGGCCAGAGGCTGGGAAAAGCAACAAACGGCACATGCAGGATCCAAAAAGACTCCCCGAGAGCACGGCCGGGCTCGCTGCCATCCCGTGGGTACCAGCCGTGGGTACCAGCCGTGGGTACCAGCCCTTGCCGAGCCCACCGCTGTCCCGGGAACAGGCTGTGGGATGTGGACGCTGTGAAGGCGGAGGCCATGGAGCAGGAAAGCTGGTCCCAGTACTGGGTAGCTGCTGGCTTTCCCAGCCCCTGGCCAGGCCCTGCTCCCTCCGGGACCAGCAGAGCAGTGGGAGCAGCAATGGGGGGGGGGGGGGGCGATGCCCAGGGGATGCTCCAAGCTGGGACTCGGAGCCCAACGGGAGAGGGATGCCCTGGGAGGAGCGGGCGCTCGGGGGGGACCCCGCAGCCCTCCAGGGAGATGGAGGGAGGGGAGCCCGAGCAGGCGGAGGGTGCTGGGGCTGCTTCGGGGAGGGACGGAGCAGGGCTGACACCCCGCGGGGGCGGGGGTGCGGGGCGGGGGGTGCCCGCCCGCTCCCCTACCGCACCCCATTATCCCTCTCAACCACCGCACCCCATCCCCGTCCCCTCCCCCCGCGATCCGCCCCCTTTCCATCTCCCCCCCCGCCTTCCTGTCCCTTCCCCCACCCCCCCTTTCCCCTCCCTTCCCCTTCCGCGCCGCTGCGCTGCCTGACGGGACGCGTAGTCCCGCGGCCCCGCTCCCGGCCGGCGCCAGGTCCGCTCCGCGCCCCCCCCCCCCCCCCCTCCGCTTCAACCCCCCTGCTCCGCTTCCCCGCTCCCCCTCCCCTTCCCCCCCCCCCCCCCCGAGCTCTGCGCCCCGCCGCGGTCCCCCCCCCCCGGCGCCGCGGTCGTCCCCCCCCCCCCCCCCCCCCCCCCCTCTCCGCCTGTTGCTCCGCGCCCGCCCGGCCCCGCGGGGAGCTGGGGAGGGGGGCAGCACCCCGGGGTGGGGGGGGCTCAGCCCCGGGGGGGGACCCCGGTGTCAGCACGGGGTGGGGTGAGACGCTGGGTAACCCCGCCGGGGCGAGCAGAGCCCGGCTGCCCGTACCCCGCTGCCTGTACCGGGCTGCCTGTACCGGGCTGCCTGTACCGGGCTGCCTGTAGCCCCTGCCCGTCCCCCCCTGCCCGCCCCCCCCGCCTGTACCCCCTGCCCATACCCGTTGCCTGTACTGGGCTGCCCGTACTGGGCTGCCCGTCCCCCCTGACTGTACCCCCCTGCCCATACCCCCCTGCCTGCGTACCCCTCTGCCCGTACCCCGCTGCCCGTACCCCCCGCCTGTACCCCCCGCCTGTACCCCCCTGCGTGTACCCCCCTGCCTGCATCCCCCCCTGCGCATCCCCGGCATCCTGGAGTCCCGGGTTTTCCTCTTGGGCAAATGTCATCTCGCCCCGGGGGGAGCGGAGCCGGCAGAGCCCCCCCGGCAAACAGCGCTGGGGGGGGCTGCGGGGTCCCCCGGGGTGTGGGGGTCTGCAGAAGCATCCGTGGGGTTCCCGAGCGGGGAGGTGGGGGGTCCCATGCCTCACAGCACCGCTGTGAACCCAGGGTTTGAAGTCCCTCCAGGAACGTGGCTCTCTGATGGACAGAGGGTTTGAGCCCTGTACCCCATCCCTGGCCCACCGGTGTCCCCAGCCGCAGGATGGGGGGGTCACCCGTGTGGTTTGGACCCTCTCTGGGGGGGGGACTTGGGGTCCGAGATGGGAGAGGAGGGGACGGCGTGGGCCATGCTGGAGCACCCCAAGCACTCCTCCCTCCCAGCCTTCACCCCCCATTTGGCTTCGCTGCAGCAGCCTGGCTCTGCCTCGCACCCCTCACCGTGCCCCCAGGGCTGTCACCCCAACCCGCTCCCCGCAGGACCCCCGCTCTGCCCGGCACTGCCCCCCGGCCCCGTGGAGCCCCGGCAAGCGATGGAGGGAGATCCCACCCTGCGGCTCCGCGTCTTCGACCTCAACTGCTGGTGAGCCCGGGGTTCGCTGGGGCTGTGCTGGGCTGGCAGGTGGAGCTGGGGACACCCACACCGGGGGAGGGGTCCCCCCCTTGGGGTCACCTTCGTGTCTCCTTCCTTTCGGTGTCACCTTCGTGTCCCCTTCCTTTTGGGGTCACACCGCTCTCCCAGCCCCAGAGGGTCACGAAGCGCTTAGCTAGGTAGTGTGTCCCCCCATCCCCTCTGCGTCTGCCCCCCCCAGAAAAGGGTCCCCCATTCGCCCCCCGACTGGGCATGAGCTGCCTTGACTCTGCGGGCAGGAAAAGCTGCCCCCAAACAGCCTCCCTGCGCCTCCCCCTTGTCCCCACGTCCCCTCACGGCCCTTTCCCCCTCCACCTCCCCCAGTCTGCGTCCTGCCCAGTACCAGTACCGGAGCCCTCCCTCCCCCCGTTTCGGGTCCTGACAGCCCCCATCGCCCTGCCCCCCCACGCTGTGCCCACCACCCCTCTCTGGCAGGGCCATCCGGTACCTGAGCAAACGGCGGCAGGAGCGTGTCCGGCTCATCGGGGACGTGCTGCGCCGGGAGGGCTTCGACCTGGTGCTGCTGCAGGAGGTGAGAGTGGCCTGTGAGCTGAGCGTGCCCGTCCTCAGCCCATGAGATGAGCGTGCCCGTTCTCAGCCCATGAGATAAGTGTGCCCGTTCTCAGCCCATGAGATGAGCGTGCCAGTCCTCAGCCCATGAGATGAGCGTGCCCGTTCTCAACCCATGAGATAAGCGTGCCAGTCCTCAGCCCATGAGATGAGCGTGCCCGTTCTCAGCCCATGAGATGAGCGTGCCAGTCCTCAGCCCATGAGATGAGCGTGCCAGTCCTCGGCCCATGAGATGAGCGTGCTAGTCCTCAGCCCATGAGATGAGCGTGCCCGTCCTCAGCCCATGAGATGAGCGTGCCCGTTCTCAGCCCGTGAGCTGTGAGCTGAGCGTGCCCGTCCTCAGCCCATGAGATGAGCGTGCCAGTCCTCGGCCCATGAGATGAGCGTGCCCGTTCTCAGCCCATGAGATGAGCGTGCCAGTCCTCAGCCCATGAGATGAGCGTGCCCGTTCTCAGCCCGTGAGCTGTGAGCTGAGCGTGCCCATCCTCAGCCCATGAGATGAGCGTGCCCGTCCTCAGCCCATGAGATGAGCGTGCCAGTCCTCAGCCCATGAGCTGAGCGTGCCCATTCTCAGCCCATGAGATGAGCGTGCCCGTTCTCAGCCCATGAGATGAGCGTGCCCGTTCTCAGCCCGTGAGCTGTGAACTGAGCGTGCCCGTTCTCAGCCCATGAGCTGAGCGTGCCCGTCCTCAGCCCATGAGATGAGCGTGCCCGTTCTCAGCCCGTGAGATGAGTGTGCCCGTTCTCAGCCCATGAGATGAGCGTGCCAGTCCTCAGCCCATGAGATGAGCGTGCCCGTCCTCAGCCCGTGAGATGAGTGTGCCCGTTCTCAGCCCATGAGATGAGCGTGCCAGTCCTCAGCCCATGAGATGAGCGTGCCCGTTCTCAACCCATGAGATAAGCGTGCCAGTCCTCAGCCCATGAGATGAGCGTGCCCGTTCTCAGCCCATGAGCTGAGCGTGCCCGTCCTCAGCCCGTGAGATGAGTGTGCCCGTTCTCAGCCCATGAGATGAGCGTGCCCGTTCTCAGCCCATGAGATGAGCGTGCCAGTCCTCAGCCCATGAGATGAGCGTGCCAGTCCTCGGCCCATGAGATGAGCGTGCTAGTCCTCAGCCCGTGAGATGAGCGTGCCCGTCCTCAGCCCATGAGATGAGCGTGCCAGTCCTCGGCCCATGAGATGAGCGTGCTAGTCCTCAGCCCATGAGATGAGCGTGCCCGTTCTCAGCCCGTGAGCTGTGAGCTGAGCGTGCCCGTCCTCAGCCCATGAGATGAGCGTGCCAGTCCTCGGCCCATGAGATGAGCGTGCCCGTTCTCAGCCCATGAGATGAGCGTGCCAGTCCTCAGCCCATGAGATGAGCGTGCCCGTTCTCAGCCCGTGAGCTGTGAGCTGAGCGTGCCCATCCTCAGCCCATGAGATGAGCGTGCCCGTCCTCAGCCCATGAGATGAGCGTGCCAGTCCTCAGCCCATGAGCTGAGCGTGCCCATTCTCAGCCCATGAGATGAGCGTGCCCGTTCTCAGCCCGTGAGCTGTGAACTGAGCGTGCCCGTTCTCAGCCCATGAGCTGAGCGTGCCCGTCCTCAGCCTGTGAGATGAGCGTGCCCGTTCTCAGCCCATCCCGCTGTTCTCCAGGTGTGGAGCGAGCAGGACTACAGCGATCTGAAGGCAAAGCTGGGAGGCTGCTACCCCTTCTCGCATTATTTCCGCAGGTGAGGGGGGCCAGGCCAGCCCCTCGCCGGGGCTGTCCATGGGGCGGTGGCAGGGCTGTGCTGTGTCCTCAGTGTTTGCCACTTGGAGAGATCGGTGCGGGTGCTGTAGGTCACCTCACCTCCCACCTCACCGTGGGAGACCATGCCTGGAGGATGGGATGCTCACGGGAGCACGCTGGGACCCAGGCACCTGGGGAGCCCCCTTTGCTCGGGGCTGGGGGGAGGCAGAGGTGGGGGGGAACCACCCTTGCTTACTCTGCTTTTCCCCTCCCGCAGTGGGGTGATCGGCAGCGGGCTCTGCGTCTTCTCCCGGTTCCCCATCCTGGACACCCTCCTCTACCAGTACTCGCTGAACGGGTACCCCTACATGGTGAGCGGGGTGGGGGGCACGCAGTGCCATGGTGCCCAGCCCTGTGGACCCTCACCGGGCCCAACTCGCTCTCCTTCCCCTCCGGCAGCTCCAGCATGGGGACTGGTTCTGCGGCAAGTCCGTCGGCCTTGTCGTCATTAAGATCTCCGGGATCGTCTTCAACGTCTACGTCACCCACGTGAGCACCCTGGGGAGGGACCCAGCACCGGGTGGGTGATGATGGGGTGGAGGGGGAGGAGTGGTCGTACCCCTCCTTTGCTGTCCCCTTGCTTCAACCACTGCTCTGCGCTGACCCTCGCAGGACCATGCACTGATTTAATGAAATATTGCTCAAGAGGAGGGCTCAAGGGGGGGGGGGCACTGACCCACAACCTGGCTGTGCAGCGGGGTGGGCATCCCAGACTGACCCCAGAGGGGTGGGATGAAGAAGGAGGGGACAGCCAGACCCCCAAAGCGACCGTCTGGAGGGGCTGGGTGGGTTTGCAGGGAGCCCGGGAGCGGGGCAGATGCTGGTGGGGGGGAGTGACGGCTGCTTTGCCCCCTGCTCTCGCCAGCTGCACGCCGAGTACTGCCGGGAGAAGGACGCCTACCTGCCCCACCGCCTGGTGCAGGCCTGGGAGCTGGCGCAGTTCATCCGGTGAGCAGCCGTGGGGTGGCCACGGGGTCCCCCCGCCGCGGGTCCCCAGGGGGTGTGCAGTCACCCCTGCCCCTGGGGCTTGTGCTGCAGAGACCTCCCAGTTCCACCAGTCCCAGCCAGGAGTATGGCTGGGGAGCACTGGGGGGGGGGTCCCAGTAATCCCAGTCCAGCGTGGGCCAGGGGGTTAGCGGTCCCGGTCCCTGCAGACACACCTCGAAGGCAGCTGACGTGGTGCTGCTGGGAGGGGACCTCAACATGCACCCCGAAGACGTGGGCATCCGGCTGCTGCGCGGCTGGACGGGGCTGCGGGACGCCTTCGCCGAGGCCACGCGCTTCGAGGTGAGCGGCGGGGGATGAGTGGGGTCCTGGGGCATGCCCAGAGCTCCCCCACCCACCCAGGGCCTTGCTCTCAGGGCTGCGAGGACGGCTGCACCCTCGTCCCCAACAACTGCTTCGCTGTCAAGACAGAGCTGCTGCCCTTCCCGCTGGGCATCCGCATCGACTACATCCTCTACAAGGTAATGGGGGGGCCTCGGCCACCGGCTGTGGGTGGTGGTGGGGGGGGTGGCTTTGGCGTGACACCCCCCCCCCCATCCCCTTGCCCAGGCCGTCTCCAGCTTCACAGTGAAGTGCGAAGAGCTGAAGACCACCACGGGGACAGCCCCAGGCATGGACATCCCCTTCTCGGACCACGAAGCCGTGATGGCGACGCTGCACATCCGGAGGCAGGGACAGGCTGCGTCTACCAGCCTTGGCACGGCTGGTAAGGTGGGGGGGGGGACACTGATGGGGTCCCCCATATGCTGGGAGGGCTGGTGGATGGGCTGGTGGAGCTGGATGGAGTTTTTGGGGATGTCTCCTCTTGGTTAGAACATCCCTTGGGGGGATCACAGAATCGCAAAATCCTGGCATGTTCGGGGTTGGCAGGGCCCTCTGTGTGTCACCCAGCCCAACGCCCTGCCCAAGCAGGGTCACCCAGAGCAGGCTGCACAGCACCACATCCAGGCGGGGCTGGAATATCTCCAGAGAAGGAGACTCCACAGCCTCCCTGGGCAGCCTGGGCCAGGGCTCTGTCACCCTCAGAGGGAAGAAGTTCTTCCTCATCTTCAGCTGGAGCTTCCTCTGCTTCAGTTTGTGCCCTTTGCCCCTTGTCCTGTCGCTGGGCACCACTGAAAAGAGTCTGGCCCCATCCTCCTGACCCCCACCCTGCAGATATTTATCGGCATTTCTGAGTTCCCCTCTCAGCCTTCTCTTCTCCAGGCTCAACAAGCCCAGCTCCCTCAGCCTCTGCTCGTAGGAGAGATGCTCCAGTCCCCTCATCATCCTTGCAGCCCTCCGCTGGACTCTCTCCAGTAGCTCCTCGTCTCTCTTGAACTGGGGAGCCCAGAGCTGGACACAGCACTGCAGATGGGGCCTCACTGGGGCAGAGTAGAGGAGGAGGAGAACCTCCCTCAACCTGGAGACCATTGACCTTCTTGGCAACCAGGGCACACTGCTGGCTCATGGTCAACCTGTTGTCCACCAGCACACCCAGGTCCCTCTCTGCAGAGCTGCTCTGATGATGATGAGGCAGAGCAGTGGGGATGGGGAGAAAAAGAGGTACAAGGAGGGGGGATGCCACCCACTGAGCCGCCCCTGTCCCCCGCAGAGCCGACGCTGGTGGACGTGGTGACGGAGGCGCGGATGGAGGTGGGCGTGGGGCTGCGGGCAGCACAGCGGCAGCGCTTCTCCACGGGCAGGATGGCCGTGCTGGCCCTGCTGCTGCTGGTGCTGCTGGCCGCGGCCGCGCTGGGCGCGCTGGCAGGGCTGGCGGCCGGGCAGCCCTTCCCCAAGCTCTTCTTCTCCCTGCTGGCCTTCCTCGCCATCGGCGTCCTCCTCCTCGCCACCGGCCTCCACCTCTTCCACAGCATCGAGGTGAAGATGCTGCAGGGCACCGAGGAGCAGATGCGGATGGCATTGCGGGCGCTGCAGGAGCAGCCCGACGACGGATGAGCCGGGGCCGCGGGGGTCCCGCGATGTCCCCCCAGCCCCATCCTGGCCCCCTTTGGTCCCCTTTTTCTACTTGACTTCTGGTTTTAGGCAAGGAGCAGCGCTGCGGCCGGCTCGGTGGCGCAGGTTTGACAGCCGCCTCGCTGGGGGAAAATTAAGATTTTTTTGGGGGGCAGATTTGTCACATTTGCCCCTGCGGGAATCATGATGGAGGCGGGTTTTAATTGCTGGGTTTTTTTTAATATACCCTTTCTACCCCGAGGGACCCACCAGCAGGGCTGGGAGCCTTGAGAGGCTCAGCCTCCCCCTGCGTGGGGGGGGTCTCGGGGGCTCCCAGGGAAGGCTGGCAACTGCTCTGGCAGCCAAATTGGACTCGGATAGAAAATAAAGGCGGTGTTTTAGCCCTTGGCGCCGGGTCGGGGAAGCTTTATTTGAAGTGGGGGGGGTTGCAGCAGGTGGGTACAAACGAAAGGCAGAAGGGAGGGTTTGGGGAGGCGCTGAGGGGACAAGGGCTGAGCAGGGGGGACATCGCTAACGGAGGAGCCCGCACCCAGGACCCCTGTGCCCGACATGGCTGGGGCTGCTGAAGCACCATTCGGCCGCGGAGGCCACCCCACAAAAACTGGGGACTCTGGAAAGATCGGAGAGGTCTGTGCAAAGGCCAGCATGGCACTGCCAAGCAGGAGAAACCCCTAAGGGGCGAGGAGGACATGGCCACCGGTGTCCCTTGTCCTCGGTGTCACACAGTGACAGCCCTGGGGACAACGCCCTCAGGGAGCTGCTGGACAGAAAGCCCCTTCCCCAGCCCCAGGGCTTCGCAGTGGGCTTTCGGACCCTGGCTTCCTGCAGCGGCTGGGGATGGCCGTGGCACCCAAAAGCAGTGATGCAGGGTGGTGGGATCACCCGCTCTGTAGGTTGCTGGCCCCACTTGTAGAGCCAGATGTCCCTGGCTGGGGTGGATGTACCTGGAAGAGATGGATGTCCCAGGCTGCAATGGATGTCTTGGTTTCGGATGGACATCCTCAGCTGGGATGGATGTCCCGGGTTCGGATGGATGTCCCAGGTTCAGATGGATGTCCTCAGCTGGGATGGATGTTCTGGGTTTGGATGGATGTCCTCAGCTGGGATGGATGTCCCGGGTTCGGATGGATGTCCTCAGCTGGGATGGCTGTCCTGAGTTCGGATGGATGTCCTCAGCTGGGATGGATGTCCCAAGATGGCTTCCAGGGGTTGCTCCTGATGCTGCCCCTCCACTTTTGGCATCTCCAGTGTGACTCGCCTGTGGTGGCCGCAGTCATCCTCGCTGCCGGGAGCGAAGCCCTTTGGTGCCCGGAGCTGGCTGGGTAGCGATGGAGCCACCTCTCCCACCCAGAGCCTGCAGTGCAGCTCCAGCACGAGGGGCTCTGCCGGACAAAAATGCTTTCCATGCCCTGGCCAAGCCTCTGGGCAGCGTCCCCTTGGAGGGGTGATGGCTGTGGGACCTCCTGCACCGGGCGAGACCCCGCTTCCCCGTGGGGCTTCTTCCTCCTGTAGCAAACCCTGGGCAGAGCTGCTGCAGCCCCTGCGTTTCGTAGCCCCCTGCAAATCTTGTTTTCAAGCAAGCACAAGGCGAAGACAATTGAGCCAAGCGAGGGGACACCCTCTCTGCACCCCAAAGCTGGGGTTCTCCTCAGTGTCTCCCCACATGGGCGTCCCACCAGCAGGTCCAGCCCCTCCATGGCAGGCTTTGGCAAGCGGGGACCTGGATTCACCGCAGCAGCCGCCTGCGGGCAGCTCTGGCATCACCACTTTCAGCAGCTGCTCAGGGTGATGCTCAGCCGGGGCGGGGGGACCACTCATCCCCTGACCCCCCTGGGGAGGAACCGACGGGTCCTGGGGTCGCACGGATCAGGCCTGCAGCTCGCTGAGCCGCTTCTCCTCCTGGATGTGGATGAGGATGTTGCGCTTGTTCACCACCTCCAGCAGCTGGGCCAGGATCTGCTGCTCGGCCGCGCGATCCTCGGGCGTCTTCAGGGATTCTGCGGGAGCAGGGGGCTGGAGCGGGGCTGCCTGGCCACAGCCCCGGCCCCGCTCCCCCTGCCGTGCACAGGGACACCCCCCCCACCCCACCCCGGCATGTGCCGGCACTCACCCTCCTTGTTCATGTAGCACCGGAGCTTCTGGTCAAGCTGCCACTGCTGCTCCTCCAGCTTCAGCTCCTGCACCCTGCGGCGAGGGAAGGGGGGTGCTGGGCTCGGGGGGGCTGGGGTGAGCCGAGCCCCCCTGCCGACTGGGGAGCATCCCCCAAAGCCTTACGCGATCATGAGGTCCGACTCCTCGGACATCAGGCTGCTCTTCTTCTGGACCAGGTACAGCAGCTGGTTCATCCACTGCGTCTGCTGGTCGGCCGGGGTGCCTGCGGGGCGGCGGGGGGGCGTGAGCAGGGCGCAGACCCCCCCTGGTCATGGGGGTCACGGTGCCCCATCCAAGCTGGCCTTACCATCCTCCTTCCGGAGTAACTTCTCCAGCTTGATGCCCTGCTGCTCCAGCTCCCAGAATGTCACCTCGATCTCCTCCAGCCGCCTCTGGATGGCCTGCGAGGGAAGGGCAGCGCTCGCCCGAGGGCTGGCACCCCCCGGCATGCGGCCACTGGCAGCGGGGTGGAGGGGACAGGGGACGGTGCCGGGCTGGGGACCCAGCTCTGCCCCGTGCGGCTACCTGGGCTTTGCAGAACCTCTTCATCTGGGCTTCCCTGGCCCGGCGGGTCAGCGTGCGCTTCCAGGTCGGGTATTTCTCCTCTTCCCCCAGGTCCAGGCACTGCGAAGGGACGGTGACATGGGCACGGGGTGAGTCCCTGCACCGAGCACCTCCTGCCCCCACAGCCACGGCAGCGCCGGACCCGATGCCTCGGTGAGAGATGCTGGCAAGAGCCCCAGCCACCATCCCGGCTGGTGGGGCCACCACCGCTTGGGGAACGCACTCACCGACTCTGCCATGATGCTAAGGTCTGTGCCTTCCTCCTCCTCCTCCTCCTCCTCCTTTTCCTCGCTGTCACTCTCCTCCAAAGCTGCCCCAAGAAAACAGCCATTCTGGCCTCACGAGCAAGACACGGGGCATGGCAGGGTACCAGAGGGACCCAGAGCCCTGCTTGGCCGGAGACTCCAGCTTGTAGCCACCTACCTTCCTCCATGGCCGCTTCCTCCTCCTCCTCCTCCTCCTCCCAGGTGTCGTCTCCCCGCCAGAGGCCAGGGAGGGCTGCGGGCGCTGCCTGGAGCCGCAGACGAGCCGGCTTCGGCGGCGGCTCGGGCTCCGCTTCGCTGGTGAGGTTCAGCGTGGACAGCTTGAGCTTCTCCAGCGGTGTGAGGACGATCTTCCTCCTGCCCCCGCTCTCCTCACCCTCCTCCGCCACCCCTCGGGGCTCCCCTCCGGGACCCTCCTCTTCCTTCACGTCCTCCCCGGGCTGTGCCGGCAGCTCTGGCTCCTCCGTGCCACCAGCATCACCAGCATCTGCAGCATCCTCCGCTGCCCCACGCTCTCCCCCCGGCTGTGGGGCTGCTGGTGGGGGCTGCGGGGGACTGGGTGCTCGCTCCTCGGGGGACACACACTGGCCCCCAGCATCCGAGGGCAGGCGGGCGGCCGCGGCATCCTAGGGCAGAGCCGGCAGCGGAGGGGTGAGGCGGTGCAGGGCCGTGCCCGAGCATCCCCCTCCGCCTTTCCCCCACCATCGGCGGGGATTTACGGTGACTTACCCCATCGGGCAGCGCCGGCGGCTCGTCCCGGGGCAGCTCCATGCTGGGAGGACTGGGGTAGTGAAGCGAGCAGTAAAAATAACCTGGGGGAGAGGGTGGTGGTGGTGGTGGGAACCCAAACCCGTATGAGGAGCTGCAAGGTGGAGCAAGCCTTGCCCCGAGCACCCCGTCTCCCCAGAGCCCGCCTCACCGTTCTCCTCGTCGAAGGCGTAGTCGCCCAGGCGCAGCGTGGCCCCGCACTGCCGGCACTGGAAGCAGCCGCGGTGGAAGAAGCGTCCCTCGGCGCTGGCTCGCTCCAGGAGGTAGACGCGGCGGCCGCAGAAGTAGCAAGCGTCGCTGCTCTCCCCGCGGGCCGGCGGCTGCGGGGCGAGAGGACGGGTTGGGGTGGAACCGGGGTGCCAGCACCCACCACCCAGCCCAGGGGACCCTTGCAGAGGTGGGTCTGGGTGCCTGGGACGGGGTTGCTGGCACCAGCGAGGGAGCGGCAAGCCTTGGCTCCGGAAAACCAGTTGGGTCAGGAAACAGGCAGGGAGGAGCCGGCCGCCCGTAGGCGTTCGCTTGCGCAGCGCCGGTCCCGGCCCTTGGCTCGGCCCCACCAGCTGCCGGTGCCCCCCAAGCGCCCACCCGCCCAGCGCTGGACCCCCCCCACCCCGGGGTGACACGAGGACCGACCTGCCCTGGGTCCGTCGCGGCGGTTTGCGGCGGCTCGCGGGCGCCGTCCACAGCGTCTGCGTCCAGCCCCGCGTCCAGCTACGAGCAACCCGAGGGGAGGGTCAGCCCCCCGCTCTGCCCCCCACCCCGGGACGGCTGCACCCCACAGAGCATCCCTCAAGATGCCCGGGGCAGACCCACCTCGGCGTCCCTGCGGACCCTCTTGGCCTCAGCATCCTTCTGGGCTGCATCCTGCACATGCAAAGGGGGTGGCTAGGATGGGGGGGGGAGGAGCATGGTTTTGGGGTGTCTCGAGGGTCTGGGTGGGGGGACCTCACCCGGGCACGCTTCTGTGTCAGGGTCCAGCTCTTCTGCAGCTTGCTGAGGAAGAGGATGGCCCCTCGCGTGCCGCAGGGTGACAGCGGCTTCTTGCTGACCTCCTCTGTCTCTGCACAGAGGGGACACGGCCACGCTGGTGGGACCCACCCTGCAAACGGGGGGCACCCCACCAGCCCCGCTGGGGCTCAGGGTGGGAAAACGTCCCGTTCCCCCCGCTCCCCCCAGACCTCGCACCTGGAGAAGCCCTGAAAGCTTCATAAAACTGGCTGAGGTAGGTGATGAGCCCCAGGCGGTCGCGCTCTGCCATGGTGGCCATCTCGGTGCTGGAGAGGACGGGCTGGATGCCCAGCTCCTGCTCTGCCATGTCCAGCATCGTCTGGTGGGTCCGGATGGGATCCCGGGGGTCCACGGAGTCAAAGTCCCTGTGGGGAGATATGGGTGCTGTCAGGGTGGGCTCCGCAGGCTGGAGGGGTCCCGGGGGGGGTCGCAGGCACTCACACCAGGTCGGGGCGGAAGCGGTGGACGAGGGCGCAGAGGGCCAAGCCGCTGGTCCAGGAGGTGGTGAAGTTGGTCACGGCCACGCCGCGGTACCCGGCCGTGCTGGCCTGGCACCAGCTCAGCAGCTCCTCGTAGGCATCTCCGGAGACCGCTGGGGAGCAGCACAGGTGTCCCCATCCCAGACAGGCGGGGGGCCGACCCCCCCAGCCCGCTCCCCCCTCCCAACATCAGCGCTTTAGCAGGGAAGGGGTCCCACAGGAGTGACTTGAGACCCCACCGCCATGCAACCCCCCCCCCAAGGCTCAATAAATGGGTTGATAAAGCATCTGTCAATATTTCGCATCAGTGCAGGCCAGAAGGAGGGGAACAACCCCCCCCTCACCCCCCCGCCAGAAGGCAGCTGGGGGGCTGTGTCCCCACGGGGCCATGGGTAGAAGGAACGGAAACCAGTGGTGCCACTGGGACGGGAATGCAGCTGCTGCTGGGAGGAGCGTGGCAGCCGGCTGGCCACCGGCCAGGGCTCGAGGAAAGGAGGATGGGGAGGAAAATGAGGGCAGAGCCGCTCCGGCATGGGCTGCCGGGAGGAACGGGGGGGCCAGGGCAGGACCAGCTGCTCCTACCAGTGTTGAGCTGGTTGTCGCGCTTCATCTTGTGGTCCACCTCCACTGTGCCCACCAGGTAGAGGTCCCGGACCTGCCGACGGGGACACGCCGGTGGCAGGTCACCACCTGACCAGAGCCAGCGCAGGGAGCTGACCCCAGCAAGGGGGACGTCCAGACCCCCCCACAACCTCCCCAGAACCACCCGCAGTCCCAACAGCAGCGCGTGAAGTGCCCTGGGGACAAACATCTCCAGCCTCACACCCTTTGGGGACAGGGGACCTTGTGAATTGGTGTCACCCCGACCTCTGGGGAGGCTGGGCTGGGTGGCTGCCCCGTGGCAGGACCTGGGCCGGGTACCTGGCTGGGTTTGATGGCCTGCAGGTTGATGTTGGGGTAGCGCGTGGCCGGATCGATGCTGTACTGGCTGATGTTCTTGTTGGTGTTGTCCGGGGAGGTCTGCGAGAGGTGTTGGTAGATGCTCTCCCTGGGCGCAAGGGACAGGGCAGGGCTCAGTGCCACCATCCTCGCCCGGTCCAGAAGCAGGATGGGGACGCTCACCTCTCGGCCAGCACCTCCAGCGGGGGGGTCCCGGCCGCCCACCGCCGCACCATCCACGCTGCGTCAAAGGCGGCAAGGAAGCCCCTGGCCACGCCGGTGCCCAGCGGCCAGAAGGGCTGTGGAGGGAAAGGCAACGAGGGACGGAGCTGGAGCCGCACAGCCGGTCGGGGCGGCTGGGAGGAGGCTGGGAGCTGCCGGGCTTGGCCGGGGATGAAAGCGGGGAGCAGCGGTGGGACGCGTAGGGAGCGGACGGGCGGCTGTCTCCTCCCTGGCCGGTAGAGCTGCGTCTGGGGAGGAGCTGGGCTGCTCCTCCACCCTGGGATCCACCCCAGATCTCCGGTGGGGCTGGGGAAGGGGATAATCCCACCAAAGCATCCCGCTACCGGGACGTGGGGAGCCTGCCCCTGGGACAGGGCAGCCGGGGCAAGAAGCACTCAGGGAGGGGGAATATATTGCATCCAACGCATCTCGCAATGAGAGGGGAAACTGAGGCACGCAGTGGTGCTCCACGGGGGACCCTCACCTCCACCAAGCAGTCGCCCACCAGCCCGAGGAGCAGACGGGCCCCGTTGTGCTCCCGCACCAGCGCCGCGTTCTCCGAGCGCGTCATGCAGGTGAAGTCGAACATGTCGACATCCGGCAGGTCCCGGTGGTTGAGGGCAAACTCCAGCTCGGGCAGGCGGTAGTTGGTGGAGAAGTTGGCGGCTTCTTTGGCGTAGCTGAGGAGGGCGTCCCGGTTCACGTTCTCTGGGGACAGGAGGCTCTCGATGTCCGCTTTGTCCTGCGGGGACGGGGATGGGGTGAAGCCAGCCGGGATGTGGGAGGTGGTGTTTGCCCCCCACCCTGGGTGCAGCCAGCTCTGGGGTGATGCCCTGCCACCGGGCTTGGGGCTGTGAGCCCCTCAGAACGATTCCTCCCTGGCACAGGCAGCGGCTGCCGAAGTCCCCACCATCCCAGGGGTGCACGGTCAAACCAGCACCCATGATTTGCATCCCGCCCCCCGGGCTTTCAGCCGCCCATCGCTACGGGATCCCGGGGCCGGATTCTGCCCTCCTCACCTCGAGGATGACGCCCTTCTTGAGCAGGCTCTGCTTCTTGGCCGTCATGACGAAATAGTGAGTGTCGTCCTTATAGTAGACGATGTTTTCCAGGTCGATGCCTGGTGACGGGGAAGGGGCTGAGCTGAGCCGTGGAGCAGAACCAGGGCCACAGGGACCCCCTGCACCCGGCTCTGCCACCAAACAGCCCCTGCAATGGGACAGTGCGCAGGGACACGCGTCCCATCGCACCGGGGACATCCCGGGGCTGAGCCTCCAGTCACACCAAGGGGAGACAAGGACCCCCGGCACCCTCCACACCGGGACCGGGGCCACCGACCCGTTTTGTTGTAGAGGTTTTGGAAGAACTTCTGGTTGTAGATTCGGGCCACGCCGCTGATCTCGGCCACCTCCACCTCGGCCCGGCTGTGGCGGTTGATGAAGTTGGTGGTGATGCCGATGGCCAGCTTCCCCCGCGTCTCCTTCCGCTTGAACCCTGCGGGATGGGAGAGCCGTGAGCCCCCACACGGCCCCCCACACCGGTCCCAGGGGTGCAGGGACCCATTGGTGTCACCTTCGGGGACAAATTTGCCGCCGCCGGCTGAGATGAGGACGTCGAACTGGTAGTGGCTGAGGGGAGAGGAGCCGGGCTGCAGCACAGCCCTCCAGCCTGGGGAGAGGGACAGTCACGAGCGTGCTGGGTCTCAGCTGGGACCTGCTCCGGGGGTGGTGGGGGAGAAGGTTGCACCTCATCCCCCCCCGGGCTAGCAGAGGGAGCGGGGTCTCCGAGCAGCCACCCTCAGCTCTGTCCTTGTCCCCAGGGATGCCACTGCCCCGCAGCGATGCCTCACCCTGTCCGCCCGCCTTGCCCGTGGGGAGGACGAGACCCTGGAACTGGACGTTGATGTGCACCTCCACCCCCAGGAGCAGAGCCACCTTCAGCAGGATCAGCTGGAGCTGCCGAATACCTGGGAGGGCAGAGGGGGCACTCAGGGCTGCACCCCCCCATCACAGAATCACAGAATCACAGAATAGTAGGGGTTGGAAGGGACCTCTGTGGGTCATCTAGTCCAACCCCCCTGCCGAAGCAGGGTCACCTCAGCTCCCCGCAGCGGGGGGGGTCCCAGGGGGTGCGGAGCTTGGGGGGTGTGTGTCCCCCCCAGAAAACTCACTGATGTGGTCCAGCGTGCCAGTGCAGAAGCGCCCGTAGAACTTCTTGGCTCCCAGCGCCCGCAGGTCGTGGATGGTGAAGGGCCAGAGGTGCAGGACGTTGTTGCGGGAGAAGGAGTCCCGCTTCTCCAGCAGCACGACGCGGGCGCCCAGCAGCGCCAGCTCGATGGCCGCCCGCAGCCCGCACGGCCCGGCCCCCACCACCAGGCACTGCGAAGGCGACGGCCACCCCCAAGGGCTGGGTCAGTCCCAGAGGGAGCTCAGCACCCTCACGGGCAGCTTCTCCCCGATTCCCCGGTCAGGATCAGGCCCCTCTCCACCGCTCCCCTTCTCCCCCCGGGGCTGCAAGCACCACTTCTCCCTGCAAAGTGGGGGGACCCTGTGGGGTGCCCCCCGCCTCCCCGCCTGCCTGAACCTTGCCTTCACGCGGGGCCGTGGCAGCAATTAAAGCGCTCGGCGAGATAAGGCACGCACGTCTGCCCGGGGACGGGGAGATTTCACCAGCATCAGGCTCGAAACCAGGACTCGGGTTTGGTCTCCTGCCAGCCCCTGGGCAGTGGGGACTGGCAGTGGGGACAAAAGCCATCAGCTCTGGGACATGGGGGACAGAAACAGTGTCCCCCAGCCCTCGAGGGGACATCCCACCCCGGCACGCTCCTGTTCCCCAGAAAGGGCTCGGCAGGTCCGTCTGCCCCTTTGCAGCCCCCCCCCAACGCGAGGTCCCCAGCAGCGGGAGGAGGAAGGACGCTGCTGGCTGGGTGGCACCGACCTGGCGTCACCCCACGAGGAGGGGAGCGGTGCTAATTAACACCCTGTCCCGTCAAACCTCATCAACCTCCCGCCCGACCCATCCCGTATCCTCCCTGGGGTGGGGGCCAAGGGTGCCCCAAGGGATGCTCTCACCCCGGTGACAAGGATGCAGGGCACGGAGGGACCCAAACCCCACGCCCCGTGTCCCCGGTACCTTGGTGCTGGCGCAGGCTGTGCCCTGGTCGTAGTCCTTGTGCCCGGCTTTCTTGTCCAGCTTGCTCCACAGGGCCTTGGCACTCCAGTAGTTGAGGGCAGCCTTGAGGCCATGGTAGAGCTGCAGCCCGCTGCCCTGCAGCCCCAGCCGCCGGCACAGCTCCCCAAAGCAGCCCAGCACCTCCCGGCACTCCCCGGCACGCAGGAACCTCTCGAAGACGGCGTGGGCCGGGTTGCCCGGCTCATCGGCCGGCACACTCATCCTGCTTGAATGCAGATGGCAGAGATCAGGGTGGGGGGACACCCTCCTGGACCCCCATCCTGAAACCCACCCGCTATCGGACCTGGTGTCTCGGCGCGAGGTTTCCCGGCCAGGGGTGCCGTTGGGTGATGGTGCTCCCAAAACCGGGGCCCCTTCCAGCAGCGGCCGGCGGAGCCTTGCCCGGGTGCTGCACCCAGCAAGCCACCGTGTCACCCAGCCACCGTGACGTCAGGGGAGGGGACGGGGAGGGCTGCGGTGGCAGCGAGCGGCTTCCTCCATACAGCGTGTACCTGCAGCAGCAAAGTTGTTTTGGAGCAAAGACGCCGCTTCCTTCCTCTTCACCCTCGGCCTCGCCGGGGGAGGGAGAGGGAGGGGGGTCGCGGGGACAAAGTGCAGCACCCTGTTCCATTGAGCCACCCCGAAACCCAGCAGGACCCAGCCCTGGGGGCAGGAGGGAGCAGGATTGGACCCATCCTGCCAGCCTGGTGCTTGCAACCGGAGCAGGGCAAATCCCACCCCCACCTCTGCCTCTGCCACCCCCGGAGCGGGGCGGAAGCAGATTAGCACAGAGGAAGCACCAGTGGGGAAACCAAAAAAAACCCAAACCACCGTACGAACGGGCCCCATCACGCCGGGGAACCTGTGGGAGGAGGGGCGCAGCGCATTCTCCCGCGAGCACCCCAAAACCCCCCTTCCCCTGGCATCCCCCGGGGGACCAGCATCTGCCTCCTGCTCCTCGCACCGCCCCCCGGCATCGTCCCATGCCACGCTCCGTCTCGCCAGCCCAGACCACGAAGCTTTGCCCTTGCCAGCCGTTGTCGCCAAGCCTGGCAGCTGGAAAAGCCTCCCCCAGCCCGGCAAAGCGGCCGGCGGAGACGTGGCACAGCCAAGGAGGAACCGGTGGGAAGGCTTGGGAAACCGGAGCGCTCGTACCTTTGAACCATCGCTCTTTGCCCTCTCGCCGCTCGGCGTTACCGGCGGGCACGGGGCAGCACCCCGAAGGTGCCGGAGGGGGAAGGATGCCATGTCCGAGCCAAGCTGCCCTCAGTGGGTGGGGGAAATGAGATGTTTAAGCCTGGGCTTAAATTTGGGCTGGAAAGCCCGAATTCTAGCTGGGTTTCAAGCTCGGTCTCGCTCCAGCAGCTTCCCGACACCCGCAGGCACTCTGCAAGGCCAGCCGGAGCCACAGAGGATGCAAAGCACTTCTGCAGGTCACCTTCCCTCCCCAGCACCGCAGACAGGAAATCCCAGCTTTTTAACCTTTTCCTTCCTGGGCAGACACGAGGACGAAGCATCCAGCCCGGCTGGAGCAGGAGCTGGCACCCACCGGTCCCCAAAGCCACAGCACGGGGACAGAGGACACGACCGATGCATTCGTGGCACGGCCGTGAGACCCAGGGCCAGATTTCTGCCCTTCCCCTGCGCGCTGCCAGTGGGACAGAATGAGCCTGGGGAAACTGAGGCAGTGATGCAAACCTCGCCGGGGAGTGCCGGCATGCCGTCCCACCACCCTCCCGCCCTCCTCCCGCGGGCTGTGCTGCCTGGCCGGGCTCCGGTGCCCCGCGCTGCCCCGGCACGATGGGTTTTTCCCCCGGGAGCTCACGTTACCGCGCTGGCCAAGGCCACCACGCAGCAGCCCCGGGGCGACAGGGCAGGGGCAGCTGCCCGCGCTGGGAGCACCCGCTCCATCATCACCAACCCCTGGCTCTGGAAAAAAACTGTCTCAAGGCTGTGATTCCCACCGGACACGATGCCGAGACACCCTGGAAAGCTTTCCAGCACCGGCGCTTCGGCAGAGAGGCTCGGAGGAGGCAGAACAACAAGCCTTGTGTGACACCGAGTTTCCTACGGAAGCGATGCTCGTGCTGGCACCCCGTGCCCTCTGGCACGCTCGAACCCCCCCCAGCAATCACCAGCAAGGACAGAAACCCCCATGGATACTCGGTTCCTGCAGGTTTGATGCCAATAAGCAGCTTTCAGCCCACAAAAGCCGGTGCCAGCGAACGAGGGCATGGAGGGCACGGCGCCGAGCCAGACTGCGTCCAGCTCCACTCTCCCCTCGAACGCCTTTTGCATTTCTCCCTCTAACGCTGCTCCTGCGAGCCGGAGCAAGGAGGTGACGGGGGTTGCAGCCAGCCCTGACTCAGCTCGTGACGGCTCTGGTTGGGGCGGCTACAGCCACGAAGCCCACGAGGACATCACCCAGCACCCCTGGAGCAGGGACACCCCACCGGGGTCGGGGTCTCCACCCTGCCCTGGCGCGCAGAGAAGCAACCCCCCGTCCCGGGGCTGCTGGTGAGCTCACGTCTCCCAGCACGTGGAAACGGGGTGGGAAAGGTCGCAGCTCCCTACGGAGCTGATGGAAGCTGGGAGGATTTCCAGCGGCAGCCGACTCCCTCCCAGCTGAGCCTCTTCGCTTCGCCGCTGCGCCAGCTCCCCGCACGGACCAGGCTGCTCTGGGTTTGGGATCCAGCCTGGAGACCCCTGGGACAGGGTGCTGAGCTGGGCTGGATCCTGGGAAAGTCCTTCCAGCAACTTCAGGGATGGGCCCAAGGACGGCGGGCAGGATGGGGGTTTCTTGTGGCCACCCAACGGCTTGGCCTGGCTGGTGCCGGGCAGGGGCGAAGGCAGCGGGCACTGCTCTTCCCGGCGTTGTTGTGCCCGGGGAAAACATCCCAGGCCTCTGTCCTGGCCAACGCCGTCCTCCCCGGGCGTGGGACCGGGCAGGGAGATCGCCTTGGCCGACCCCGAGGAAACCAGCCCTAATTTGGCTGGGTTGGAATCCTTGGAGGGAGGGGGGAAAAATCCCTGTCGGCTCCTCTGGTTTGAGCCAGGGATGTGGGTGCACGGGCACACCCCGGCTGAGCCCCAGCCCCCAGCAAGCCCCCAGCGCGGAGCTGTGGGGAGAAGGGCGAAGGAGCGAGCACAGACCTGGCACCGGCGAGGGCAGAGGCTGGCAGCAGGGACGGGGTGTTGCAGTGGAGGGGGTTCCCTTCCAAGGGTGCTTAACCACCCCCCCATGGAAAAAACACGCCGAAATCCCCCTCCCCAGGAGGTGCAGCTACCAGCAGCAGAAGTGGGCACTTCTCCGGGGCATTCTGGCGTTGCCCTTTGCAGGGGATCCACGAGCCACAGCCCGGCTACGTCCCAGGGAGCCCTGGGCAGAGACAACGCTCGGGGTGGGGGCAAACCTCCCCCCCCTATTTTGGCTGCTGAGTTTTGCCCTTCTGCCCAGCACCAGCCCCACGGAGGAAGCTGCCTCTTGCAGCCGAATTTCGGTGCGAGGGGAAGTCTGCTCACGGCCGGGCTTTGCATCCCACATCCTTTTCCTCCTCCCGCTGCTCCCTCACCCCCAGACACAGCCACCCCCGTGGCATCGGCAAGGGACGGGTCTGGGGGTACGGTGGCGAACCCCGGCTTCGGTTACCCAACGTACCGGGGGCTTCAGACACCCCAGGCACAGGGGATGGGGAACGTGTCCCCCAGCCTCAGCCCCGGGACAGGGCACAGCCCCGAACCCCCAGCCAGCACTCGCTGCCGGGGGTCCCATGGAGCATCCCTCCCCCTGCTCCGGCTGGAGGGGTCGGGAGGAGGGAAAAGCGCTCAGCAAAGCTCTGCTCACCCCATCCCACTCGGCACTGGGAGCACTGGTGGTACTGGGAATGGAGTCGAGGAGGAGGAGTGGGCGCTGCTCTCTTCTCGCTTTGTCTCGGGGGGAGCAGAGCCCAGGGGCTGGAGGGGAAAAGCAGCGAGGACAGGGCAGGGGGACCCCGCTGCCCCCCCAGAGAGGCTTTGTCTCCGGCTGCCCCCCCCCACCGAGCATCCCTGCTCGGCACTCCGGGGACACGCAGGACACGGGCATGGCGGGGTGAGAGACGACCCCCCCTCTCCCTCCCCAGCACCCCAAAGTCACCCCTCGCTTTTGGCAGCCCCCCTCCATCCCGCCCTGCAGCTCTCCACGAGCACGGGGAGGGGGGACCAGCCGGTGGGATGCTGACCCGAGCCGGGAGGGGGTACACAGGTCGGGGGGACAGCAGGACCCTGACTCCCCCCACCCCCAGGGATGCTCTGCCCATCCCCACCCCCCCCACACTCACCTCCAGAGCCTGTCGGAGGGGGAAACTGAGGCACAGCCCGGGGGATGGGGAGGGGCTCAAGGCTGCTCGCAGCCGGGCGAGGACGAGCAGGAAGCAGACTCCGGCTCCGCAAGCAGCTGCCGGCTGGCCCGGCCCTCCCTTCCCCCTCCCCCTCCCCCTCCCCCTCCCCTCCTCCTCCTCTCCCTCACCTCCCCGGGAAGGGGGGACCCAGGCGTCCCGGGCGCGGAGGGCGGTGCTGGGAGTCGCTGCTGCCGGGGCGGGGGGGGGGGCGGCCCCGGGCCCCTCCTGCTTTCTGCTGCAGCAAAGTGTTGCTGGGATGGGGTTTTTGCAGTGCTGGAGGCTGAACGCCCCACCCCCCCCACCCCAGCCGTGCGCTGCCCACGCCGCGGGCTGCGGAGCCCGGGATGGACCGCGCAACCCCGGCTGGGGTTTTCTATTAAATTTTGGGGTGAGAAACTCAGTCTTTTCGCAAAACAACCTAAAAGATGAGGGTGATGAAACCAAACCGCTTTGCTTGCTGCCCCGGCTCTGGCTGCTGCGCCGTACTTTGCCCCCCCCAGCCAGAAACAGAGGCCAGGAGACAGCTGCGGGCAGGGGGGACCCGCTCGGCGCCAGCCCTGGACCCCAACCAGTGTCCCCAGACCACCACAGCCCTCACGGAAACCTTTGGGGTGATGCTTCCGCCTGGGTCCCCCGGGTGGGAACGGCCCCGGTGGGGTGAAGGTACCTTGGGGCGGAGGATGGAGCCGCCGAGGTCACCGAAGGTCGCTCCTGGCCGGGTGCTTTTTGGGGTTCTTTGGGTGCCGGTGTCCTCACTCGGTGACACCAAGGCAGGCGTCACGGCGAAGGGGCTCGCAGGCCGGCAAGGCGCGGGGACAACCTGCCACGGAGCTGGGGACGGTGACTCAGGGACACGGGGCGAGCTGGCGTACGGGGCGGGGGTTCCGCCGTCTGCCCGTGAGTCACCCGCGGCATGGCCGGCGGCCACGGCGAGCGGGGCCAGCCAGCCCAGCACCTCCATCCCTCCTTCGGGCATCTTCCTGGGGGTCCTGGTGCAGAGCCCCCTCCCACGGTCCCCCCTGCAGCTCGGCCGGGCTCTTTCGAGCCCCCGGGCCCCCGGTAAAGGTGCTGGGGTCGCCCACCCGTGTTTTGGGGCCGCGAGAGGCCGAGGCGGACGCGGAAACGGGGCGTCTGCGTCCAACCAGGCGATTTTCCCAGGTACCGGAGCGGCTGGAAAGAGCTCCCTCTGTTTGTGAGCTCTTCGTGACGCCATGGGAAAGTCTGAACGCTGACCCGCTCCTTCCAGACCGGGCTTTGGCCCCCGGGCAGCAGCAAACGAGCATCGGATCTTAATTACAGCTGCCAGGCAGCAGGGACCGAGGACGTGCGGTGGTGGAGGGTGCCTGGCCAGCACAGTGGGACACGGCTCTGGTGCAAACCCGCTGCCAGCCCGGTGTCTGTCCTCAGCAGGGGGGACATCCCCACACCCCTCGGTGTGCCATGAGAACAGGCAAACTCACGGCATCGATGAGGGCTGCTGCGGCTCCCTGCGCCCTTCACGCCTGTAAGGTGGCTCCAACCGAACCTCAGATCCTAGCACAGGATGTTCCTCCCTGCTGCAGCATTAAAATTCCCCCATTTTTCCTCCGATTTTATTATTCTAGGTGTTTTACGGTGCGGGGAAGCAGCATCAATGGGGAGCGGGTGCCTCCCAGCTGCCTCCCCCTTCCTGCTCTGGCTAGGCCTTGGGCGACGCCGCGGGCTGCAGCCGCTGCAGCTCCAGGACGCGGACGAGGAGGAGGAAGGCGATGCTGAGGAGAAGCAGCCAGAAGAAAAGCCAGTAGTGCTGCGGGAGGAAGAGCCACGGCCGCCACAGCTCTGCCGGGGACCCTTTGGACCTGGGGAGAAGGTGACCGGGGACACTCGTCATCCAGGGGGGAGAGTAGATCCCTCCCCCACCCCAGCTGGGGATGAGGAAGGTGTTTAACACCATCCCAAACCTCACTGGCCCTTCTACAAACCCAAATGAAACAAGCCCGGGGAGGGCACCTGCAGTGCATGGGGGAAACTGAGGCAGAGCAGGGTCAAGCTGAGGCAACCCACCAACATCCCAGCCTTCCATCGCCAAATCCCCCAACCCATTTCCCACATGAGACCGGCAGCCGCGGGGGGAATGCTGGGCACACGCAGGGTGCTGCTCACATCAGCCCAAGCTGCTCCGGCTCCTCGTCCCCTCCACTTGAGCCTCGGCCATCCGCCTTGGCCGCCGGCTCCCCGGTCACGGCACCGCTCTGGCCCTGCGGCTCCAGCTCGCTCCTGGGCAGGGGGAAGACAGGGTGCTGTGCCATCCCCCCCCAGGCCAGCTCGCAGCCGGTGCCATGGCCTCCTCGCCACCCGGCGCGGTTACCTCTGGGTGCTGGGCCGGCGCTGGGTCCCCTCCCTCTCCAGCTCGCTGGCCTGGGCTGCTCGGCTGTCCGGGCTGGCACCTGGCTGGGCACCAAAGGTGGGAGCATCAGTGGAGACCCAGACCCCGGGTCGCACCGAGCCCGGGGACCCACGTCCGACAGCGGGGCACAGCTCCTGCCCGTCCCCCCTGCGCCTGTCCTTACCAAGAGCTGCTTGGGGATGACGGCGATGCTGACTCTGCGGCGGGCAGACCCCTGAAATGGAGGGGCTGGGGGTGAGCCCTGCACTGGCTGCCTCCCCGTGCTCCCCATCCCCTCCTTCCCCGTCACCTCCCCAGCACAGGCAAGGGACACCGAGGCGGAGGAGAAGGGATGCTGCCAGCATCCCACCGGCCAGAGAGCTGGTGAGATGAGCGAAGGTCAAAGCCAGGAGGTTTGTGCCTGTTCTTACTGCTTCACGCCGTGCCGGCGAGGCTGCCTAACCCCCTCCCCGAGCGCTCCCCTACCTCTCGAGCTGTAGGGGAATCAGTCCCGAATTCGAGCTGGGGCTAGGGAACAGCCAAGCCTGCGGCTCTTGTGCTACGACCCTGCAAGGCAGAGGGACCTGCCTGAGATCTCCTGGGCAAGCAGCCCCCAGCCCCGGGCACCCTGTCTCCCCAGCCCCAGGCACCCTGTCTCCCCAGCCCCAGGCACCCTGTCTCCCCACGGCACGGACGAGGAGGAGGAAGGCGATGCTCCCCGCAGCCCCCCAAGGCCATCCTTACATTTTGCCTGATCCCTGGAATTTCTAGCAAGCAGCTGGCAGGAGTGGCATTGCCCAAGGATGAGTGGGTGCGTGGGGACCGCCGTGCGAGGGAGAGCGGCAGGACACGGGGAGGTGGTGGCTCTGGGGCCACTGAACTGGGACCAGTTACCTGCTGGAAGCTTCGCACCAGCGGGTGAGGTCTCAGCCGTGGCTCCGTGTCATCTGGGAGCAAAGAGAAGCAGCCTTACATCACCCCCAAAAATCAGGACGAGGCCGATGCGCAGACGGTTGCAAAGCTCCCTCCCATCGAGAGCTGTCCCAGGGGTGCCGCGGCCGGGGGGACTTTGCTTGCACGCGTGGCAACGGCGTGCGTGGGCTTTGGCGTCCAGGGACAGAGCGTCCTTTGTGTGCCCCCCCTGCGCCGCATTCCCCGCGGGACGATGGCTCTCCGGCCACCAGCGCCTGCTCCCACGCTGCGTCTGCCATCACGCCGGCCCCTCGCGTTTGTCATCGGGTCCCAGCTGTCACCCGCACCCCGGTCCCCAGCTCGCACAACCCTCTGGCTCTGCAGTTCGGGGTCATGCTGACCCCCCCAGAGGGGTTTAGGACCAAACCCCGCAGGGTCGCCACACGCAGACCCCACGCCGGCGGCAGAGCCCACCTCACCCTGGGTCTCCGCCAGCTGCCGGTTGCGGGAGTTTTGCTGGATCAGGCGCTTCATCTCCTCCAGCTCCGCGTGCTCCCGCATGTGGTGCCGCTTCAGGTTCTCCACGTGCTGGACCATCACCTCCACTGCTCGGCTCATCCGGGCCTCCTGCGGGAGGGATGGGGATCAGGGTCCCCACCTCCTGGTCCCCAAGGACCCAGGTCCCTGCCAGCCCCTCGCTGTGCATCCCATGGTGCCTCCGCCCAGGTCTCCCAAGGGCAGGCAGATCCCTTGCACCCCGGTACGTGCAAACACGAGGTCACCGCCAGCACCGGGAGGAGGAGGAACAAAGCCCAGCAAGCCCAGGGACAGGTCCCCAAGCCCAGAAGCCCCCTCCTTCGCTCCCAGCTCCAGCAGGGCATCCCAGGCGATGCGCAGACCTGATGTACAGCCCCCAGCTTCTCTGCGGCGCTGGTCGCCCGCTCGACGGCGGCTGCCAGCACAGCCAGGCTACGCTGAAGCTGCTCCAGTGTCTCCTTGCAGCCCGCGTCAGCGCAGGATGGGCCCAGCCTCTGTGGAGGGAGAGGATGGAGCTGCTGGAGCTGGGACTTTGAGTTGTCCAAACCATCCCCGGGCTGGATGTCCCCAAGAGATGCCAGCCCCCTGGCCCGGTGCCCACCAACCTCCAGAGCAGCCCGGCACTGCCCCAGCTCCTCCTGGATGTTTTCTTCCGCTGTGTCCCGTGCCCGTTTCTCCACTTGCACCCGTTGCCGCAGGGTGAACACGTCGCAGCGAAAAGCCAGGGCGAGGTGGGCGAAGGCTGCCTGAGGGGTGGGAGGGTGAGAGGTGGGACACAGGGTGAAGGGGAAGGCAGCAGGGCCATCCACTGCCATCCCCAAGGCACAGACAGACCCCCTGGCATGCCACCAAGCAGGGCAGTGCTAAGGATAACCAGCACTTGCCTCACCCCAGCACCCATCAGGCTGCTGCATGCTGGGGACGGTCCCCTTGCGATGCCAGCCCGACCGAGACACATCCCCCAGGCAGGCAACAACACGTGGAAATCCCGAGCCCTCCTGGCAAAAGCACTCGCCGGGCAGACGCCAGCGCTCGCTGCAGGTCCCGGCTGACAGCAGAGCCTGACTCAGCCCTGGCACTCGCAGGAAAATTATTTTTATTAGCGCGGCTTCCACCACCTCCCCGGCTAAGGGTGCTCCTGGCGAGCTGCAGAGCACTTTGTGGGATTGCCGAGCGCATAAGGACAGACTCATCTTGCCGTGGAAACGCAGCTGCCTCCGAATGCCAACAGTACCACCGGCAAAAGGATTTGTAAGGTGGCTGCCAGGGGACTGCGGTGCCTGGAGGGTGGCCAGGAGCAGGGCACAGCCCCGGCAAGGTGAGCCAGCAAAGCGTCCGTCCCTCTGTTCCCCTTCCCCAGCCCTCCCGTGGCCCCCGGCAGCCCTCACCTCCACATCCTGCTCCGTCAAAGCCACCCTGCAGAAAGAGAAGTGCTGCCAGGGGTGGAGGCACCATGGGGTCCCCTGAAGTCCCCCTCGCCTAGAGAGGGGCTCTTGTGCAGTGCAGAAGGAGGAAAGCCCCATCGCTGGACCACGCGGTGCCCTGGGACCCCCCTGTCCCGCAGTCCCCAGAGGTACGCGGGTGCTCGCTGCTCCTACCTGTGCAAGCCTAGTCTCTCCAGCACCGGGAGCTCGCTGGGGAAACTCAGCAGCGGCTCCTCCGGGGTTTCTCCATCTGCAGGGATGCCGTGGGAGAGACCACACAGAAAGGCTTTTCCTTGGCCGTTCCTCCTCCCTCTGCCCTCCTGTCCTGGCAGGGAGCGGGTGCCCGTGGAATGGGACCATCCCATTCCTTCCCCCAGCATAGTGGGGCTTCGGGTCCCCCCTTCCCCGTGTCCCCACCAACGCAGCAAACCCCATCAGGCCACGCTGTTCCCGTGCTCGTCCCCGGCAACTTGGAGCCTTCCCCTACAGGCACGCAGCTGGGATGTGGGATGGGGACTCACCCACCTTCCTCGGTCCTGTCACCGTCCCTGGTGGGCACAGCCAGCTCCTGCCCGTCCGTGCCTGGCACCTGGGGGCACAAGGACACTGCTGGAGCAAAACCTTCCCTGGCGTGGGACTCATCCTGGAAAGAGCAACACCAAGCAGCTGGGGTCCAGCCAAGCCCGAGGGGCCTGGGAGGGAAGGGACCCCCAACCTGTCGCCCTCCCCTCCCTCTCACCTCGCCAACGTGCTCCACGCTCTGCTCACTGCCGGCCAAAACCCCGTCTGGGTGCCTCTGGGGACTGCTCATCCTCCCTGGGGACAGAAAGCGTGGTGGGAGCTGGGCGGCAGCGTCCCCTCCCCAGCCTGACGCCGCTCCAAGGGACACCCCCGAAAACACCACTGGCATTTCCACAGCCTGCAGGCTCCCGGGGGGCACGGGCTGGCAGGTGCCCCCCAAAATACCCCTGTGGGGTTAAGGGAGCTGCAGCCAGGCTGGCCCAGGGCGAGGGGTCCAGTGCAGTGGGTGGCTGAGCTGGTGAGGCACGAGGAGCTGCAGGGGACGGTGTCGGGGTCCCCAGGCTGGAAGGGGTGTGGGGCTGCAGGCAGGCACTGCCAGGGCAGGGGACACCCGCTCGATGCCGCTCTGGGAGGGAGCGCGGGTGCAGAACCCACCCCTTTGCCCCCATCCCCACCGCGGGCTGCCCTCACCTTCATCTGGAGACGTGGGGAGCCCGGCCAGCTCTGCCTGCTGCTCGCTGCGGAGAGAAGCCTGCGTAAACCCCAAAGAAACTCCGGCAGCAGAGGCAGCATCCCACCCCCTCTGCCCTCCCCCAGCCCCCACGGCACCCTTCGATGGGGCGCTGCTCCAGACCTGGGTCCTCTCCGAGCATCCTCTGCAGCCTGCTCCGTCCCGGTCCCCGCTCGCCCTGGCACCGGCACAGCAGCCCCCTCCGCTCCCTCGGCCGCCGCAGAGCCGCCACCGAGGAGCCCGACGAAGCCGTTTCCAGCCAGCAATGAGTCACCGGCCCACGGCCGCGCTTCTCCTCAGCACATTATTATGTGGTTTTTTTTCTCCCTGCCAAGCGGACCTCGCTGCGAGCTGGCCTCTTCGCAGGCACCACAACAAACCCGGCCGCCGGCAGAGCCCACGTGCCATCTCACGTCACCACCACGGGGATGGCAGGCCTTGGCACATGCTCCTGCCCCCCCAAAACTGCACCAGGGATGGCCTCACCACCCCAAAACCCTGTCCTGGGTGCAAGGAAGGCTGGCAGCTCCATAGCAGCTCGCTGGATGCAGGGATGCTGGAGCACACCGGGGATGGCAAGTCAGCTGTGTGAGCAACCAGCCCTATGCGGCATCGTGCTGGAGCTCGGCACCCAGCTGGGAAAGGGTTTGAACCCCCAAACTTTGCTCCTGGCTCTGCAAAGGGCTACAGCCGGGTTTTTCCCTCTCCCCCTTGCAAGCCTGGGGATCATTCCCTGGGAGCAGCGGCTGCAGGGGAAGGAGCTGCTGGGCTGAAATGATGCTGGGTGCCTCCGAGCAGGGGGGTGCTCCAGCCAGCGTCCCCCCTTGCCATCCCCGTCCCATCCTCACCAGCACCCCGAGAGCTGCGGCGTGAGCCCCTCGTGCACCTACCTCCGAGGCGAGGGGCTGGGGCGGCAGCTCGTCCTCTGCCGCTGCCGGCGTCGGCGTCCCTGGCTGAGTCCCTGCGCCTCCTCTTCCCCCTCTCCCAGCGGGGTCCCTGCCAGCGGCTTCATTTGCAAAGCGCGGAGGCTCCAGGACCAGCACACCTATCATGAGAGACACATATTAGCTGTGCGCAGATGGGAGAACGCCTCTAAATGTTATATTTTTAAAGCATTTTCTCACCCAGCAGGAGCTCCAAGCTCCTCTGCTTAGCGTGGAGGCATCTGTGGGAAAAGAGGTGGGGAGGCCCGCTGCGATTCAGGAGGATGCTGCTGGGATTCGGGCGGGCACGGAGCGAGCCGATGAGGGATTTATTACAAACCCCATTTCTGTGCAGCGCTGAGGGTGGGCTTTGCCACCCGACACCCCCGTTACCCTCCCACAGGGCAATCCTCGCTGGGACTCGCGATGCAGGTCATCTCCGTGGGGGAGAGGTAAGTCTGCACCCACCCACTGGTGCAAGCACCCGGTGCAGAGCGGGGAGCGACCTGCTGCTCCCCGGGCAGGGGACAGCCCGATCCTTGAGCATCCCCCTGCCCAGCCAGCTCCCAGACAGACAAAAATAAGAGATTCCTGAGTCCAAAGGCACTTGGATACCTCATTTAAGCTGTTTTGCAATGTTTAAAAATCAGAGAAAGCCAGCAGAAAGTCCACAGAGTCCCTCTCCCAGCCCAGGGTAAAGTCGCTGCGCAGACGGGACCCTCCCGCAGGACACGTCTCCTCCATGCGCCCATGGACATGCAGCTATGGGGCAGAGGAGCTTTTTTCTTTTGGCAGGGACACAGAATGCAGCAGAGATTCAAGGGGACAGAAAGCAGGGACTGGCTGAAGCCCCGTGTGCCTGTGCAAAGCCTCGGCCAAACTCAGTCGCCCTGGCACGGAGCGGGGCCATCACCCGTCTCACACGAGTGCTGAGCGGGGCCATCACCCGTCCCCAGAGCCCACTCTGCCCTAGACAGAGGTGTAAAAGCCAGCAGCACTTGGCATCTCTCAAAACAAGCCCATTTCATGCCTAGACACTGGAAACTGTCCCCAGCACCTCCGCCCAGGGTCTCAGGAACCCCCAGCCACCAGGGATCGGGCAAACTCATCACATCAGCGAGCATCGGAGTTTTCCCGAGGGCTGGTCCCTGCCGCAAAGCACTCGCTCTGTGACAGCCACGGCAGAGCCTGCTAATTTACTACAGCTCAGCCAGCCCTACGCTCCGTCCTTAGCTTTCTTTTACAGATGGAAATACGGAGGCACGCAGCGTGGTTCGCCCAGCGTGGCACAAATAACCCCCTGGGAAGCCAGACTGAGCGCTTTCCCTTGGCTCGGCGACTGTACCAAACGCTCCCCGGGTCGTTACCTGCCTGAACTTGTCTCAAGCAGCCGAAGGCAGATGCTGGGGCCACCCAGCTCGGACCCAGCCCTCGGCGCTGTCGGGTCCCCGGCAGACCTGGGAGGGGGTCAGGGGACGGTGGCACAGCCCGCAGACGCTGGGTTCGGGGGTGCTGGGACCCCGCACGGTGCAAGCTGCCGGCGGCCGAGTCTCCCGGGAGGGGAGAGCGACCGCATCTGGAGCAGAAGGAGCTGCCAGGGAAGAGCTCGATGCGAGAAGGCCTTTAAAGGAGATGCACAAGAGCGGCTGGGAGCTCCCTGCGTGGGGCCGGGGCGGGCTGAGGGGTTTGCAGGTGGCGAGGAGACGGTTGCTCTCGGTGCGGGGTGAGTCCTGTACCCGCTCCTTAGAGGTGAGAGCTGTCGTGCTGAGCTGGGAGAGACCACGACTGCTCCCTGCGTGCCCAGCTGCTGCAGAGCGGAGCAGACCTGAGCCTCAGCGTCTCCCTGGCAGGAGGGTCAGGGTGGGGTGGTGGCAGTCAGGACCCACCGAGGTGGGGGGTGCCCCCATGAAGGCAGGATAAACCAAGATGGCTGATGAGGAGTCCCTACGACATCACCTTTGATGATGCAGGGAAGCCACTCTGCCCGGGACCCCCACACCTCCTGCCCCTCTCGGCAGCTCCACTTTCCCCCCAGCCATCACCCCCACTGCCCCTTCCCCTGCCCGACCCCTTTGCTGAAATCCATCCCATCCTCTAAAGCCGCTTTCTGCCCCTAATGAGCTTACACGGAGTCAGACTCGATGCTCAGCGCTGCAGAGGACCAGGCTGCAGGCAGGCAGCCGCTCTTAGCCCCCCCCCATGCCCGGGGACCCTGATGTGCCACGAGGAACAAGGGGTCTGCAAATCTCCTAAGTCCCGAGAGGTCAGCCAGCAAACGGCACCTCCCAGCCCCATGCTCATCTGTCGAAGGTGCAGGACGCGGCCTCGGGTCCAGGGAGTGCTGAGAGCGCCCATTTGCAGCTTTGAAGCAGGAGTGGGATGAGGCTTTGGAAATGGCCATAAAAACGGTCCCCAGCAGGTCAGGATTTCAAACATCCTTGAAGTTTCAGGGATGGGTTTTCCCCTCCTGGGGCAAACACCTCCTGCTCAGACCTGACCCAAAAGCAGAGCTGCTGAGAAATCCTGAGTTATCTTCGGGGAAGAATAGCCCCAAATTCCCAGGCTGTCTTCCCTGTGACACACACACCTAGCAACACAAGCTGTAGTATGCATGATTAGCACCAATTAATGACAATTAACACATCCTAAATTCATACCACCAGCACCAGGAAGATACTGGACTTGCTGAAAGGCAGACTGGCACCGTCACCCTCTCCCCTATAGTCTTGCGTGTCCTGCCTTTCCTTAAAAATATCGCCCCTGAGATTTCCTCTCTTCTCCAGTCCTCGAATTTTTCTGTCCACTTCCAAGAGTTTCCAGGCACAGGGCTGACCACTTGTGCTTCTTTTCAGCGGAGGATTTGCCGAGACACGCTTCCCAGCCTGAGCAGGTTGCCTGGCCCAAGCTGCCAGAGGATGCTCGGGGCTTGCGACGGCAGAGCTGGCTCCGTCCCGCGGGTGGGTACACCCACGCTCGCCCGTCCGCAGGCAGCCGAGCCCAGGAGCTGTGCGGCAGTGACACCCCTGAGCAGCAGAGCTTCCCCCCTGCCCCTTACCCCCAGGGCTTTCCCAGCCGCTCAGCGAGCTCTGCTGTCCGGCTGGTACCTCGAAAGGCAGATGGATTCTCCAGGTGTGAAGTCAGGTTTGCATTAGCGCTGCCAGTCCTGTCGCTGGGCTGATTTGCCTCCGGGTGCCCCCCTGTTTCAGCAAGGGGAGACTCGAGCAGAGGGGAAGACCCTTCCTTTGGGCTGAGCCTCTGGGGATGGAGCCCAGCGCCCCACTGCCCCGGCGTTGTTCCCCTCCTCGAGGGCCTGCAGGATCTGCTCGGGCACACGGGTCTAAACTGTGTATTTTATTGCTGACTGATTTCTCCAGCCAAGCACAAGGTCTCTCCTCAACACAGCCCCCAGCCAAGCCTCCTGTAGCAGGGTGTGGAAATAAAAGCAACTTCAAAGCACGATGCTGAGCAGACAGAGAGTACAAAACCAGAGGGATGGAGGACAGACACCTCTGCACACACCAGTGCTTTGCCATCAACACTGCCTGGTCCCACCGTCCCCATCCCCACAGAAAGCCTGCTCCCTCCCCGAGAGCAGCAGCCCAGCACCGGGCAGGCAGCAGATCAAGCTCTGTAGCCTCTGCTCTGGTGTCCTGGCAGGTCCACGGCTGCAGCGAGCTGCTCTGTGGGGGACATAGACCTAAGGACACCATCGGGTTGGTTCCCCACACCAGAAAAACGCTTTTCTGCTCAAAAACTGCTCCGCTCCCTCCCACACACGCGTGCTGAAGAGTTCAGTGAGAGGCACTGCCCCTCTGTGCAAACCATCCCATCCCAAGAGCCTCCTAAAGCACTTCCTAAAAGCACCTAGGGATTTTTCTGGACTCTTATTTTTAACCTGGGAGCATCGTGATTGCAATCTAGGTATCGGAGGGCCTCAAAGAAGCAAAAGCAGCCCAGCTCCCCATGCACAGACCTGTTCAGCGGGGACGAACAAGACCCTGCTGGGACATCTCCAGCCCAGAGAGGCGAGTGGCAGCAAGCTGCTGCGGGCTCTGGCTTTGCCCCCTGCGTCTCCTTCCCGCGAGGTCCCACCTGCGGCAGCCCTTCTGCGACGGCGTCTTCCCGGGGCTCCTCCTGGCGCCGAGCAGAACTCGCAGCTCAGCTCGCAGAGACCGCGGTCGTCTGGATTAGCCGCTTCTCAGAGGAAAGCTGCTCAGACCGACACCGGCTGCTGATGCGGCAGACGTGATTTAATGGGTCTGCGCAGGGGGCCCAAGCGTGAAGCAGCACCCCAGCCCTCCAGCAACTCCATCTCTGCGTGGCCCCAGCTCCCAGCTGACATGGACCTGGCAGCCACCAGACTGCCCAAGGGAGAACACGATTCGCTCATTGTGATTAAAAGGCTGTTGACAAAAATAGCAGATGAGAAAGAGGGGTTTTTGCTGCTTTTGGTTCAGTTTCGAATTCCAGGTTGAAAAAAAAGACGACTGCTGAGGCTTCAGTCTCACTGCTGGGTGTCACAGCCACCAGATTTCAATGCAAACTGCATCAGCGTGTTGGGGATGAGGTGTGTGCGATTAACAGGTTGTTAGTGAGACCCAGTTACCTCCAGGGTGAAGCCGGGTGATTTTATCAGCTCGCAGCGTTGCTGCAGGAGGGGACACGGCAGCTACCTGGGCATGGGTGCAGGTCCCTCTGGAAAGGGGCAGCCCCTCAGGGGATGGATACCGACCACTTTCAGGAAAGCAGCTGAGTTTCAGCCCTTTCCAACGAGGGGTTTCGTGCCCCAAGGCGGTCTGGTTCCTGCGCAGCTCTGACATTGGGTGTTCAGCGCCCATGGGTGCAGCATTCCCATGCCTCTTCCTGTCCGAAGGAGGTTCTGGGCTGTCTGATCCTGGCACCAAGTCGCCACTTGGGGAGGGGAGAGAGCATCTCATCATGAAACAGGTTCAGAAATCACTGTGGGAGGATGAGCAGGCAGCAGAGTGGACACATAACCCGTGCAATTGCATAATACTAATTTCCTTTTTTAAAATTTGGCCAAAAGGGGAGTTCCCCTCTGTACCACAAAGGACATAAATCACTACAAACAGAAGAGGAAGCAGATAAGGAACTACTGTCAAATATCCCAAGTAAATTGGCTGAAAATTATATGCTGCCTTCTACACACAGCCTAGGAAACGTCCAGAACAAAACTTCAGACCTTCCACTTCACCTACACTGCTCATAAATCAGGACAAGGACAAACCCAGCCCTGGTTCTCCCTCTGTTCCTGGATAAACTTCTGCGGAACTATAAAACCTGACCGATGTTTTATGGCACGTCCACCTCTTTGCACTGTTCAGCCTGGATTTTAAAGCTCTCGAGAGGGTCAAGAGGAGTGAAAACTAAAGCCTTCTGTCCAGGTGCTGCCAACCACCACATGAACAAGCAGCCTTCCACCAGCATGTCTAGTGGCTCCAGGGTTCATTTCAATCCTCCCAACACGACTGTTATCTTGCACTCACACCCCAGGGGAATCCACAGTACACGACAAGCTGCAGCCAAGAGCAAAGCCAGGGCTAAGCAGTCTCTTTCCAGAAGCCAGCGTAATGCTTCCCAGCAGAACGGGAACCCCCCCTTGCAGTTTGCAAAGCCGAGCCCTGCTTCACCACTGCTTCTTGCAAAAACCACGTAGGCTGGCCCAAAACGCAGCTCCCAGTATCTCCAGCTGAGCTGGAAGTGCAAGCTGCATACGGCACGTAGCAGCCAAGAACAGCCTGTCAAAATGAGACCGTTGCCTAAAGAAACCAGTAAGCAGTTACAAAACCAAACACCCATCAGGGAGGAGGGGCACGCCGCAGCCAGGAGATTTCAAACCATTTATTGCTGCCCAGTCCATAGAGGCGCCGGGGCTTCCCCACGGTGCTCTAGATATCCACAGCACATGCGTTCTCCCAGTTCTTCTTCAGCAAGGACACCAGCAAGCTGACAACGAGGTGAACTTTGGAGAGGAGTTTGTCCCCGGTCATCTTCATGTGACCAAAAACCAGAGCACTGGGGACAAGGACACCGAGGTCACTTGGTAGAAGTTTGCAGGGAAACTGCAAAGACCACAGCCTGCTACCTAATAAAGCCAGAAGAGCAGGCTCAGACCTTGGTGATCAGGGCACAATTTCTATTTATGTCATATTTTGGGCAGCCCTACAATAGCTTCAATATACTCCGCCACTAACTCGCTGGTATGCACATACATCAACAATCTGGCTCCCTGGATGTTTCTTTCCTCCAGCTAACATGGCCTTTGAAGCCTCATCAGTCCACCGTCATCTAAAATAGCTTAAGAGATTCTTGCTATAAAGCAATCCGTGCTCTCAGCGTTGAGAGCATCACTTAATGCTTCAGAGTTTCATTCCTCTGGCTGGGTCTAAACATTAACGAGCAAGCTCAAAGCAGTAACACGTCACACCCATGTTTTAATCCCTCTTCTCCCCTTGTAGATTTAAATGTTTATGAATTTTTAAATAGTTCCTGAAGTACGCAATGCTTCAAAACCTCCATTAAAACTCTAGTGCTACCTCCCTCAGAGTCCATCCACTCTCTCCCATCCTTATCTTTCCAGTCCTCTGACGAGCAGGTGCCCAGATGAGATTTCCAGTGGGTGTTTTTCAAGGATACAGAATAGAAATTTGGAAACAGTCACACTATAGAAACACTTTTTATTAGTGCATCACTAAATACCTTGCACTGTGAAGTGTCACCATTGCCACACTGAAAACCAGAAACGTGACACATGCAGCAGGGTCCCTTGTAGGCCCTGGCCAAACAGGGGAAAAAAAGAAAAAAAAGGCAGATTTAAAGAAGAAAATTCAAGTTTACCAGTTCTTCATCCAAACCCCACTCTCCTGCATCCTGAGATTTGGAAATCCCAGCAGACCAGATAAAGAACCCAGCAGATCACCGCTGCATCACGCAGAAATCAGCTCAGCTGGCGGAGAGAGAGCCTGACCTGCACATAAACCTCCCACTAGTGCATTGGCTCCTGTGGAGTGGAGATAAAATCACCATGGCAAATTAATCCTAGTCCAGAACTACCACCTTCAAACAGCCTCAAATCAGTTTACGCCTTGCTTCAGGTGATATCTTCAGGGCATTAAGCACTAAGGACCTGTGAACTCCACCATCGTGTATTGCTTGCCCTGGGCCATCAGAATGCTACAAAAACACTTGAAATCTGGAGGGTTTGGAGCAGATGGGTAGAGGGAGGTTTGCCAGCTTTGCGCAGACCTGGAGCCAGGAAGAGCAACCTGCTTCACTGAGGGCTGACGCTGGAAAAGCATCGTACGTCTCGGCAGTGAGAAACAAAACTGGGGCACACACAGGAAACACTGCATTTTTTAACAGAAAGCGGATCTAAGCGGATTAAAACAAGTAGGGCCACCTTCAAACCAGCCCGATGAGACACATGGATGGCCAGTCAAGCCCTGTGGATGTACAAGTTATCAGAGATGTTGGGGCGGGGCAGGAGCCATCACCCATCAAGCCAAAGGGGACCTGAAAGCAGAGAAAGGCTTCTGCTGCTTCTTCAGCTGCTCGTGCCCGGCCGGGTAACGTGGGGACCTGCCAGATGAAAAACTCTTTTTATAAGGGAGCGTACAGGGCAAGCAGGCAATGTCCCCTCTCCGAGGGGAAACGGCAGCCGGCTGGGGCCCAGGATCGCTGCATCCCACCTTCAGGCATTCTTCAAGCACTTTTGTGCCAACGTGACTCCATCAATAATGCAAAATAATGGATTTTTTTGTTTTCCTGATTAAGAGAAGCCACGTTTTGGGCACAAGCCATCTCCAAAAGGGTCACCTTTACGCAACTACCGCCCTGGAGGCAATGCTCAGCCCGGCCACCCCTCCATGGGCCCAGTGCCCACGTAGGGCAACCGCTCACTTCGCGGTGCCTGCACCAACAGAGCTTGGGAGAGGGGATGGAGAGGGAGATACCAAACAGGGCCACCACCCTGAGACCTCCCGCAGCCCGGCCCCTCCACAGCTCCTCCTTGGCTGCCATCTTGGAGACATCATCTTCAGCATGGCAGGGTGGGAGGTGCCACCTTGAGCATGGCAGCGGGCTCCGAGGCAGCCCAGAGACAGACCAGACACAGATGACTGAAAACACGTTCATTTTTTAACCAAGAAAACCCTCATCTTCAAGTTTCGGGGCGTGCGTGGGGCTGGGGTGGTGTCACCCAGCGATAGCCCACCTCAAACCAGTTCGGCTGAGCCCAAGCCGTCACTGCAAGGCGGAGGGCAGAGGCGTGGGCGCTCTGCATGTCGCAGCCCACGCTTGCTGGGTCTCCATCACGCTGGCACTGAACCCCAGCGAGGGACTGGGCAGCACACATCTGCCGCCCAAGGAAGCCATCGCCTCGCCGTTCCCTTCGGCGCTCACCTGGGAGAAAGAAGAGAGAAATCAAGAAGAGGGAAACCTGCCCAGGGCTTGCTGCCATGGCTTCTGGCAGACCAGGAGGGCAGAGGCGGCCGTCGTCCCCCACGGGAGACACCCCAGCCCAGCCCGGCGGGCACAGCATCCATCTCACCTGGCTCCTTCCAGCACAGCCTGCAGCGATTTCTTCAGAGCCGCGTTGCTCCGCTCCAGAGCGGCAGCCAGCCGGCTCCGGTGGGCTGGGGTGACCTGAGATGGAGACGAGCAAGATGCTCGGGGCCCTGGGCCAGCCGCAGCCCGGCTGCCAGCTCTCGGGCTCGTCCGCAGGACCCAGGCCTGCTCTTACCTGGCTTTGGTACATGGTGAGCACGGCCGTCAGCAGCTTGGCGTAACTCAGCGACGCGGCAAAGGCTGGGGCGTGCCGGCACAGCGTCAGGACCAGGAGATCGAAGAGCTCGGGGGGCAGCACCTCCTGGAAGAGAGCCACGAGCAGGGAGGAGAGCTGCTCTGTGGTCCGGCAGTGCCAGAGCTGGCAAGGAAAGCCAGGGGGGGGGACAAGGGGGGGTCCCCTTACCTGCCGCCCCAGCACAGCCTGCACCACCGGCAGGAGCTTCTCCGACAGAGGCACCTCCAGGACTTGGCTGTAAAGGACGGTGAAGGGGAGAGGCGATGCTCACACGGCCTCGCCGGTGCTCCTGAGCAGCCGGAGCCCGCCGGACTCACTGGGGCAGCCACGAGGGCAGAGCTGTTGGCCCCGTGTCATCTCTTACCTCAGCACCAGCTGCATGCAGTCTGGCTCCAGGCACTCCTCCACGAGCTCGCACACCAGCTTGGTCTGCTCAGCACCTGTGAGGGCAAAGGAGAAGGGAGAAGAACCTCCAGAGGCTGCCAAATCCACGGGGATGTGCCTGAGCCTTCCTGGCACCCCTTCACACAGGGGTACATCCCACTCAGGACACCCAAAAACCACGCTGTGCCTCCTGCCCACTGTTCAGGATAATCCAGCTGCCATCGCCCGTCTGCCGCAAGGGCTTAACTCACACCGGTCCCTAGGAAAAGGTGCTGCTGCCGTGGCAGGGATCCACGCAGGACCCTCCTCACGAGCCAGCAGAGCCACCCTGGGACAGTTTTGGCCCCAGCATTAGGAGATGTCAGGACCTCTCTAGTCCATGGCAGCTGTCCTTCGGCAGGGCTGATGCTGGAAAACAGCCTGTCCCCCCCTCCCTCTCCATCTCAGGCACCTGTAAACCCATCTCCCATCCCAACTCCCAAGCGTTCACCTGCCCAGATAAAACCAGCACCATCCCTCCATGGTTCCTAACACACGTTCTGGATAATAAACGCGTCCCAGCAGACAGCACTCTGCAGCTGGGACCTTCCCTCCCCGCTGGATGCAGCCCACAGCCCCTTCTCCAGCTCTCTCCGCTGCTCCCAGCAGCAGCCGTGCCCGCCGCACCTTCACCCGGCTCCCGCAGGACCGCAGCCACCAGGACTCGACAGAAGGGCTGGGAATACTTGGAGCAAAACGAAGCGAGGGCAGCCATGAGATGGCGGGAGGGTGGCTGGGTGAGGGACAGGACCTATGGACACAAGAGGCAAGAGATGGGGACGGCAGAGAGGGAAAGGGGGTGCAGGAAAACTCTGCTCCCACACTTACTCGCCCGAGGAAGAGCTGCTCTGCCAGGACGGCCGCGCCGGTGTAGCTGAGGTCGGGGCTGAGAGCCAGCAGCCAGCAGCAGAAACGCACCAGGAGCTGCTCCGGGCATGTGGAGAGCTGGAGGAAGGAGCACAGCCCCCCGAGCTAGGGACACCGGAGGGGACAGGGACGTTAGGGACAGCAGCAGGCCCCGGGTGGCACCGGGGGGCTGCAGCAAGGATGCCGAGGCTGACCTGGCTGGGAGAGCAGTTGTTCAGGACACGCAGCTCGGGCGGGATGCTCGGCTCCGAGTGCTGGGGGGAAACGCAGTCCTTGAGGAACACACCAGGATAAACCACCCCACAAAATACGGCGCCGGGGCTTTTCTCTTCCCTCCCACCCCCCCCGCTTCGGGCAGCACGGAGCCCGCAAGCTGCCCAGCCTGCAGCAGATCCCTGCCAGGCGGCGGCAGGTATTGGTACCCGAGACCAGAGGAGGTGACAGCGGGGATTTTCATCCTCCTCTAGCAATCCCCGAGTCGCCCATCGTCTCTCCCACCCCTTCTGGAGGCCCTGGCGTGAGCCCACTCAGCCCATCAGCTCCAGGACTAGGCAGAAGCAACCACTTACGTCGGACTCCTGCAGGAGCAGCATTTTCAGCCTCGGTCCATGCACCTGCGGAAAATGAGGTGAAGGAACAGAAATCAGACTGGAAAAGCTTACTGGCTGGAAGGGGAAAGCAATCCCTGCCCGGTACCTGGAGAAAGGACTGGACCTCCGCCGGCAGCTCCGCCTGGGAAATCTTCCTTGGGTCCCCAGCCACGTCCCGCTGGGAGCTTTCCAGAGCTGCCCCATCCGGACTCTGCACAGATTTGTCCCCCAAAGGCACCTCCTTTTCCACCTCCGCCGCATTCCCCCCCTCCTGGGTTCCCGCAGGGGCAAACGCCGCCTCCTCCAGCAGCAACCTCTTCCCCTCTCGCTCCTCGTCCAACTCCACGCTCTCCTCCGACTCCTTCTTGCGCTTCCCACCTTGCAGCGTGGCATCAGCCGCGTCCCCGGCGGCACCAGGCTGCTTGCCGAAGCTCCAGTTCAGTTTTCTTCGCCCCTCTGGTTTGTTCGGGGCAATTTTCCGGCACAGGCTCCCAAGCTGCTGCTGGCACGCAGACGACAGGGCAGCGGGAGGCGGGGAGCGCTCCTCTCCCCCCAGTCCCTGCTGGAGCAGATCCCCCAGCGCCCGCACCCAGGGATCCAGGTGGGAATCCCGCTCCAGGGCCCGGAGCAGCCGGCCGAGGCATCCTCCCGGCACCACAGCTCGCACCGCGAGGAGCAGGGAGAGGAGGTTCCTCTGGCAGACGACGGGGAGCAGCAGCAGCCGTGGCTTGCTGGAAAAAGGGGAGCAAAAGGAGAGGTGACGCATCAGAGCAAAGCCCCGAGCCCTCACCGCCAGCCTGCCCCGCAGAGAGGGGTCCAACGGGATTGGGAAGCGAGCGGCGGCAGCGACGCCTTCGCCAGCTTCTGTAGATGAGCTGGGAGACCGGTGGATCCCAGCCAGGACCTGACTTCACACACAGACCATGGCACTGGGGTGGGGTAGGAAGCGAGAGGAGGCAGCAACGCCTTCACAGCTTCTACAGACGAGCTGGGAGACTGGCGGATCCCCACTACAACCCCGACTTCACGCTCAGACCATGGCACCGGGGTACAGGAGGAAGATGCACGGTACAACAGGGCACTGGACGTGCCGAACCTCCCGCAAAACACGGGATTCTGGAAACGCGGCCGACTCACCCGGCCACGGCCCCCGCCGGCCCCTCCAGCGTGGGCTCCTCGGCGCACAGGGCTGCGGCGAAGCTCGGCCAGGGAAACGCCGGCCCCGGGGCCCCGCAGGGCTGCACCCGCTGCAGCATGCGGAGGGCGGCCAGCGTGCCGGAGGGGCCAGAGGCGAGCGCGTGGAGCAGGAGGCGGCACGGCTGGTCGAAGTGCTGCAGCCAGGGCAGGCAGGGGGGGTCCACTGCTGCTTTGGGGGGGTCCACTGCTGCTTTGGGGGGGTTCATGGCTGCCTGGGGCTGGTCCATGGCTGCTTTGGGGGGATGCATTACTGCTCGATGGGGGTCCATGGCTGCCTGGGGGGGGTCCATCGCTGCTCGGGGGGGGTTCGCAGCCACCTGCAAGGAAATGGAGGTGAGCCTGGCATGGGTCACACTCGGGGGGGTGCGGGGAGGACCCGCACAGCCGTGCCCCGGGGTCCGTCCCCCCCCCCAGCTGCAGTTTCGGGGGCTGCCCTCATCACCCGGGATGCAGCCGCGTTACCGAGGGTCGCGGCCGGGCTCCCCCTCTCCACAACCCTCCCGGGGGGCGAGGGGGAACCCCCGGGCGCTGCTGGGGGTGGTCCCCGGCCCCCTCCTCCGGGAAGAGCCCCGCCTGAACACCGCCCCCCCCCCCCCCCGGGGACCCGCAGCCCCCCGGCCCTGCGCTGCCCCGGTTACTACCGTGCCCCCGTTATCAGCTCCCGGCCCCCGGGGGGAGAAGCGGGAGGGCAGGGTGCCCGGTGTCCGTCCCGCCTCCCCCCCAGTACCGGCAGCGCGCGCCGCTTCCGGACCCGCCCCGCTGGAAAAAGCGCGCCGAGTATGCAAATCAGCGGCGCGCGCAATGTTTATACGTTATGCAAATGAGTCCTTAAAGCCAAACCCTACCAGCGCCCCCCCCCCAACCCCAGCCCCCATGGGGTTGTATCCCCGCCCCCCCCAGGAAGGAGACCCCCAGGCGGCATTACCTTACGCAGCACATTTTATTCGGCTAAAAGCAGTTTAAAACAGTGCCCCACTGCTGCCCCGCTCCCCCCCCGCCGGCCCCTTCACGTTAAAACCCCCCCCACCGCCCCCCAGCACCCTGCCCCAGCTCCCGTGAGGTCTCCCGTGGGGGCAGAGCGCTGCGCTATCGAGGAGGGGAGGGCAAGAGATGGGGGGCTGCACCCCACTGCCCCGGGACCCCCGCAGCTCCTCCACCCCCCAGTTTCCTGGGGGGGACAGGGGGTGCGAGACCTGCTGGGGGTTCAGCTGTCGACACGGGGGTGGCTGCTAGATAGCAGCCGGACTACTTCCACATCCCACCCCACCCTGCAGATAAACGCCCCGGCAACAGCCTCCATGCCCAGAGCCACCCCAAACCCACGCTGCGAGCAGCCAAACACGTCAAAAGGAAACGCTTCCCCATCCCAGCAGACATTTCCTCGCCACCAACAGCACCCAGGCCCAGCGGGGCACCCCATGGCTCAGTCGGAGTCGCTGGAGTCCGTGAAGAGCATCTCGTGGCCGTAACTCCAGTACCGAAAGTCCGTCTCCATCAGGGTGAGAGCCCATTCAAGCATGCGGTACTCCTCATCCTCCTCGTCAGAGCTCTCCGAGGGAGAAGGGCTGAACTCCTGCAGCACAGGGGAGAGGATGAGCCCCGGCCCCGCGTTGCCCATCCACACGGTGCCCCAAGCCCCCCCGGGACGTGTCACCCCACTCACAACAGGCATCCTCGGCCGCTGCCTTCGGCGTCGCGGCGGCCGGCCGGCGGGCAGCTCGTGCAGGTAGATGCAGTCTGACTTGAAGGGGCAGAAGCCGCGGTTCCGGACAAAGAAGTTGCACCTGATTTTCCTACGGGATTCAACGCACAGTTGCGAGTGCAGCTCCTGGCGCAGCGCAGAGCCCGCAGCCCCCCCATGCACTCACCCCATCCGCGCCTTGAAGGTTTCGATGAGCTTCTCCTTCTCACCCGCGTCCGAGACCCAGTATTTGTGGGGGATGTAGTAACCGGAGGTGACCCGACACTCCGGGCAGGCCCTGGGTGAAGGCAATGGGTGCAGGTGGGTGCCCCGAAAGGAGAGCAGAGAGCACAGGCTCAGCACCCATGCTGGGTGGTCCCACCGCCACGGCTCCATCCAGCATCCCTGTCCCCATCGCAGCTCCCAACTGTCTGTTCCCAAAGGAAAGTCTCTCCAACCCCAAAGCCACATCGCCAGACCCAAGGCAGGATTTCAGGGTGCAGACTGGGTGATGGTGACCACCCTGCCACGTCCCCATCCCCACTCACTTGATGACCGTGCTCTGGAAGTCCCGGCTGCGACGCCACTTGCGGATGCAGCCCACGCAGTACGCGTGGCTGCAGTTTGGGAGGATCCCGAAGAGCCGCTCCTCCGGCAGCGGCTTCTCGTACACCCGGTCCATGCAGATGCCGCACACCACGGCCTCGCTGCGGGTCCTCAGGGCTGCGGTGGGGACCAGGGCGGCCGCAGCACCCAGCTCTGCGGGGACCTGCAAGCAGAGCATCACGGCATCGCAACTCCCCTTGCTCCACCACCGCCCCGGCCCAGGGGACCAACGCAGGGTGACGGGCGCTGCCCGGCTGCAGGAGACCCCCAAACCCACCTCTGCAGGGTCAGTCCCCGTCGCTGTCTCCACCACCGCCTCTCTGGGGTCAGAGGAGCTCGGATCCAGTCCCAGCCCTCGCGGTTGGGAGCCTGCAGGCAGCAGAGCTCTTAGAGGGGGAAAAGCACATCCCACCCTACCATCAAAGAGGCAGGGTGGCTGCGCAGAGGGCACGGGCTTAGCAGCTGAGGTCCCCACCTTAGAAAAGCTCCTAGGGGAGCTTTCCACAGCCCCAGCTGGGCCCTGCCCAGAGATGGAGCGAGGAGGATTTGGGTCGAGGGCAGACACACACACAGGATGCTCCACCTTGACCATCCCAGTATCCTCAGCCCCGCTGGTCCCCGGGCACCCCAGCACCTACCTGAGGCACCCCGAGCTCGTGCAGGGACAAACTCTCCACCGATGGCCCCACGGGGGATGTTGTCAGGTGCTGGGATGTTCTTGTCTTTCTCTCCCTCCTCAACCTCCTCGCTTGGGAACTTGGAGGCCACGTGCGTCACACTGGAGACAGGGTGGGCCGACCCACACCGGGCTCCCCCCCAGCCCCGGGCCACCGCCGCAGGCACGCTGCCGGGGGGCACGGTGGGCACGGGACCACAGCGGGTGCCCGCTGGCACCGGTTCCTCTCGGGTGTGCTGGTAGCTGGAGCCCGGGGACAGACAGACAGAGGGTCCCATCAGCCCAGCATGGCACCTCCTGACTCCCAGCCCTTCCTCGTGGCTTCAGGCCCCCCCTTACCTGCATTGCTCTCCGTAGCTGCAAAACCCTCTCTGGAAGTACCTGCAGACCTGGGCTGACTTTCTGTCGTGCGAGAAGCGGCAGCTCTGGCCCCACCGGCAGAATCCACGGGCAAAATTCCTGCCGGCCGGAGAAGCCACATGGCCGGGGTCAGGCCCCCCCCGAAACCCCCCCTGGGTACCAGCTTTGCCAGGATGGGGCCGTGTTTTTGGAGCCCCCACCAAGGGCAAAGCGCAGCGGGCAGCCAGGGCTCGCCCTGCCCCATCCAGCCGAATCTCCCGGCAAAGCTCCGGCACGGGGCTGGGGGCTCTCCCCGGGGCTGGGGGGGCCACGGAGACGAGCCGGGGGTACGCAGGGCTGGGGCAGCCCCCGGCTGCCCGTGGAGCTGTGGAAAGGGGCAGGAGCCGTCGGCTCGGGGCTGGCAGGGAGCGGGTGCCCGGCCGGGGTCCCCCCAGCTCTGGGGGCAGCCGGACGGACGGGCTCTGTCCCCTCCAGCCCCTCCCCCTCCAGGGGAAACAGGCGGGGAGGGGGTCAAGGGCGTCCCAACCCCCTCTCTGCCCCCACAGCGAGGGGGCTCGCAGCCCATCTCCCGCAAAAGCTGCTTTCCCCCCCCGCCCCAAGCCCTACCTGCACAGGGGTCTCAGACAGCCCCCCCTTAACGCCCCAGAAGCCACCAGCGAGCCCGGCTCCATTTCCTCCCCGGCAGCCGAAAGGGCCGGGCCACCCCCGGGGCTATTTATGGCCTTGGGTGGGGCGGTGGACGCAGCAGGTCCCACCCAGGTAACCCTCACCTGCCCGGCCGCTTAACCCCTGCCCTGCCGCTCCCCCCCCCCGAGAGAGACCCCCGGGGCTCCCTCTGCCTCTGGGGGAGGTGGGGGCAATGGCACCCGGGGGGGGGCACAGGGGAGCCTGGGGGTCTGCAGCTGCACCCCACAAACGAGGATGGTGAGGGGACTGGAGCATCTTTCCTAGGAGGAGAGGCTGAGGGAGCTGGGCTTGTTCAGCCTGGAGAAGAGAAGGCTGAGAGGGGACCTTAGAAATGGCTCTAAATATCTGCAGGGTGGGTGTCAGGAGGACGGGGCCAGACTCTTTCCAGTGGTGCCCAGCGACAGGACAAGGGGCAATGGGCACAAACTGAAGCAGAGGAAGCTCCAGCTGAAGATGAGGAAGAACTTCTTCCCTCTGAGGGTGACGGAGCCCTGGCCCAGGCTGCCCAGGGAGGCTGTGGAGTCTCCTTCTCTGGAGATATTCCAGCCCCGCCTGGCCGCGGTGCTGTGCAGCCTGCTCTGGGTGACCCTGCTTGGGCAGGGGGTTGGGCTGGGTGACCCACAGAGGTCCCTGCCAACCCCTGCCATGCTGGGATTGTGGGATTCTGTGAGAGCCGGCCAAGCGCAGAGCCCGGTGCCCTGAGCCCACCCTGGCCCATGTCGGGGTGCCCATGGCTCCTTGGCCAGCTTCACCCCACAGCAAGACCCACGGCAAAGGTTTGGGGCAGGGGGGACTCGGCTCTGGGGCCGGGACCCTGCTCCCCACCGGCTCTGGTTGCTTTTAGGTTTGATGGGAAACGCAGGCAGGAAAACCGCAGCAGCTACGAGAGCTGGGAATGACGGCAAAGCCCTGGAGATCACAGCAAATCCAGCAAATCCCACTGCCTCTGCTGGAAACCCTCCCAAGGGCAGCCCCCCCGCCCAGGGGCCGAGAGAAATCCCACAAAGAAAGGCTGGATGCGAAAAGGTTCTTAAATATTTAGTTCGGATTTATTTAAAGTCAGTTTGTGGACACTATTTATATTATTAAAAACACTTGGAGGTTTGTACTTCTAGCAAAAATATACATTTCAGTTTGAGGGTTGTTACGCTGTCGAAGAGGGAAGAGCAAAAGGTTCCCCAGGTGACGAGCACGCGCGTCCTGCGTGCCGGCCACGGCGGGGGATTTGGGAAGGACAAATCCCCCAGGCTCTGTGCAGCACGCACGCGTCTCCGGTGCCTTCCCCGAGAGGGCTTCAAAGTGCTTTAGAAACGAAATTCGTAACAGCCCTGCGAGGTAGGGAGGGGAAGGGGCTGAGCGGGCAGAGGGCAGGGAAACTGAGGCACGGCCAGGAGCCAGTGGGCGGCAGCGGGGCCAGCGCTGTGACACGGAAGGGAAGCCCAGCGCTCTTCCCCTTCGGGCTTTAAAGCAATTATTGCACCAGGGAAATCTGCTACCCTGAAGAGGAGGATAATCAAACACAACCGACTAATTTGCTCCCACAGCCCCTCCGTGGGAATATCAGTGTTTTAATAAGGCTGCGTGGGACACACGGGACCGCGAGCTGCTGGTGGGTAAGTGCTGCTTCTCTGGTCAGACTCCGTCATCCCGAGAGGGGACCGAGCCCTTCCCGGCCCGTCCTCGCTCCCAGAGCCCCCACGCAGGGGTCCCGTCCCGGGCACAGGCAGCACCGAAGCATTTCACTACAGCTGCAAGAAGTTGCGAGGTGGAGTCCGAGAGCGGCTCCGGGTTTGGGCAGACCCCGAGGCCTGGAGCTCGTCCCGCACTCGGGACAGCGGCGGAGGAGCGCAGGGCAGCTTCCCCAACCCGGCCGCGCTCGCCAGGCAGCTCTGCTCGCTGTGAGCATCCCACCCTCTCCCTCCCCTTTTATAAATACTTGGCATTTATAGTGTGCTTTACGGCTGCAAAGCTCTTTGCAACCAGTGAACTAATTAACCCCCGTGCCCCGCCTCTGAGCAGAGAGCAGGTGACAATCCAGCTCCCTTTCACGGAGGGGAAACTGAGGCAGGGCGGTTAACAGGTCAATGCCCTTCCAGCATCATGAGGGCCGGCCGTGGCTCTGCCTTCCCCTTGCTGGCGCTGCTGAAGGCTTTGCTTGCCCCGGTGCCCACAGGAGCCGTATTCCCGGGGAGCCTCTGCGGCCCGCGCTGCCCTGCGAGACCCCCAGCGCCCGCCGGGGCTTGGGGAGGGAGCAGCAGGACGAGCCCCACGCGCTGCTGCCCGAACCCCGACCGGTCCCAGGCTTGTCCCCAGCCCTGCACAGCTCCCAGGAACCCAGGTCCACGCTGAACAGCCTGGGCAAGCAAACAGACCCTGGCCTCTGCTCTGCAGGTGAGTGTTTGGGAGTCAAACCCTTGCCCTCGCACCTCCCCATCCCTCCCTGTCTGACGCCAGGGTGCCGAGGGACAGGCTCCCCCGGGAACGGGGGGACCAGGAGCACGGGCTCCCACACGGCACTGGGGGGAAGGCGAGAGCACGCGATGCCTCTGGGAGACAGGAATATGCTGCATGGCGAGGGGGGGCTGCCGCTGAGCTAGGACAGCCCTACCCGTCTTCAAATACTCTGGCTTTTCTTTGGGAAAGAGAGAAACTTCCTTTCACTACACTGTCCTAGACTTCACGGCTCAGGACTACGTCTTCGGAGTGCAATAAGAAAATAAAGACACGCTGTAAGTGCTGTTGCTGGCCCTGCTGGACATCCGCATCGTGCTCGGGTCTCCTAACGCCCGGGGCATCCCCCACCGTCCCCAAGCTGCCGCAGGAACCCCACCGGCCGGCTGCTCCAGAGGCCCCGGGAAGCAGCTGAAGAGCTGGGCCGCAGTAACGGAAACAGTAGCTGACGATTTGCCTTTGTAAATTCGTTAGTGTGTGTTAACGGAAGCCCTGGCCTAGCAGGGGGTGGCTGCAAAATCTCACGGCATCTTGCCCTATGTACCGTACGCCAGGGTCACGTAGAAAAGAGTTTCCAGTAGAAGAAATGGAAGACACGGGGAAAGGTTTTCTTTGTTTCTGTACAAAGAGTCTTGCTGGGAATCCATGGCTTCATTCTCATAAATAACAGGTCCTTAGTACATGTCCTTGTAGATCTCCTGCAGAAGCGGGTGCAGAGATGTCTCTGCCTCCGTCTTCTTGATCTTCTGCACCAGCTGGGCATGCTCCGTCACCAGCTGCCGCAGGTCGGCCATCTTCTGCAGCAGCTTGGGGAAGAGGTACTGGGCATCCGGGTGGTTGGACTGCAGGTGGAACTCCAGCGCTCGCAGGATGTTGTCTTGGATCTCCTCCACCTGCTTCACGTTCATCAGGCCAGGACGGTCTGTGGAGAGGAAGCAGGGTAGCTGCAGTGTTATGGTGTAGCCCTCCAAAGCACATGTTCCTCCTGGGGAAAGGGAGACGGGGACTGTAACCCACCCACCGTGACTCCAACCTCAACAACTAGACAAGGGGAGAAATGTGCCCTTGGATGATGTATCCCACAGCAGCACACGAGAAGGAGGTGCCACTTCTACGCTCCTTGCTCTTGGTCCAAGCTTGCTAGGCATCATCGCCACGGAGAAGCTTTGGTTTTGGAACTGTTCAGTTCTTCTCTCGTCCCCCTAAGACAGCCCTGGCTGCTCACAGGGCCAGCTGCAGCTCAGTTCCCCCAGCCCAGACCCAACCCCAAGGACAGCAGGACTCTTCCCAACACTCGTGTGGCCCAGAGCGCCCGCTCACCTCCGCACAGGATAATGGCAGCCACAAACAGAGACAGGTCACTGTCATCCAGCTCCAGCGCGTTGAACTTCACAGCAAATTCGAATTTGGGCTCCATGATCTCATTGAAGGGCTTGCGCAGGCTACGCAGGAACTCGCGGGTCACAAAGCCGTTCCCGTTGGCCACCAGCAGCCCATCCTTGTTCATGATGGAAGCCAGCATGGCGAAGATGGCCTCGTGCACCCCGTACTTGAGCAGAGTCACTTGGTCGTTCAAGTAGAGGCCTACGAAGCTGGGGATGCTCTTGGCGAACTCTGTGAGCTCCCGCACCGTCTCCACCGTGGTGCACTGGCAGCGGTAGAAGACGTGCACCCCGATCTCCTTGTAGGGGGGAATGCCATTCACTAGCTGTTTCCACACCAGCCCCTTTTCTGCCTGCCACAAGGTGTCCATGTCATGGATCACAAAAGGCTGCTTGAAAAAGAAGCAAGCGGTTAGGAACCTGCTGCGGGGACTCGAGACACCAGCTCTGCCAAGGACGCTCACATCTGCCTGTCCCTTTGCGGTTCTCTCCCTGCTGGTGCTGACAGTGCCCAGGCAATCTGCACCCACCCATAACAGCACCAGTCTGCGGAGCAATGGGAGTTTTCTGTCTGAACAGGAGGAAGAACTTCTTCCCTCTGAGGGTGACGGAGCCCTGGCCCAGGCTGCCCAGGGAGGCTGTGGAGTCTCCTTCTCTGGAGATATTCCAGCCCCGCCTGGACGCGGTGCTGTGCAGCCTGCTCTGGGTGACCCTGCTTGGGCAGGGGGTTGGGCTGGGTGACCCACAGAGGGCCCTGCCAACCCCTGCCATTCTGTGATTCTCTGTGATTCTGTGGGAGTTTTCCCAGGCAGGACGTGCAGAGCCCACCGGGCTGCAGCGGGGAACTGCTGCACGTGGAAGAGCTGCAGCAGGAGGGAGACGCGCAGAGAGCAGCCTCCCGTGGTGTTTCATGGCCAACCCCGCCTGCCCCGGGGAGGGAACTTACTGGGGTGCTGCTGGCCTTCCCGGTCAAGATACCTCTCGCCTTCTTTTTGGTCATGTTGAAGTTTTTCAGGTAGGCGTTGTAGATGTGCTTGGAGAAAGCTTTCAGGTCGGCCACCTGTGGGTTCTGGCAGCTGATCTCGCTGGCCGTCAGCCCTGCCACCAGCTTCCTCTTCTCTGCCTCCGGCATGCGGCCGAAGCGGATTGCTGTCGGGGGACAAAACCAGCAGGTCAGGACACGGGGGACGACCCCAGGAGACGCGCCCAGGGAGGGAGCAGTCTGCTCTGCCACCGCAGACCGAGTTCTGCTGGTCAACACCTGCAGCTACGCAACACGATGCTTCCCCAGGGCTGCAGCTCCTCCAGCATCGACACCTTCACGAACCAGCCATCCCTGCTGCCCTTGCCAACACAGCCTCACGCTAAGCTCCTGGCCCCACTCCTCTGGGCTCTCGCACAAACCCTGCTTCCCACAACCACCTTTGCCTGGCCAGGAACAAGATGGTTACACCTGAAGTTTAAAAATCCCAGCACAGAAGAGCAATCTGGGCGTCCAGTTGCCCCTGGGCCAACCCGTAAGAGACAGCTATGTGCCAACAGCCAGCCTGCACGGGGGTGAACAGCCCCTTCTCCTGCAGAAGCAGGGGATGAAGAGCCACAGGCTCAAAGCACTGCATCTGAAAGATGATCCCCAAGCAAGAAGACAGCCACGGGATAAAGCGAGCTACACACAGCCTCCCGGTGCGAACCCTTCCTAGCAGGGCAGAGGGTCCCGTGGCACCCAGCCGGCCAGGCCTGCGGGCAGCGGTCACGCTCACCGTTATGCGACATGCCCAGCGAGAGGCATTTCTGGAAGCGGCAGTACTGGCACTTGTTCCGGTTCTTCTTCTGAATCTTGCAGCTCCTCTCGCACTTCTCGTACTCCAGCTTCATGCGGATTGTCCGGCGGAAGAAACCCTGCAGGCAGGCGGCACAGAGTGGGACACGGAGCCGGGGAACGAGGGAACAGCAGCGTTAGCCCCTGTGGTTTGGGACCAGGCTGGTTTATCATCCCCAGGAGCCCCACGGAGGTCCAGCCGCGTGGGGAGCAGCAGCCCTGGGTCTCTCTGACACAAGCAGAGTCTCTCTCAAGGAGAGGTCGTGCGGCGGGCGAAGGGGGCTGCAGAGGGGGAAGCGTGGAGGGCAGCGCCTGCGTGATACGGCTGGGAGGGGTGGAGGAACGAGCAGGGATGTCTGGCAGGACCTGGGCCGCTAACGCAGCCCTGCCGGCATCTGCTGCGGCGGAAAGAACCTCGGAGGCACATCCACGCCACGGCCAGTGATCCCGGGGGGATAAACACACAGCTCTGCAGCACAGAAAGCACCTTTAAAAGCAAAGGCAGGGTCCCCAGAGGAACAGATGGATTTGCCTTATGAAGCAAAGCACGACGGGGCACAATTTGGGCCATGCGCACCCCAGCTGCCTCCCCCAGGTCAGCATTTGCAGACCTGCCTGTACTTTCCACACTGTCTGGACAGGTTGCAGGTTGATTTTTTTACAATCACTCAACCCCGCATCCCTGTTTTGCTGCAAATCTGCTTGTGTGAAGAGATGGCACGGTCCCTGAGCCAGCAGTGTGCCCTGGCTGCCAAGAAAGCTCATGGGATCCTGGGATGCATTAGGAGGAGTGTGGCCAGCAGGTCGAGGGAGGTTCTCCTTCCCCTCTTCTCTGCCCCAGTGAGGCCCCATCTGCAGTGCTGTGTCCAGTTCTGGGCTCCCCAGTTCAAGAAAGATGAGGAGCTACTGGAGAGAGTCCAGCGGAGGGCTACAAGGATGGTGAGGGGACTGGAGCATCTCTCCTACGAGGAGAGGCTGAGGGAGCTGGGCTTGTTCAGCCTGGAGAAGAGAAGGCTGAGAGGGGACCTTAGAAATGCCTCTAAATATCTGCAGGGTGGGGGTCAGGAGGATGGGGCCAGACTCTTTTCAGTGGTGCCCAGCGACAGGACAAGGGGCAACGGGCACAAACTGAAGCAGAGGAAGCTCCAGCTGAAGATGAGGAAGAACTTCTTCCCTCTGAGGGTGACAGAGCCCTGGCCCAGGCTGCCCAGGGAGGCTGTGGAGTCTCCTTCTCTGGAGATATTCAAGACCCGCCTGGATGTGGTGCTGTGCAGCCTGCTCTGGGTGACCCTGCTTGGGCAGGGGGTTGGGCTGGGTGACCCACAGAGGTCCCTTCCAACCCCTGCCATTCTGTAATTCTGTGATTCTGTAATCTCTGCTTGGCACTGCTGCACCCAGCCCTCGCCAGGCCGTACGTACCTTGCAGCCCTCGCAGGCGTGCACGCCGTAGTGAAACCCCGAGGCTTTGTCTCCACAGACCCTGCACTCCACGTTCAGCGCTCCCAAGGCCGCCTCCTCGCAGCCCATCTGCAGTTGGTCCGACAGGGAGGGAGAGGAGCTCTGCGAAAGGTCTGTGAACACACAGAGCGATACATCCTTTCGTGCAGCAGCCGCCAGCCCAGCGTCACACCGAAATTCTCCAGCCATGGGGCTGACGAGGGATTTCCAGCACTGTCCCAGTCTGCCACTGGCATTGCATCTGGGCACAGCCTCCGAGATCAGGCACTGGCTGCAGGCAGACACCATGCACAGAGCCGAGGGTGCGCCCAGCAGCTGAGAGACTCCACACCAGTGCTGATTTCCTCCCTCTGGCATTCATGTCTAGGCAATGAAAGCCAACCAGCAAATTTTATAATCCCCAGCTGGCAGGCGGCTGGCACAGGGCTGCCCAGCTGGAACGCCCGGGGCTCTGCAGGGGCCCCCTCAGCAGCACCCATCCTCCTCCCCCAGCTCCTACGATCAGTTTGCGCTGAGGACTTCAAGAAGTGGCCAGGGGAGCATCCTCAGGCACCCTGGGAGTCTCCTCGCTCCGGGGCACAACGTTACCTGCCTGTCCTTCTAATTTCCACCTCCCAACCCGTGGCCAACGGCTGTGTGATGACTGCAGAGGAAGAAATCAACCTCTCCAAAACTTGGCTCTTGATACATTATTTCACAACGGCAGGAGATGAAAACAAGTCAAGCTCGCTTCACGCGCAGGTCTTCTCCCCTGCGGCTCAGCGCACTGCCCGGAGGACGCGGACGCTCCAGGGCCAGATGACCTCGCGCGGCTCCACTCACCTGTGTAGCTGCTCGAAGGCAGCGAGCTGTCTGGTCCTCCACTTGGGTCCGAGGCTCCGCTTGCCACCATCACTGCCTCTTCCTCCTCCTCTTCCTTGACCTCAGGTACTTCCTCCTGTAGTTGTTCCATAATTGATCACCCCTCAGTGCCAAGACTGCGGTCCCTGTCATAGCTCTGGCATCATCCGCGTCTGTCCGAGATGGACCTTACCAGGCTGTTCCTGCTAGCCTGCGGGACAGAGGGAGAAACGCGCGGCGTCAGCTCCGAACGCAGAGCGTCTCAGCAGCAGGGCGGCGCGTAACCACGCTAGCCCTGCCCTGCTTTCTCCCTTATCCAGGGCAACAAGCAGAACCCAAGGATTTTTAAAGGTCGCTTCGCGCTCAATAGGACTCAAGGAAGCAAAACCTCACCGGAATCGTATTTAAAGCCCAGCAGAGAGAGCCCAGACCACAAACCAGCTGAGATGCCACCCAGGGACCTGGGCTCCCCAGCCTGCAACTCCCATAACAGAAACACTGCCCCAAACAACGTCCCCAGAGCTGCTAACACCCTGGGACATCCCGGTGGCAGCCAACCCGGGGTGTGACAGAGCCAACACTACCAGGAAGCTTCAGGCAGCGCCGGCGTCACCCTCCATCCCCAGTCACACAAGGCAGAGCTCGGGGCGCAGCGGCTCCATGCCCACGGGTGGGAGATGCTGGGGGAGCCGGGCTCGGTGCAGCAGCAGGCGGTGGCTGAAAGCCCCCGGCCCGTGCGAGCCATCTGCAAGACCGATGGCTTCCTGCCGGCCCCCGCGCTCACGCTCCTTCCCACGACAGCGCTGCCAGCTACGGCGTTGGTGTTTATTTCCACTCGCCGTGTTGTAACCGGCCCCGGCTCCTCTGCCAAGAGCCGCTGGGTTGAACGTGTTGCTGCTGCTCCGCGCAGCTGCCGGGCCGTGCTCAGCCGCGGGGTCCAGCAGCGCGGCTGCGGCGGCCGCACAATCCAGCCAGGGTCTAAATCCCGGGTTTCCTGTGGGAGGAACAGCCCCGTCCGCCCACCGCGCGCTTCCGCTCCTTGTTTGCCTTAGTCCGTCCCGAACAGCCCGTGAAAAACTCACGCCGTGCAAGCGACGCATCGTCGGTACCGTGACCATGGCCGAGCTGTTCCCACCTCCTTCCCAACCATGCCAGATCTCTCCCGAGTGTCCAGCTCACGCTGCAACATCCCAGCGCTCATCTGCCTCCAGATCTTGATTCCTAAACTGGCTCTTCCTTGAGTAATTAATATCTCAAGCCCAGTGTATGTAGAGTTGCATCCACTTCCTTAAAGGAGCTAAAGTGGAGAAATATCCCTCAGGAAAGCCCCTGAAGTCCAGCCTCCACTAGGAAAGCCTCAGTTTGCAGGCACAAGTTGAACTGGTGCAGCACCTCGACGCCCGCACTGGAGTGAAGCGAGCAAGCTCCTCGCAGGGGACCCAAGCACCAGGACAGTCTGCAGCCCCTGCCCGAGCCCACGCCACAGCACGGGGCTCGCTGGGGCAGGGCAGCAGCGACCCAGGGCTCCCCGGGCTCATTCTCCCTCCTGCAGCAGACCCTCACGGCCAGCACGTCGAACCCGAGCCGCAGCCAGCTCCTTGGCTTTGCTGGAGAGCGGTCAGCGCCCAGCAAGGTCAGAGCTCCCTGAGAGATCAAGCAAGCGGCCGAGGGAGAGGAGACAACCCATAAGCGGGAGGCTGAACACCAGCACGGTGCAAGGCCAGGACCCAAGTCACAGAATCACAGAATCCCAACATGGCAGGGGTTGGCAGGGACCTCTGTGGGTCACCCAGTCCAACCCCCTGCCCAAGCAGGGTCACCCAGAGCAGGCTGCACAGCACCGCGGCCAGGCGGGGCTGGAATATCTCCAGAGAAGGAGACCCCACAGCCTCCCTGGGCAGCCCGGGCCAGGGCTCCGTCACCCTCAGAGGGAAGAAGTTCTTCCTCATGTCACCACCCGGAGCCGGTGCTGCACCGGAGTCGGGGTCTCCCGTGGGCGAGGGGCTTTGCTTTTCCCCTCCACGCCGGGGATTCAGACTGCAGGACAGTTCTGTTTCAAGGAGGGGTGCGTTAGAGGCGCAGAGCAAGCACGACCGCCCCGCTCGCCTTCAGAGCGGGCGCAGGCAGAGGGGTGCGCAGACCAGGGCGAGCGCTCCCTCCCCGCGCCTCCGCACCAGCACTGAGGGACCATTGAGGGGCCGTGTTATCCTTGGCCTCCCCTCACACGTCCCGCACGGTGGGACACGGCGCACAGGCAGGAAAACCTATTCATTGGAGATGGAGGGTAACGAGCACGATCATTTGAAGGCTATATATAAATGAATGTCCAAACACCAGGAAAACGCTTTTGCCTGGAACAGCAGTTAGTGGGGGAAGCTTGTGGCAGGAGAAACTAGTCTACAGTGGGAAATACATCCAGCAGCAGCTTAATGAGTTTCTTATTAGCTCTCTGGTGTCTCTGGCATCCAGGACAGGCCACTTGCCTTAAACCCAGTGCAGATGCAGCCCTCTGCTTCGCCCCAGACACCTCCTGGCACGTTGTGGTTGGAGTAAGGTGGGCACACTCCTTCTGCCGCATCCCTGGCACCCTGTCCTCCATCCGCTGGGTCTGCTCATGGCTGGGTACTCCTGGGGTGGCAGCAAGTTTGTGACCCGCAGCTTGCTCCCCAAGACCCACCAAAGCAACCCCAAAACTGTGCTTGGAGTCGGTCTGGCTAGAGACAGGCACGCAGCCCGGAGGAGGGGGAAAGCAGAGGGCGAGATGTGCGCAGGCAGCAACGCCGGGCTCCAGCTAAGGCTCCCCACGTGCTCGCGGGCATTACAGCAAGGATCAGCATTCAGATCCCCCCCTTCGAGAGTGGCTGGGGAGCCAGAGAGGAGAAAGCTTCTACCAGAAGGCTCTGAACGTCTTGTTTTAATATCTCCTTGCAGGCCAAGAGCACAGGGGCCTGGGCAGAGGAAAGCTGCGCGAGCTGTTTGCACACCTGCCTTTCCCTTGGCCCTTCCCATGTTTTCCAAACAGCAGAGACAGAGGAGGGCGAAAAAGGGATTGATTCCACACAGGAGGCTGCACCCCCTGCCTCGGGCAGATGAAAGACAGGGTACGGGCCGTGCCTGCGCACCCCGGCGTGGAGCGAGCCCGCTCGGCAGGGGTCCGGAGCGACGCGGACCCCCAGCCCTCCCCTCTGGGCCAGGGGCAGCAGCACGGCAGCCAAACCCAACCGGACGCAGAGACCGCGGGGATTTGCCGAGGTTTCACGTACACCCTCCGCTCCCCTGCGAGCCCCGCGGTTCCAGAGAAGCCGGAGCTCCCCAGGGGTTCGCCCAAGCTCCGTCGCTCTGTGTGCCAGAAGGGACCTGCCCTGCCAGCACGGCCACGGGCAGGGTGTCACAGCCCTGCATCTCCGTGGGACGGCTGCGCGGGTGGCAGAGCATGGCCAACGGAGCTTTCTCAACCCCAGGACCTCCCCATCTGCTCGGTGTCTCCACGTCCAGCTGCCGAGCGGGCAGAGAGGAGGGATAACTCCATCTCCTCCCCTTGGCTGCACAGCCACGTGCTGGAGCGCAGGGCACCGGCTTCGAGCCACGGGGAGAAGGGCAGAGACTCCTGCCTGGCATAGCCACCCCCTTTTTCTGTCTGGCAGCTGTCACGGGGCAGCGATGGAAAGAGAGGATGGAAACAAGGATGGGGACCATGAATTCCTTCCTAAGCTTCTCCAGAGAATCCGACAAAGCTGTTTCCCTTCCTCTTCCCACAGGGTGGGAATGAGCATGAGGGCACGTGTCTCGTGACTTGCGCTGCCCTTGCCTTGGTCTCCGTTCCAAGGAGATTCGGCAACCCCGGCTGAGGCAGCAGCCTTCTCCCGGGAGCCTGCAGCCGGCGGAGGGGGGGTTTGTTTGCTGGCTGCGGGCTCGGGCAGATGCCTGCTGCCTGCCCCGCTCCCACGCTGCGAACAGCACGGGTAACAGGTTTGTCTTTACTAGAAGCAGGAGCTGGCGTCTACGCCAAGCTAAACCATACGGTGGGAATGGCGGGGAGAGACGTGGCACAACGAGAGGTGGAAAAAAAAAAAATCAGGAATAAAAATGAAAAGGAGACAAATCTTCAGCGTAGACCCCCAGCAAGAAGGCAGTACTTCTCTAGAGCTCACCAAGATCCAAGCCTCCAGTTCATCGACCTGCAGCTTGTACCCTTTTGACCTGAGAGTTCCTCACCGCTGATGACCACGTCGACCTTGGAGCCAAGTTCAGCAAAGCCAAAGCTGATGACCCGGCGAGGAAGCGCCTGGTCCCCACGGTCTGAGCGCAGAAGGGGTGCTGGAGCGAGGCGACGGAGAAGCTCAGTTTTTCACTAGAGTCCCGCAAGCCGAACGGAGCGTCACGAGAAGGGGACGTGCGTTTTGACACAGACACCCGGGTGCTGGCAGCCAGACAGCCACAAAACAAGAGCAAGGAAGTGCTCGTAATTAGAAGGACCTCATCTTGAAACCAGGTGTAGTTTCACTGGTGGTGAGCTCAAAGAGGAGGTAATTGTGGTGTGCTCACAGGGGTGGAGAGAGGACGCTCACCCCCATTTCCCTCCAGGAGAACATACATTTGTTTCTGATATATTTACACAGATGGGACTGACCAAGTTCCCACTGCAGCCTGCAGTGTCACCACACGAGATCCCTCCCTGGAAGACGGGAGTTTCCAGGCAAAGCAAAGTGCCAAACAAAGGGTCCAAACCTCCCAAGCCCCAAATCCCAGAGCTGATCCACTCAAAGCAGTGGTTCAAGTTACCGCAAAAGAGGTCACTGGGAATTGCGAAACGCAACCAATTTACTGCAGCAGCACTTCTGGCTTGCGTTTTTATTCCTTTGGACACAAATATTAGCCAAGTTCACAGCTCATAGGAGTGAACCCTTCTGGAAGGGGCAAGATGAGAACTTGGCCCTCTGTGCAGCAGTGCTTTGTGACGGGCAGCACGTGTTGAATCCACAAACAAAATCTGACCTGAATCCATAAAAAAAATGTGATTGCTGCTTGTTGGCCATCATTTGCAGATGTCCCTTGGGTCGTGTCACTGCTTCTGATATCTGCTGATCAAGTACCAGTTTCTGTTCCTCCTCCTCCAGCTACTACTAATAAAAGCCAAATAAGGGCTAAACAGATGCTGCAACACAGGAAAGGTAACCAAGTGCACAAAACAGGAGAGACAAACACTGAAAACATGTTTGTTTTTGTTCCTGAAAGATCAACACACCCCCTCATTAGCTAATGAGGTCTCAGCAGCACTTACTGCCCAAGTGCTTCCTCCCTTACTCAAAGTCTTGGCCTCAAGGCAGGCTACATGCAGAAATAAACTACTAGAGCTAGAAAGAGCGAGCCCTTCACAGAATCACAGAATCACAGAATAGTAGGGGTTGGAAGGGACCTCTGTGGGTCATCTAGTCCAACCCCCCTGCCGAAGCAGGGTCACCTACAGTAGGCTGCACAGGATCTTGTCCAGGTGGGTCTTGAATATCTCCAGAGAAGGAGACTCCACAACCTCCCTGGGCAGCCTGTTCCAGTGCTCCGTCACCCTCAGAGGGAAGAAGTTCTTCCTCATGTTCAGACGGAACTTCTTGTGCCTCAGTTTGTGCCCATTGCCCCTTGTCCTGTCACTGGGCACCACTGAAAAGAGCTTGGCCCCATCCTCCTGACACCCACCCTTCAGATATTTGTAGGCATTTATAAGGTCCCCTCGCAGCCTTCTCTTCTTCAGGCTGAACAAGCCCAGTTCCCTCAACCTCTCTTCGTAGGAGAGATGCTCCAGTCCCCTCACCATCCTTGCAGCCCTGGCCAGCGCGGACACTCCGAGCCAGCACGCATCTGCTCAGACACTGTGCTGTGCCCCAGCCCAGCCCTGTGATCTCCTCTCCAGCGCTGCGCGGGCTGTCTGCGTTCCACCCAGTACGAGCCCAGCCGAGGAAGCAGCAGGGTGCTGCCAGAGCCGCTGTCACCTCGTGGCTGCTAATTACTCAGGAGCATGTGACAGAGGGGGCAGGAGATTCCCTCGCTTGCCTCCAGCAGCCAGGCTCGCCAAAATGAATCACACATCTACCGCGTGTTTTAACTCACCCACTTCCTGGACACCAAGGCGGGGAGGGGGGGGGAAAAGACCTTAGAAAGGTTACAAAACTCGCCGGATTCTTCTCTTTTCGTACCACAATTGACATTGTCACCAAAATCAGGTCGTGGCATTTTGGTCCAAAAGAACTTCCCACTTTCTCGCCTGTGCTGGGTTTCTTCATCAAGCAAGAGGCACCGCAGAACCAGAAGCAAATCAGACTTTGGGCAACGAACTCACAACCACATGCAAAAGGAGGGTCTGCTGGGCTGCTCTTCCCTTTCCATTCGTCCTCCGGGAGCTGCAGACAGCCCTGGCTCCAGTGGCTCCAAGCACGCATCGGATGTGCTCCGGAATCTTGAGATGGCAGATACTGGGAGAGGGTTACTGCTTCGAGGGGACTCATCCCTACACACCGTTCCGGCGGAGCGACTCCCTGCCCTCTTCAGCCTCTCCTCAGCCGGGCTCCAGGCTGCCGTTTTCAGAAGGGGTAAAGCAGGGCAGGCAGTGAAAAGCTGGGCAGTCGTTAGCTCTTATCCGAAGTCCTGCTTCACGACCTTCAGCAAATCCTGTCAACCCCCATAAGCTCCATTTCCTCCATCATCACAAAAAAAAACAACCAACCAACCCAAAAAACCAAACCCAGGACTTTTACAGCGTTTCCTTCCTGACGCTGTCCTCGCTGCATTAGCTCACAGAGACGGCATGTTTCGGAGGCGCGCAGGAATACATCAGTGCCAAGCGTCATTGTTTATTCCCGTATTACGGATTTTGACACCTGTTCGCAGTCACGCTCGCAAGCCTGGCCTCGCCGGCCCCGGGTCAGCAGACCACACTGACCATCTTCTCCCATTGTACATTCCTATACGAAGCGTTTCCAGCATTACTTTCAGTGAAATGAACTGGTACATCTCACCCCGGCAGCTGCTGACCGATATTTGCGGTTTGCCGTCAACTCGGGACAGGCCAGGGCACTCAAGGGCAGGAGGGGCACGTGGGTCTGACCCGCTGGAACGAGGACCGCAGCCAGGAAACCAGCAGGTACCAGAAAGGTGACACCACCGGGGCTTCTCAGAGCTGGAAACGGCACAGCAGCGTCTCTATTCGAGAAGATCATTAAATCTGGTAAGGAGAGAGCATCTTCCCCACCGCACCCCGGGGCACCGCAGCAGGGGAACATGGCTGCAACCCGAGCACGCAGCTGCTGGGAGAGAGGGACACAGCAGCTTGCACAGGGCTGCAGAGGTGGCCGAGTGTCCACAGGGGACTCTGAACCCACGGCCTTGCTCCTGTCCCCTGGTACGGACCCGCCGCCCAGCTCGGCATCTCCTATTTGCGTTCCTCCAGCAGCCTCCGCCGCTGCTCCACAAGCGCCAGCTTCCACATCCCTGTTTCTTCCCTGGAAGTGCCAGAGAAGCCACCTGGGATATATTGCCCTTTCCTTTGCCATCCCGAAGGCGAGGAGGATGGTGGCTCAGAGAACCCACCAAACCGTTGTAAGCTGAGGCTTGCCAACACTCCTGAAGTCCTCTTGCGCGTTACTCCAGGTCACCCGGCTTGCTTACGGACCCCTTGTCCTCCCGAAGCTGAGCAGGACACGTGGAAGGATCTGGTTTCAGGAACATCAGTAATTATAGAAAGGGGCTGATGAGGGAGGAGCTCCTGGGAACAGCAACAACACTTCCCAAGGCAAACGGTGGGCATGGGATGTTACAGCCTCAGGGCAGCGTTTACACGGAAAACCGGGAAAGCGGCAAGTGGAACAAGCTGTCACGAACGGGAGCACCGCTGGCAGCGAGCAAGCCCCACATTTGGCAGCACTACCCACACCAGGACTCCGTCTTAGCTTTCCTCCAAGGCTCGGTTTCACTGGGACACCAGCAAGCGTCACCCGTGCTTTGGACGGGGCAACCCAGGGAAGCAGGCAGGGGTGGCACAGCAGCAGCAGGCCAGAGCATCGCTGCGCAGCACACGCACGTGCGTGCAGCCTGACGCCTGGAGCCAAACACCCAGCAGGCCAGTAAGGTTTATCCGTGGGCTTCCAGTGCTCCCAGCTCCGGGAAAACGCCCACAAAACCAGTAGCAAGCCTTCTCTTTGCGGCGACAGATTTTAGATCCCATGTGCTGACCCGGGGGGGTGTGAAAAAACCAATCCACCAGCCTGTAAGTTTTGTTCTGCTTACACTTGGGCCCCCAGAAACGCGCTGCCGGTTTTGTGGACCATAGCAAAATATCCTGGGCCCCAGCCACGCCGCTCCGATCCCAGGCCGCAGCTGACAGCGAGCGATTCCGCCCAGGCACAAGCACAGATGATTCAGCAGGGCCTGGGAACGGTCAGCACGCATCACCGTGTTCGCTGCACCTCCGATTCAACCACAGAGCAGGAAAAACGAGGGCATCTGAGCAGGACTGCCTCCCTCTCCGGATGGAAAACTCCAGAGAACGTTGGAACAACTCTGTTACACAAAGTAGTTCAACACCCTCTTAGGGAACTGGAGGGGAATGATGTTTCCTTACTATTTTTGGCCACATTCTCACAGCAGGAGCTCACTGGAGGAGCAGAGGTTTCCCTTGTTTTCAGCAGTGATACCAGCAGTGATCGTGTCAGCGTGACCCTGCCAAGACTCCTCCGCCAATTAGAAGACCACAGTGTGCTCTGATCATTTGGATTCTGCCTTGGCCCCTAGAAAACAAAATGCTTGAGCAAAGCATTAGCACCTTGTGTAACATCCTCACGTCCCTGGCACCGTCTTGGGGGTACGGAGAGAGCAGCAGAGGCACACAGCAAGCCAACGACTACCACTTCCCAAGACAGCCAGCTCCTCGGAGCTCAGCGGGCTCCACCAGCTCCAGCCCCAAGCTCACGCTCACCAATAACCCTTTTCCAGAGATCCCCGTGTCCCTAAGTCCCACAGCATAACACATACCCCACGGACACGAGAACCCACGGATTTTTTGCAGAGGTGTGGGTCTCTGACCATCAGCCCTTGCGGGGTTAACAGCTTTCAAGGTCCAACAGCTCTAGCAGAATCCATATAATGAACTTAAAAGGAATAACCAGATTTGGGCATTTTCAGAAATATTCCAGGTTTGCATTCAGACGAAATCAAGAGTTGCATTAAAAAAGTGTTTGTAAAGAGTCAGGCAGGATAAGGATTTGAGCTTAGGTTGCGGTCACCGAGACGGCTGCACAAAACACTGCTTATTTTGAAGCCGTTTCACCCATCCTCTCCTCGGCCTGCCAAAGCCTTTCCTAATGAGGCATTCATGAGGCAGCAGTATGGTTCGCAGTAAAGTCTGTCTTCACAGACCAAAGACACGCTTCCCTATCAGCTCAGACAGGAAAGCTCGTCTGCCCTTTTAATCCACCAGCACTGTTCCCTGTCTCCATCCCACATCTCTATCACAGGGCTGAACGTGCACGTTCTGGTTTTTGCTATTCCAACTTCCAGTTCCCAACCAGGCCAAACCAGAAAATGCAGCATGAGGGCAACTATTCTGGTTAGCACGGACATTATCTGGCTGTTGCTATCCACAAGCCTCAGAGATGAGTGCTGGCTTGACCCAGCACCACGAGAAAAGTTCGAGAAAGGTTTTCCTTCCCGGTCAGGACTCCCCTGCAAACCACAGCCTCCACAAAGCCTTTGCTTTCGAGAAGAATCTGTCCATGGGGATCCCCAGTGAACCACCCTGGCACACACACACGTGTACATCGGAGCCCTTTGCAATGCCAGTTTGAAAGACCTGACCCAAACGATCTCAGATGTTCACAAGCTCCTGGCTAAGCCTTGGAGGACACAGACATTTTCCAGACACTGTGGACTCAGCAGTGATCATAGCAGTGACTATTAGAGCACTTCAAGCAGTCATCCTGAAACTAAGATACAACTGAGGTCATTTCTGCTCTGAACCCTTCTTGCAACCAAGCAGGGCTCCAGTGAATGTCATCCCAAAACATTCATCTTGGGGAAGATGCATTTCACAATCTCCTTGACCAAAAGGCTTCACATTGACATTAACTGTTCTGCTCTAAACCCTGCTTTGGGAAAGTAATTTCCTAGGCATTCCGCCAATGCAAGCGCATTTCAGAGTATAACATAACAAAATTTTAAAAAAATAATTACATGGAAAAACCTTATTTGTACTCGCTATGGAAATCACTTCTGCTTGTCTAGACTTTCCCAGAGTCTCCAAACTTCTTGCAGCAGTCACAAACAGCGTCTCTCCAATAGTGACACTTCTAGGAAAGCAGAAATTGCCCTGCAGCGCCTGACGAGGAAGCAGCGACGCAGCCCGACAAATCCCCAGCTATCAGCAAAGGAGCCAAAACAAATCACACAATAAACCAACATCTCCAAAATTTCATAGTCAGGGCAAGCCAGGCTGGCTTCTGGCAGCAAATAATCTTTTCAGGCATAAGCACTGTAACACCATCTCACTCCATTAAAAAATCATTCGCATGTCGGGTCCCGCTGCACAAAGGAGCCCCAGAGTCTCTCGTCGTGCTAATTCCTCAGTCTCTAAGATCGTTTGCAGATTCCCAGTTCATAATTCAAAAGCCACAGATGAAATATGCCCCGAAAGGCAACAAGATGTACTGTACAAAAAGATGTATTTGTCAACAGGCAACACGCTAGAGAGAACAACGAACATCAGCAAGCAATTCTGTACGACAATGCTCTGCTGAGCAGCAAAGCCCCATGCGGCTCGTTACAAAACCCCCTCTGCAAGCTGCGAAGATCCTCGCAAGTCCACGTCTCGCATGCCAGCACAGAGACAGCACAACAGCCGCACAAGCCTGACACAGAAAGCCACGTCTCTGCCCAGCTGAACACCTTCGACGCGTGCTGCGGCGAAAACAGATCCACCCCCTGCACGCAGCCAGCCGCAGCATGGGCAGAAGCTACACGCAGCGTCTGGGAGCAGGGCGGCCGCAGGGAAGGCTTTCGGACATCGCTTTGGAGGTCTGCGGGCAGGCTGACGGCCCCCCAGCCCACGCTGACCCCCTCCTCAAACCCCCTGTCCCAGCCCGGCTGGAACCCGCTCAGCTTTGGCCGAGTCGGGCAGTTTGACAGCGGCAGACGGCATCGGTACGGCTGCCAGATCGCGTGGCCGGGTCGTTAGGTGATTGTTTACCCAAGTACAGTCCCCGATCTCATACGCCCCAATCTCAAAGAGACAATTCCAGTTGTAAAAAAATCAGTGAAATAATAAAATGTTATGTTGCTATACTTCCAAGGCAACAGTTGGCTTAGAAGAACAGGATTAGACCACGCTACTCACAACATACTCCTAAGCGTAATCCATACAGATCATACTCAGAAACCGCACAAAAACAAGGCACAGAGCTCAAATTTAAAAAGAAATTTCAGAAAGTTTAAGCTCGTGGACGAAAGTGAAACTTGCTGAAGCAAGCCGCGCTTCCTAAGGCTCTTCCCTATCCCAAGTTTTTAAAATCCTGCGTAGGCTAAGCGCTTGGGTGGACGGCCCGCGTGCGCGAGGGAAGGGTTACCTCTCCGGAGCGGCTGTCCCGGTCTGCCTGGCGTGGAAAGCCGCCGTTCGGTTACCATGTCAGCATGGAGAGCCGAAACCCCGAGCAATCTGCAAGAGAACACAACGCGAGTTTCCACCGCTGCGCCGAAGGCCAGATATTTATGTCGCTGGGAGAACTGGGCCGGATCCAGCGACAGCTCTGAAATTTAAACACACACTCCCTCTGCCGCGTGCTGAGACCGGCAGCTGGGGGGGGGGGGCTCGAAGGGGCAGCCACCGCCTGCGACCGCAGCCGTCCGCCCCGGAGCAACGCCCTGGGTGTCCCAACGGAGCTGACCCCGACCCCGCGTCGGGATGTCACCTTCCCCCGAAGCCACCCGCAGCCAGAGGCCGATGACCGCGAGCTCTTGGGACAATGCATGAAGCTGATGCCAGAAACAGGTCTACGGCGGCTGCAGGGTGGCTCTGTTTACTCAGCTTGCTCAATCCACCTTTCGGAGCCTGCCAGAAAGTTGCTGCAACTTTCATGAACTTCCCTCTCGGGTGGCTGAAACTTAAGGATTTGCCAGAGCTCATTCACTCCTCTCGGTTTTCCCGATAACTTTGCAAACAGCCTGGTACTAATTTCAGGCTCAGGAGAAAATTAAGAGACCAACGCTAGAAAAAAAAAATGGCTTATGAGGCTTTGAACTAGAGGACTTAGCGAAAATATGTTCTATTTTTAGACGCAGTTATGCAGACTAACTGGACTAACCTATTAAACAAAGATGCTGCGAACATGATGCTACTTGAACCCGTGCACCCTCCCTGACACTACCCAGGCTCAGCCGCTCCTCCCACCCCAGTGGAACAGCCCCGCTGCGATCGCTGCCTCCAGCACGGGACGACTCGCGCGGCAGCCGAGCGTGGCGATGAACCCGGCGTCGCCAGCCGAGCGCCGGCAAGTTCAGGGCAGAGAGCGAATCCCCCCCAGCGCCCTCCTGCACTGCCGGGTCCGACACGGCACTGGGAGCTGCTGCTGCTCAGAAGAGGATGAATGGAGAAAGCAAAGCCCCTGCTCCAAAAGCCGAGGGTCCTGGCACACCGGTGTGAGCGCGGAGGGTGCTTCCGCCGCCGCCGAGCAGCCCGGGGGCATCCAGGGGAGGGCACAAGCGTGAGGTGGGAGAAAAGAACCCCAGTCCCTTGCACCGGAGCATCACTCGCATCGGGATCACTCGTCCTCGAAGTCAGCGGCATCAAACTCACAGCCCCCCGTGAGGAAAGCGACTGCCCTCGGCTGACAGGGAGGGGGGCTGAGACGAGAACCAAGAGAAGCGTGAAGGTCAGCCGGCACGGGAAGGAGCCCGCTCCAGCGCCCAGCCTCCTGCCGTGGTGAGGGCCATAAAACCGTGCACGGTAACTTCACTTTCACAGCAGGACATTCAAGCTACAGCAGGTTTCTCATCCCCTCCCTCCCAAAACGGAAGATAGTTTTTCTAAAAACCCCAGACAAAGCTTTTCTTTAACCTTTCCGATGAGGAAGAACAATAAAACCATTACAGAATCCCAGCATGGCAGGGGTTGGCAGGGCCCTCTGTGGGTCACCCAGCCCAACCCCCTGCCCAAGCAGGGTCACCCAGAACAGGCTGCACAGCACCGCGGCCAGGCGGGGCTGGAATATCTCCAGAGAAGGAGACTCCACAGCCTCCCTGGGCAGCCTGGGCCAGGGCTCCGTCACCCTCAGAGGGAAGAAGTTCTTCCTCATCTTCAGCTGGAGCTTCCTCTGCTTCAGTTTGTGCCCGTTGCCCCTTGTCCGGTCACTGGACACCACTGAAAAGAGCTTGGCCCCGTCCTCCTGACACCCACCCTTCATTACAACCCCCCTGGCACACCAGGAGCGCGCTTCCTTCATCTCCACCCGCAATAAACCCCGTCCCCGGATCAGTACCGCCGCGTAACGACACCGCTGTCGAGGAGGGCGTGAATCACGCGCCGGGAGAGCACAACTCGCACCCCGAGCTCGCTGCCCTTGCCGATCAGAGCACTTGGCTGCTGCCAGATGTCCAAGAATTAAAGCTCAATTACGGGCTCTCCTCGTCCTGCTCCCAGCTAAGTGCCAGGGCATGCCCCATCACCGGCGCACACCAGGCAGGGCGCGGGGGAACCCTGCCAGCACGTCCCTCCGGAAAGCTCCCTCTTGCATCCCTGGCTGACACTCGGTAAATCACGGAGCAAACTCCCACCCCAGCACAGCCCGGAGCACGTTCGTACCAGAAGGGGAAAGGGATTCTCCGCCAAAGGCAGCGAGGGAGTCTGCACAAAGGCGGACGGCGGGAGGAAGGCCAAGAGGAGCAGAAACGGGACACGGGCTGTGTCCACCAGCAGGTCACCAGTGTAAGAGATCAACACTGCTGCCAGCCGGGGGACCCCGATTTATGGCGTGGCCACCGCTGCATCCTCTTCCCACGCCCAGAACCCTCTGCATCACCACGACGGCCGCTGCCCGGAGCCGACGGCACGTCCAAAGCCGGCTTGCCCCTCTGCCTGCCCACAGCCCGCTCACCGGGGGCTTCCCAACACGTGGGGGGGGCTCAACGGCCCGATCCCTTCCCGCCAGCCCGATCGCCCCCCGCCTCCGAGAGGCCTCCCAGCACAGCTGTCCATGGGGAAGGTGGCCAAGGCTGAGATACGTCACACCGGGACGCTGTCTGGAGCCACGCAGATGCAACACAGTCGCTGACTGACAAGATGCTTCGGGAAAAGCAGAGACGGGATCGTCACGGCGGGGGTGGGCTCGCTCCCGCTCCCCTGACAAGCTGCACCTTCAGCTGCTTTTCCTTTCTGCGCCTTGATTTTCACAGAATCCCAGCATGGCAGGGGTTGGCAGGGCCCTCTGTGGGTCACCCAGCCCAACCCCCTGCCCAAGCAGGGTCACCCAGAGCAGGCTGCACAGCACCGCGTCCAGGCGGGGCTGGAATATCTCCAGAGAAGGAGACTCCACAGCCTCCCTGGGCAGCCTGGGCCAGGGCTCCGTCACCCTCAGAGGGAAGAAGTTCTTCCTCATCTTCAGCTGGAGCTTCTTCTGCTTCAGTTTGTGCCTGTTGCCCCTCGTCCTGTCACTGGGTACCACCGGAAAGAGTCTGGCCCCGTCCTCCTGACACCCACCCTGCAGATATTTAGAGCCATTTCTGAGGTCCCCTCTCAGCCTTCTCTTCTCCAGGCTGAACAAGCCCAGCTCCCTCAACCTTTCCTCCTAGGAGAGATGCTCCAGTCCCCTCACCATCCTCATAGCCCTCCGCTGGACTCTCTCCAGTACCTCCTCATCTTTCCTGAACTGGGGAGCCCAGAACTGGACAGAGTACTCCAGATGGGGCCTCACTGGGGCAGAGTAGAGGGGAAGGAGAACCTCCCTCGACCTGCTGGCCACACTGCTCTTAGATGCAGAGCCTGGCCCCGTCCTCCTGACCCCCACCCTGCAGATATTTAGAGGCATTTCTAAGGTCCCCTCTTAGCCTGCTCTTCTCCAGGCTGAACAAGCCCAGCTCCCTCAGCCGTTCCTCACCCGAACACACCTACCTCGTAAATAGGTGCTGAACCTTAACACCCTGGCTGCTGTAAACAGGCGGGAGGCTCTGCCATCACACAGCAACAGGGCTGTTCACATCACCGGGGAGGAGTCGGCGCACACAAGACTTCTGGAAGTACAGCAAGGCCTCCTGACCACCCGAAAAAGGGGAGGTCAACACTCCCCTGGGGAGGAACGGTAACAACATTCCGGGTAACAACCGGACCCGCGTTGGTTGTGACAACGGCGCTCGGTGCCAGCCAACGAGGAGGGAACCAATGCAACCGGTCAGCAGCGCAGGACGAAGCGGGGAAAAGCAGGAGGTGAAAGAAAATCCTGTCCCTCGCTTCGAGGCCCTGTCACCTACTTCTGCCTGCTCCTTCACCTTTCACCTCGGCTTTTTAACGAGCGCTTTTAAAGCTAATTAAGAGTTGTGGTGAACCCACACCTACGAGCCTCGGCAGCGGGGCTGGCGACGTCTCTCCGGGGGCACAGCTCGGTCAAGGCGGCAGCGCCCGCTTCGCAGCGGGGGGAAAGGAAAGCACGGCGGAAAAAGCAAACACCGTTCATCTGGGGTCTCAGGGACAGCAGGAGCGGGACGCGGAGACGCGAGGGACACCAAGGGGACGCTCGGAGCCTTCCTCCCCGGGAGCCCCTCACCTGATGGGGCTCACCCTCTCCTTCTCCCCTCCCCAGCCCCCGGCAGTGCCCCCCATCCCGGTACCCTAAACCCACCGGCCAGATCCCCCCCCGCCACTCCACCCCTGGGGGAGAGTAGGGGCAGGCTGTGCCCCCCAGACCCTCCGTGTCCCCCCAGTCCCCAACGCCACTGCCACATCCCTGTCCCCCAAAATCCCTCTCTGCCCTCTGAGGCTCAGCCCCGCTGCACCAGGGCTCCCTGCCCCTTCTGCCCCATGGCCTCGCAAAGCCCCCACGCCCCCCCCACCCCGACACCCACGGAGCCCCCTGTCCCAGCCTCATCCCCCCCCCGCTATCCCCCCCCCCGAGGCACAGCCTGCCCCTCTGTGCACTCCACATCCCCCCCACATCCCTGTCCCCCCCCCAGCCCATGTCCCTTTACCCCCACAACCCTGTGCCCCTGTCCCCCCCACACCCTGTGTCCCCCCACATCCCTGTACCCCCCCACGCCCCGTGTCCTCGTCCCCCCTCACCCCGTGCCCCTGTTCCCCCCACACCCCGTGTCCCCCCCCGCCCCGTGTCCCTGTACCCCCCACACCCCGTGTCCCTGTACCCCTCCGCCCCTGTCCCCATTGCCCCATAACCCTGTGCCCGACCCCCCCAAGCCCCGCGTCTCCCCCTACTCCCTATCCCCCCCCCGCGCTGCACCCCACACACCCCCTGTGCCCCCCCCGACCTCCCCACACCGCACCGCGCGTCCCCGCATGTCCGGGCCTGGCCCCGCTCACCTCCCGCCGCGGCCCCGCTCCCGGCCCGCCGCTCCCCCCGCCGACGCCCCCCCACCCCGCACGTCACCGCGCCCGCCCTGACGCCACCGCATACCCAGCACCCGCAGCCAATCGCCGCCGCCGGGAAGTCGTTCCCGCATCACCACGGCAACGGCCCAAGCCCGCCCCGTCCCGTCCCGTCCTGCTCCGCTCCCCGCTCCGCACCGCCCCCCGCACCGCCCCCCGCACCGCCCCCCGCACCGCCCCCCGCACCGCGCCCCGCGGCGCCCCCTGGCGGGAGCGCACCGCGCTCTCCCCCTCCATCCCCGGCGGGCGCGGGGCCTGATGGGAAATGTAGGCGCCGCGCGCGGGGCATGCTGGGTAGGGAGGCGCAAAATGGCGGCGGGCGGCGATGTAACCCCCCCGACCCCGCAGGCTCCTCAGGGACGGGGTTGCGGCGCTCAGGGGAGCTGGAGCCGTCCCTGTGCCCCTCGGCGTCACGGCCGCCCTGTTCCGGCGCCTGCGGGCTGCCCCGCCGCCACTGATCGGCCGGGCCCCGCCGCCGGGCCCAAGGCTTCCCCTCAGGCCGGCATCGCCGTGCAGCGCGGGCTGGGGGCAGTTTGTACCCCGCCTGCGGAGGTGCGGGGCCGGCAGCCCCCCGGGAGCTGCCCGCTGCACCCCCGGGCCGGGTCGTGGCTGTGGCTGCTGGGGGACGGGTGCCCAGAGGCCCTGGCTGTGCAGGAGGCCCGGCAGTAACCAGCAAGGCCCAGCCTCCGCTGTGCTGGGACGGGGAGGGGAGAGGGATTAGGGTTGGACTAGATGACCCACAGAGGTCCCTTCCAACCACCACCATTCTGTGATTCTGTCCCAGCAGCGAAGCCAGGACCTGAGGTCCGAAGAGCCGCTGCCACCAGCTCTGCCGGGCCAGGTGTTGTATTGGATTCTGTTGGACTGTCACGACACCCGGCTCGGGATCATCGTGACACCCGGCTCAGGGCGCCTGCGGGAGCGCTGGGGCTCTCCTCCCCTTCCCAGTCTGAGCCCCGCACAGCTTTCCACCCCCAAGGCCAGATCGGCTGCCCGCCGGGGCGTTGCAAGCTCTCTGCTGTCAATGCCGCTACTTGACGTCCAGGATGGAGCTAATTTTACACCTCGCACCCTTGGTAAACCACAGCGGTGGCAGATCTGAGAAGTGATGTCATGTTTAAGAAGCAGAGGCCCTGTTCCCACTGCGGTTACTCAAGGAGCAGCGCAAAGCTCAGACGATGCCCCTCATTAATGCAGACATAGCTACAATTAGGATGTGGCCTGTCCTTTCCAAAAACATGGAGCCCCAGGCCAGCGCACTGTGACAGCAGGGTTTGGGCAGAGCTGTGGGCTTGGGGCTGCGAAAAATTCGTGTTGAGAGCAGCGAGGTTTGTGTCTGACTCTGCAAACGCACAGGACATTACCGCACGGGGAGGTTTCCCGCAGGACACCCCGTGGGCGCGCAGACCCCCGCCGGTGCGGGAACGGGATGGTGGGAGCTGTGGAGAGCCGCTCTCCCTGGGACCCTGCTGCAGGACTACGAGGATGGTGAGGGGACTGGAGCATCTCTCCTACGAGGAGAGGCTGAGGGAGCTGGGCTTGTTCAGCCTGGAGAAGAGAAGGCTGAGAGGGGACCTTAGAAATGCCCATAAATATCTGCAGGGTGGGGGTCAGGAGGACGGGGCCAGACTCTTTTCAGTGGTGCCCAGCGACAGGACAAGGGGCAACGGGCACAAACTGAAGCAGAGGAAGCTCCAGCTGAAGATGAGGAAGAACTTCTTCCCTCTGAGGGTGACGGAGCCCTGGCCCAGGCTGCCCAGGGAGGCTGTGGAGTCTCCTTCTCTGGAGATATTCCAGCCCCGCCTGGCCGCGGTGCTGTGCAGCCTGCTCTGGGTGACCCTGCTTGGGCAGGGGGTTGGGCTGGGTGACCCTTCCAACCCCTGCCATGCTGGGATTCTGTGATTATGTGACTTCACCCCGGTGCTGGGGTGCACGCCGACGATGCGCATCCACTGCTGGCTCACGCTCCAGCCCTTGGTCAGCCGCTCCAGGAGAATGAGGGAGATCCGGGCGCATCCAGACTTGGCAGCTGATCAAAGGCAGGTGCTGACACCGGTTCCGGCTGTTCCCTCCGCGCCTGTCCTCGCCTGCAGCAGCCAGTGTGTAGCTTTTTGCTGCGTGGGTTTTTGGCTCTGGGAAGCAACGGCCGCGCTCTGCTGAGATGCTTTAAGGAAGGACAATGCAGCCCCGGAGTTGGTGAATCCCCGTCAGGGATGTGGCTCCGGGGCGCTGTGGACAGGCTGAGAGCCCTTGCGACAAGGCTGTGGCACAGACACGCGTGGAGGTGGCCCTTCTCCTCCCTGCCTAGGTGTGGCGGGGCACGTCCCTGTCCTAACGCCTGATCAGGGAAGAGATTGAGCTAACGAAGCTGACGAGGGAGGACGCCTTCTCACAGAATTACAGAATGGTGGGGGTTGGAAAGGACCTCTGTGGGTCACCCAGCCCAACCCCCTGCCCAAGCAGGGTCACCCAGAGCAGGCTGCACAGCACCACGTCCAGGCAGGTCTTGAATATCTCCAGAGAAGGAGACTCCACAGCCTCCCTGGGCAGCCTGGGCCAGGGCTCCGTCACCCTCAGAGGGAAGAAGTTCTTCCTCATCTTCAGCTGGAGCTTCCTCTGCTTCAGTTTGTGCCCGTTGCCCCTTGTCCTGTCGCTGGGCACCACTGGAAAGAGCCTGGCCCCATCCTCCTGACACCCACCCTGCAGATATTTATCGGCATTTCTAAGGTCCCCTCTCAGCCTTCTCTTCTCCAGGCTGAACAAGCCCAGCTCCCTCAGCCTCTCCTCGTAGGAGAGATGCTCCAGGCCCCTCACCATCTCCCATTCTCCCATCAGCGCATTTCCACCCAGCCCATTTCCTTCCCAGTAGAGACTGGCCGTTGGCACGCTCCCCGTTCTTGCTCTGCCTGCGGATCACACGGAGCAGCGAGGGTCACCCCGGGAGGCTGCGGTGATTCGTACCACGGCCCCTCCGTGCCTTGGTCCCAGCCTTCCGTGCAGTACGCTGGGAAGGTCTCGCTCCGCCAGAAAACCTGTGCAGAGCAGAGGGATCCTGTATCCAAACGGACCGGCCAGGACGGCACAGGGCCAGGCAGGGACCCCAAACCTGCGTGGGGCTGTAGGGGCCCCCCCCGCTGTGTCCCAGCGCGGTGGGATGGACGAGGCGAGGTGACGGATTTGACCTGCTGTGACCTGCAGCTCCAGGGCCACCGGGGCCGTCGCCGCGAGGCCTGCAGCCACCAGGGTGTCGGTGAGGCTGCGTGGGACCGGGGCATGGGGCCACCTGGTCACGCTCGCGGGCACACAGAGCCGCTTTGTCCTGGGGCAGCAATGCTGCTCCGCCGGCACCCGCAGAAAGGGCCTCTCGCAGTCAGGCACAGCGAAAAATAATTGTAAAAAAGGAACAGAACCGGGGGGGGGGGGGTGGAAGAGCTGTGTGAGCAAATGCTCTAAGCCGCACGAGTAGGAAACAGATTGTAATCTCCCTAACGAACTGCAGTTAATCAGCATGAGCAACTGTAAGCTGGGATTTGATGCAGGGCTCGCTACCAGTGCCTGTTTCCAGAGGGGAGCCTTATGTGGTGGGGGGCTCCGTGCCCCGTACAATAAAGACCCCAAAGTCACTGGTGACCAGGACTGTATTTAAACAGAGGTGCTTGGGAAAACTAACCCCGGTGTTGGCGTGAGTTGGGGTTTTTTTTTGTGCGGGGAGGTTTGGCAGCAGATTTGGCTTTTGTTCTCAGTTTTTTTGGAGCAAACTAACTGAAGGAGCCAGGCCAGGCTGATGTTACCAAAGAGAGCCACCATGTCCACCGGCTCAGGGGTCGGATGGCCTCCGGGAGTCTTTGCTACTGCCTTCTGCAGGCCTTGGACCAGATCCTGAACCAGGGAGTCCAAGGGCAAAGACCCAAACGAAGCCCAGAGCGCCGTTACCTTCCTACACAAGCACTTAATTAATCATAGGGCGGTGCTGGCCCTCCCAGAGGATACCCCTGTGCCAGCCCTGTCCCCCAGAGGGGAGTCCATCGTCGGTGGCCAGTCCACCAGCACCCGTGTCCCTCTTGGCCCTCCACAGACCAACCCAAAGTCCACCAGTGGGGCCTCTTTCCACGGCTGGTGTGTGGTTTTTTTTTTAATGGCCTCTTTTCTACAGTGGGAATCAAAACCCCGCACTGCCGAGGAGGGAGATCTGGAGCCTGTAGGGCCGCGGATGTGCGGGGCGGGAGGTCTGCGGGCCAGCGGCTCCAAAAGCTTTATTGCTTGTTGGTTTCTGCTAACACCTACGTGACTCCGGTGACTAACAACCACCTTCAGGGAACGCACGTGTTCGTTACGGACACCCCGGCCCTTCTGCAGGGCGGCGAGCAGGCACCGCTCAGTCTGCCAGGGCTTCCCCGGCAGCCGCCATTGCCAGCCACGCACCCAGAGGCGCAGCGGGTGGTGCAGAAGGGTTGCTGGTAGAAACCACAGGGGAACTGCAGCCCCAGGCCACGCGGTCCAGACCTACCAGTGGCGTTTTTTTCTTTAGGCAGGGTGGAAACAAGAATCTGGGGAGTCGAGATCAGGTCCCCACACCTGGGCAGCCCGGAGGAGATGGCCCCGCTGCCTTCTCCCCAGCGCTGGGCTGTCTGAGCCTCCTGGCACGTCGTGGCTGCCGGCTTTCCCTGAAGAACATGGGAGCATCTCTGCCTTACATGGAGTCAACTACAGGCTCTGTGCTGGTCCCCACTTGTCTCCATCCAGAGACGGATGTCCTGACTGTGTCCGCAGCTCCCCGCTGGGCTCTGCCATCCTGCCGGGCTAGTTGGTGGGCTCCATGGCCATGGTGTCCGCGTCCGGAGACAGCGTCGCGCCGCTGTTCCCGCCGTTGCTCACGTTTTCCTTGCTGTCGTCCCTTGTGCTGTCACTGCTTTTATCCTGCACTTTCTGCTTGAGTTTGAGGGAGGAATCTCTCCGGGAGAGGAGGGGTTGGTAGCCAGCGAAGCCTCCTCCGCTCACATTCGTACGCTTGTCTGGGGATGGACAGAAAAAGAGGATCGCTTACCTGGGGTCCAAGCTGACCTTTCAGCTAAAGAAAAGGGGTGCGGGGTCTTCTCCTTGCCCGAGGTGTTGGGGTATCTTCTCTGGAAGATGGGGATCCTTCCAGCCCCCAGATGACCCCAAAGAGGGGAGGATGGGTGGGAGGCTGGGCTCGTGCCCCAGCGCGGCAGGGGAGGGCGTGATGGCCGGTCTCCTACCTCCCGGCGCGATGGGGTGCATCAGTCGGTTCATCTGGACGTTCCAGTGCTTGACGTTGGTGCTGGCCTGTCGCAGCTTCCGCTGGGCCGCCTGGGAGGGGATGGAGGAGCGGGGTGAGCCCCGACCCGGGACTACGGGCAGGAGTTTCCCTTCCCTGAGTAGGCCTGGACTGGAGGCTCCCTCTGGGATGGAGACCCAGCTCACCCTCCTCTGGGTCTTCTGCTCCAATCCTCCCCTCCCCCACACTCCCACTGTGGACACCAGCGCTGTCACCCCAGGGCAGGACACGCTTGTCCCATCTCAGCCACTGAACCATCCTGTGCCTGCGCGTGGCAGAGCTCAGAAACCCTCGAGGCAATGCCAGCTTGGTCCCCAGCGCTGCTGGGTCCTCCCCAGTGTGGGGGTGACTCAGGGAGGGCTGGGAAGTCCCCCGGGGTTCGCGGCGTGGAGGGATGTGGCACCGATGGGATGCTCACCATGACGTCCTGGTCCACCCGCTGCCTGTTCACTCTCACTTCTTCCAGCTGCTTCTGTGCCTCTTCCAGGCACTTGTTCTTGTTCTCCATCTCCTGCTTGAGGACTTGCTTCTCCCGCTGAGTTTTGATGATATATTCCTCTTGCTCCTCCTTCAGCTTCATCAGCTGCTTCAGCTTCTCCTCCTCCTCAGCCAGTAGCCTGTCAACAAAGAGCAAGAGGTGAGGACATCCGCCTGCCACTTCATCCACCGGCTTCCCCCATCCCTGCTGGCATACTGGGAAGCCCCCAGCACAGCCCAGTACCCCGGGGGGAGCGTGTCCCCGCGCCCAGACACTGCACTGGGAGTGGGGCTGGCTGAGGAGGAGCAGGGATGCCGTGGTCCTACCTGGCCTGCGCGTATCTCACAGACTCCTCATCCTGCCGTGCTTTCACCTCCTGCTGCAGGGCCTCCTGGAGACGCTCCTGCATGTCCTCCAGCTCCAGGATGCGCTTGCGCTGGCGCTCTGCCTCCGCCTCCTTCAGCTCCATCTCTGCCTGCATGGAGGCGCGAGCCTGCGGCGGGGAGAGGAGCCGTCAGCGCGGGCGGTTGGCCAAGCCACCACCGCCGTCCCCAGGACCCCCTTATGCTGCATCCCTGGGTGGATGGGGCCAGGCGTCCCCCACACCAGGAGAGCCCATGGAGAGGGCCCCAAAGCAAGGCTGTTGCCCTGCTCAGGAGACACACCGCGGCTGCACGGCCAGAAACGGGCTCCCCGGCCGTCCCGACACTAGCACTCGCCGCTCACCTGCCCCCAGCTTCACCCACCCCAGGGCAGGTTGTCCTCATCTCCCACGCGGCTCCGTCCCTCATCCCCGGGTCACACAGCCGCCGGAGCCCAGAGGTGACGCGTGGCAGCAGCACGGTTGCAAGAGCAGGACGTGCTCCTAAAAGCTCCTCCAAACCCCCTGGGCTGCCGCAGGCAAGGGAGAGGGAAGGAAGCACCCCGCTCCGCGAGCGACGCAGCCCCGTGGCAGGACACGCCATGAGGACGCTCCCACCTGCTCGGCCTCCTGCAGCTGGATCTTCAGGGTCCTCTGCATCTCCTCGTGCTGCTGCCTCCGCCGCTGCTCCTCCTCCTGCAAGAGTATCTCTGCCTGCCGCTGGGCCTCCTTGAGCAGCTCCAGCTCCTGCAGCTTCTTCTCCTTCTCCTCCTGGAGCTGCTTGAGCCGCTGCGTCTCCTCCTCCTTGGCCGCCTTGCGCTGCTCCCGTTGCTCCCGCTGCTCCCGTCGCTTCTGCTTCAGGTCTTTGTGCAGGGACTTCTTGCCCTCAGCCTGCAGCCGGATGGCCGTCTGGATGGCTGGGGAGGGAAGGGGACATCAGTGGGGACATGGCGGGGGGCATGGGGAAGTTGGGGACGAGGCGCAGGGTGGGCACGGACCGAGGGTCCACTCCTGGCGCTGCCGGGTGTCGGAGGCACTCATCTCGTAGGTGCGGGAGGGGGTCTTCACGCAGAACATGCACCTCTTCCCATCCCGGTCGGGCAGCACCTGCAGGGAGAGGACACAGGATGGCATCACCCCCCCGTACCCCGCCTCATCCCCGCTTTCTTCGGTCGCGGGACGGGCTCTCCCACGCTCACGGATGTGAAACTGAGTATTCTTGGGTTCCCCTTCCCGGGGTCTGAAGGGGGTCTCCTGCATCTCCTGTCCCCGAGCTGAGCATGCCCCGGGCCGTACCTCCACGCAGCAGTGCTTGTCCAATGCAATGCTCCCCTTCTTCTCCTTACGTTCCTCACTCATGTAGTAGGACAGGACGCTGGGCTTCAGCGTGAACCACCGCTCCGACCAGTTCCTCCTCAGCTGGCCCTTCTTCCAGAGGTAGCCCTGCGCCCGAGAGACACGGGGATCAAAAACGGGGTGGGGAGGCAGGATGGGGTTTGTGCCCTGGGATGTGTGGGCTCCTTGCCTGTTTGAGCACATCCTCGATGATCTCCTGATACACCTCCTCCACGGCCATGCTGACGGCCTCCTGCTCGATGCCTCGCAGGAACCGCCCCGAGTTCACCATGTCCAAGAACTGCCAGACCGTCAGCCCCGCCTGCCCCTGCGCCTCCTGGGAGAGGTAGTCATCCAGCTCGCAGGAGTTCAGCTCCACGTTCATGGCCGTGCAGATCTTCTTCAGCAGGTACTCCACCTGTGGGGACAGGGAGCTCAGAGACGGGGAGAGGCGAGAGCCATCCCCACCCCACCGACCCACCATGGAGAGCCCAAGACCACGTCTCTTTCCAGCCTGGAGATGCAGGACCCTTATCCCAGAGGTACCACCCCTCGTGACGGCTGATGCAGGCGGGCTCAGGAAGTTGGCTTTGGGTTAGAGCTTGACCACTACTGGGATGTTTTCCCTTTTAACTGCAAGTATGAGATGTTTTTTGGCTTGTTTGTCTGCGGAGTGAGAAAGCTCAGCAGAAGTCAAGTGCCTGAGGGCGAGCAGACCGATGGGGCTGCCCCCACACGCAGCCCGCAAGGCAGGGGCCTCAGACCACGGCCCCGACCTCAGCACCGCTCTGGGTTCCAGCTGACGGCGTAAGAACACCAGGGAGGAGCAGGGGAAGAGGTCCCTATGGAGAAGATGGGCGTCGTTTTGAAACTGGAAAGAAATTGCTTTGAAAAAAGAGCTAAAATGGTTGACGTGATGTCGGGAGGACTTATTGGAGATCCAGACCTGCTGCCAGGTCTCCTCTACCCGTGACCCAGGGACCAAGGAGGGTGGGTGACTGCAGAGAGCCACGCAGAAAGGTGAAACGCAGCAGAGTCCCCGCACCCAGCTGCGTTTTTTTTACATTGTCCAACTAGGAGAAGGGCAAGAATTTAATGATGTGGTTTATTTTTTATTTCCCCTTTTCTTTTCTTCAAGCTCAGCGCTGTAAGCAGACAGAGGATTCGGTTTGTCATGGTCTGGGGAACAGGAAACACCTCTCCCGGGGCGCAGGAAGTGCGGTCGCCCTCCTACATCTGCGCAGCACCGCGCTTCTTGGCTTTTTTTTGCCCCCCCCCTTTCTTTTTTTTTTTTTGGCTTTTCTGCTGATCTCAGGAGGTTGGTGGTGCAGAAGCGGACGGCGGCTGCTCGCCCAGCTGAGCTCCTCCTGCCGAGCCCGCTCTTGGCTTCCGAGCTTGTCCGACCTCCCCAGATCTGCCCACCTTCTCGTGGGGGTTTGATCCGACCCTCGAGAAGGGCAAACCTCCCCCTCCAGATGCCAAGTGGAATGTGGAGATTTAGAGATTATTTCCAGAAGCTTTGCGAGGCAGCCGGGGCACCCTCGCTCTTAACTCTCCAGCTGCTGGGCAGGGGGTGAGCGTCTGGTGGCAGCGGGCACGGAGAGGGACACGCTGGGTCTGCTCTGCCGCTGCCTTCGCGGTGGCACAGGCTGCGAGTGGTGCGAGGGGCACAGCCCCGTCCACACTGACGGCGACTTCATGGGGAGTAACCTCCCGCTGCACCAGGCTTTAAGGGTTTCTTGTCATCTTCTCTCCCCCGTGAAAATCAGGAGTCGTCCTCCGACACCGCGCTCAGCTCAGCCCTTGGGTGACGTGGAAGGGCTTCTGGAGAGGGAGCAGCCCCAGGAGCAGCCGAGCTGCGGATGCTCCTCGGCTGGGGCTCTGAGAACCGGCACGTTCATCCCACAGCAGACAAAAGCGCTCGCTGGCATAGACTTGGACCACGGAAGGGTACTGTGGACCAGCCCACACCTCATCCTCCGAGACGTCTGTACTTGAGAGGCTTCAGCATTTCGGAGGGGTCCTCCCAGATGCTCCCAGTCCCCCCTCTCCCTGGGCAGCGGGGGTGGCCGTGGGCATGGCAGGGGGTGCCAGGGCAGACAGCCCCCTCCTCGCACCCCTGGCCGGCTCTCGCTCGCACCCCGTTTTGCAGGATGTGGTGGGATGTGCCAGGAAGCGATAGCGGGATGTGTCATCCCCAAATGGGGCTCTGCCAGCGCACGGAGCCCTGGGAGGATGGAGACCGGGGGGAAAGGCAGGTCCTACCTCATCTGGCACCATGACGAGAGGGTATTTGTCTTCAGACAGAAAGTTGAAGAGACACCAGAGCCTGAAGGCGTCTTGGTGGGATATAACGCTATTCCCGTTCCGGTCGGGCTTGTAATTCTTCTTTGCGGTCAGGGTCCAGCAGAGCTCATCGAAGTTTTCCTTGACAAAAGCACCTTCCTCCACCTGCGGACAGGAGTCAGGGGGGTGAGTGTGGGGCTGCAGGGCTACGGAGGGGGTTTCTGGGGGGAGGAAGAAACCCTCATGCCTGAGATCTCCTGTCCCTGCCAGTGAGAAGCATGGGGTGGTTGATCCATGGGACTCACAACCAGGGTGTGAGTGGGCACTGACCCACGATGCCAGAGCACGTGTCCCCAGCACAGGTCCCTCATGCAGGGAAGCAAGGCGTCCCGGCCGGTAGAGAAGATGCCATGGGACCACTGCAGCACCTGGGCACCGCAGCACGGCCACGGCGGCTTGGCCATGGCAGCTCCGCCACGTTCTGCTGGGCTTTGGAGCACCACCAGGAACCCCGCAGTGAAGCACACGCAGCATCACCTGGTGCTCTCCCAAGCCCACCTCCCCAGTGCCTCCAAAGCTTTGGGTTGCTCTCGTTATCCCGTTTGACCATAACAAGGAACTGGGTCTCAGTCAAGGGAAGTGGCAGGCAGCAGCGCAGGCGGGAATGATGCCTCCATCACCCTCGGCCTCGCTGCCTGTCCACGAGCTTCTGCAACCGCCTGCCTGGCAGCGGGTCCTGCTTCACGTGGCAATTTTGGCACGGTGAACCGTGATGGGGACCCAAGGAGCCCGGCCGCATCTGGCCACTCCGTCCCGGCTGCGTGAGCTGTGTGCCGCCGGCACAAGGGCAAACCGCAGCCTGGAGAAGGACCTTTGGGTGGTGGAAAGCTGAAAGCCCCTCTTACCAGGAAAACCCGCTTCCCCTTCGCAGGCCGTCTCTGGGATTTTAATAGCTGTGGCGAAAGCAGAAGAAGGGGGTTTAAAGGTCATCTCCAAAGGGACCACATGTGAAACTGGGACGATTCTGGCCACTCCGTGACAGGGAGATTGGGCCGGGCTGACCCTAGGCAGAGGGACCTGGGGAAGGCTCTGCCCTAGCTCGCTGCGGACCAGATCCCTGCAGCTGAGATCAGCATCCCTGGACCGGGCTGGGCAGCTCCTGACCAGCTCAGGGCAAAGCAAGGACCAGCACTGACCCCAGCACGGAGCCTGGCATGGAGCCCCGCGAGCCGGGGAGAGGCACGGCTCAGCGCCGGGGAAGTGGCAGGGCAGGGCAGGGTTACTGCACCCAGCTCTGGGCCCCCCTTTCCTTCGAGCACACGGTGGAAGAAAGTTGTCTGTCATTTTTCCTCTCCTTGCGTGCCCGGAGGAAACGAGCACCCAGCTGCAAAGTCTCGCCGCGCCAAACAAAGGTGCCTTTGAGCCGCACGGAGAAAAGGGAGAAAGCCCCTGCCCACCCCAACCCCTGCTCCTGCCCCGTCCCCTTGTCCTCCTCCCTCTCCTCACTGCCAGGTGAGGTCACACCTCAAATTTGAACGGGGCCGAGAGGAAAAAGGGGCTGATTTCTCTCTCTGAGCCCTTGAGGAAATGCAGGCAGAGATACAGCTCCATCCGGAGCCTGGATGGAAAGGGCTGACCTCAGCCTTGCCGAGGAGACGCTGGGTACTAACCACGTCTCACTCGTTGTGGCATTCACCCGAACGCTCCCCACCTCTCCGTATCATTTTTCCACCCAGGGGATCTCCAAGAGCGGAGGGGAGCGGAGCCACGGGCGCAGACCGGGGACCGCGGTGTCCCCACGCGGGCGGCAGCAGGGCGGGGGGCCAGCCGAGGGGCTCACCTTGTCCAGGATGTACTTGTTGAGGTAGGGCATGTAGCCCTGGCTGGACACCGGCCCGTCGTCGTCATCGCGGAAATGCTCTTCCAGCGCCACGGGATCGTGAGGGATGCACAGCACCGTGTACAGGTTGTGAGACAGCACCTGGCCGGGCACGAGGAGATGGTGAGGGACCCTCAGCCCTGCCCCAGCCCATCCCCACCGGGACCCTGCCTGGCCCAGCATCGATCTCCGGCAGCACGGTGCGGCTGGGGTGTGGTGGAGGGACAGGGCAGCATTCCCAAATATAAACCTCAGAGGATCATTTAGAAACGGGCAAAAATTGAGGATTTTTCCATATTCGTTTCTTTTCTTTCTTGGCATGTGGGGGACTTTTTTTTTTTTTAAAAAAAAAAATACTGTTTCAAACATTGCGGAGCAAACAGGACATGCTTTGATCTAGAGGAGACGATAAGCCACCCCCAGCCATGCTGCTTGGCAGCTGCCCTGAGCGACGTCGCGGCAGTGGCACTGACGACTGCCCAGCCTGGCAGCGGCTGCTTGCTGCCAGTGGGGCGCAGAACGGCGCAGAGATGAAAATAAGAAAAGATTTAGAAGACACTAAATAAAGGCTTTGCCTGGAATGGCAGCAGACAAAGGCGATCTGCAGACACACCATCTCCAGAAGCGGTTTGCCAGCGTCACCGGCCAGCCCGTGTTCAAATTCCCCCAAACAAAGCGTGTTTTGAAGCTCCCAGATTTCCCACGTGCTGGAAATCCCACGCTGCTGCCGGGCCGGCAGCCGGAGCCCGGAGCAAAGCTGCCCGTGAGCAGCCCCGGCATCTCCGGCTCGTGACGACGGGCAGGCGGTTGTCTCCTTGTCTTTACCTCCCAGCAAGCAGGAGATGGTTAAACGAGAGTCCCAAACCAATGCTGTCCCATTGTAGCGGGGTTTGCAGCGACAGCTTGGAGGGTCTGCAGCTTGCCCAGGTTTCAGGAGAGGAGCTGGAGGAGACGGCGTGCGGCATCCCGGCTCCTCTCCGTGCAGGGCTGGGAATTTCCTCCTGGCAGGAGAGGAGCTGCTGGAGGGCACACCGGCTGCTGCAGCTGGAGACGGTTCTTGCTCAACCAGATTTTCTTTCTGGTTTTCACCCTCCGGACGGATGCGATCAGCAGGACCCCGCCCCGCGCCCAAGCACCGAGCGGGGCTGCAGCCCTGAGCGCTGCTGCTACGGCTGCGCCTGGCGGGGTTCGCTGCAGCCCCGGGGTCCGCGCAGGGATGGAAACGCCCTGGGCACCCTCCGGGATGGCCAACAAATCCATCAGGATGGACTGAAAGTTTGGGAATCGCATCCGATTCCCCGTTCGCGACGTGGGGCCTCGTCCCCATCCCTCGCACCTCCTCTCGCAGCACCCCAAAAAGCCCTTGGGGGGTTTCACATGACCCCCGGTCACAGCTGGCACCCTGAGCTCCTCCAGCCACCCTGGCACGCTGCAAACCAGAGCCCCTCCGCTCCCCGGCGAGGTCACCTAAAAAATGAAACTGGGGCAGGGTGGGGAGGAAAGCCCCGGCCAGGCTGACGGCAGCGTGCGTGGGGCCGGGGCTGCCCCAACGCCACGAGAGAGCAGAGCTGGGAAACCCCACCAGCTCTGAAATGAGGGATAGGAAGGGGAAAAAGCAGGGGAGAGAAGGGAAGGGATGCTCCGAGAGCGGTTTGGTGACGCAGCCTTTGCCCCACAGCGCGCGGGAGATGGCCGGGGCGGGCAGGGGTCTGCCCGAACACCCCAAATCCCTCCGAGCGCTGGCCCCGATGTGTTCTCCACACGCTCCCTGCTCTCCTGCCCCATCAGCCCCGCTCCCACCCCTCCGCAGCCGCTGCTGACGCCAGCCGGAGCCGGGGGTGGAATATTTAACGCCGCTGGAGAATGGCAGCCCCTCTTCTTCTCCCCCGTGGGAGATGGCGGGGGCGATGCCAGGGCTGGGGGTGACCTTTCGGGCTGGAGCCTGGCTCCCCGTGTTACTCACAAACCCCTCTGGCCCCAGTGGGGGGAATGAGGCTTCTGGAACCACGCAGGGAGCATTGCTGCTGCCTCAGTTTCCCCATGCGCAAGCAGACTGGCCCTGCTGGGAAAATCAAAGGCTCCCCGGAGCGGGGGGTGCAAGAATCCCTGTCCCAGGGGACCCCCTGTGCCGGGAGCCTTTGCCAGCGGCAAGGGTCCCTTGAGCTGCCCGTTTTCTGCAGCAAGGAGGACCCGAGCAGGGATGGCTGCCTTACCACCCTGTCAGCCAGGACCTCTGGGCTCAAGCCCAGTCCTGGCACCATCAGCGCCCGACCTCGGGGAAGGCTTTCCGCCCTGCTCGGATGGCTGAGCTGCTCTCAGGCCTGTTACTGGCCTAACTGGGAGCCACTGGCCTGTGCTAAGAGGATGTGACAAGCGGAGGAGCTTTCAGGGAGGCACCTCCCTCCTGCCCACGGCGGTTCCACAAACCGGCTGTGCTAACCCAGCCCCGCAGGGCACCAGTTACACCCAGCGACCCATTTGCACCCCGAGCCTGCAACCCCATGAAGTGGAGGGGGATCCCTGTGCCCCCGGACAAGCATTTAAACCTCTCGCCTGTCCCCCCGCCTCCTCCACTCCGCTCCCCAAGGGCTTTGCCTTAGCAGGCAGCCTCAGGGGACCCAGCTCCGCTCAGCAAAGCGCTCCTCTCCCTCCGCAGCGGGGACAGGAGCGAGCGGAGGTGCCGAGACGTGCCAGGACAGCGCTCGGTGGCTGCCCCAGCCGGGCACGGCCGCCCCGAAGGGCTCAGCTCTGCCCTGCCTGCGGGACCCGCACCCCGCATCCCAGCCAGCATCCGCGGAGCGGGGAGGATGCGATGGCACGGGGAGGGTGAAAGCTCATCCAAGAGCAGAGCTGGCGCGTGCCCACGCTGGGAAGAGAACTACCCGACATCTCTCGACGTGTAGCGCTCAACCGCAAGCCCGGCTTTCCTTCCTGCGCAGAGACACACCTACCCTCGCACCGACGGATGTACGCGCTCGCCTGGGAGCGTCCGCGCCAAGAACTCGGCTACCGAACCCAACGGCTTCCCCCAGCTTCGCCGTCGCGCTCCGAAACGCCGCTCAGCTCACCGAGGCGGCTGGCTGGGGAGAGGTCGGAGGAGTTCAGCGCCCCGCGTGCTGCTCATCCACCGGCAAAACCCCACCCCAGCTCCCGGCGCTGGTTTGGCTTCTGTAGGTGCAGACGCCCTCGCTCAAGACCCTTCTTGCAGCAACACGCCGGGGAGAGGGAGCGGAGCCCGGCAGGAGCTGGGAGAGCCCACGGCCACCGCGGCCTGAGCACGTTGTTGCTCAAACCCGTGAGACCCCGCGCTGCTTCTGCACTGAACCCGCAAGCAGAAACGCCGCTGTCGGCTTGCGTAGGCCGGGCCATGCCTGAGCCAGCAGCAATGGGCGACGGAAGGAGCTCTCCCCGGCCTCGGCGCGGGCGCGGAGTTATCCAGAGTTGGGCTTTGCGGCGCAATGGCTCAGCCTGACCCGCTGCCGTCCCATCCTGGTGCTGAGCGCGGGTGGAAAAACAGAGAGGGGCAAATCTCCCTTCCCTTCTGAAATGTCACCCTGCGGAGTGACACCCTCCCCGTCCCCGGCATCCCCACAGCCCCTGCGCGAGGGTTTGCAGCCCCCCCAGCCCCCCTGCCCCAACTCTCTAGGAAAGCGCCGTTAAAACTGGGGTCTCTGCGGCCTCGGCATTGTCGCCGGGGATGAAGATCTTGCGAGACAAGTGCTGCACGTGTTCGCGCCGGCGCTTTCGGGGCTGGCAGCATGCTGGGGCTGGGCTCAGGACCCAGAGCTGGGCACGGGGATGCTGTGAGGGGAGCATGGCACCTTCCCGGGGATTAGCCAGGGGAATTGGGCTCTGGCCTACTTTGGGATTTTTCCTTAATTCCCTACTTTGGGATTTTTCCTTAATTCCTTCAGGTATTTCTACAGTTTTAAGTAGGCGAGTCTGGCTGGCAGGGCACAACAAGCAACAAGTTTCTGGGGAGCAGCCAAAGGCTCTCAGCTGCAAAAGCAGCGGCTGGGCAGGAGGAGCCCGACTCCCACTGCTGCTCCTTCAGACCCCTACAAAAAAACCCTCCTAATTTTCAGGCACAACGTGCCGCCCCGGCCAAGCCCAGCGCTTTCCCTGCACCCTGTCCCGGGGGAAGCACTATAAAGCAGAGGGAAGAGAGGAAAAGAGGTTTCTTTGCAGCGTTTCACAACCCCTCTCGCGGACCAGCAGAAGCTGCCGCGTCCTGACGCAACACCTCCCCGTGTTTTGCATGTTTCCAGCTCAGGTCTTTCCTCTCCGTCGCGGCCCCCACTCCAACCAGCGTTTCCAAGCCCAAGCACCACAGCAGGACATTTACACGGCAACAAAAAGGGAGTCCCAGCATTTGTAAAGGGGGGGGAAAACAAAAATAAAATCGATAATTATTGTCAAAGCCAAGGTGCAACCTGGCGCGTTCGCCCAGACTCCGTCCCGGAGGCAGACAAAAAGGTTTTTAAAGTCAGGACGGCTCTGACGCAGGGCTGAGCGCAGGAGCCCTCTGCAAGGCTGCGAAGGGGGTGGGGGAGAGGGGAAATCAGAGATTCTTTTCTCTTTAAAAGCGCTGTGTTATTTCTGGCTGGACCACCGAGGAGTTTTAGTTTAAAGATGGTTTGCCTCTACCTGCCGACCCGCCGGCTGAGGAGGAAGCAGAAACGCGAGTGCTCCAGCAAGTAAGAAAACATAAACTGAGTTTGGGCCGCTTGGTGGGCGTAAAAAGCTTAAAAACTGAAAACAACTAAAAAATAGATTTCTCCCTCTAGAAAATACATTTGAGCGTTAACTCCCCCCGCCTTTTTTCTTTTTAAAGGGAGACGAGGCAGAGCCAGAGAACGTTGCCAAACCCAGCGTGGAGGCGACAGCGAGGTCTCGTTAATCTTCACATTTAACAACCCCTCCGCGGAAGCCCGGGGGGGGACGCGAAGCACCCCCGTCCCCCTCGCAGCCCAGCCCCGCGCCGGGGCCGCCCGAAGCCCCCCAGGGCCTCACCTTCAGCTGGGATTTGGAGACCTTGCCGCTCTTCTCCACGTCCAGGGCGGTGAAGGCGTACCAGATGGACTTGAGCAGCTCGGTTCGCAGGTCCATGGCCACGGGCGGCGGCGGCAGCTCTGTCGGGGCCCAGGATCCGCTTCCAGGAAGCCGACGGCTTCGGCGGCCGCGGGGACGCGCGCGGCGGCAGCGCCATCTGCTTGGGCGCGCCCCGGGGCTGCCCAACGAGTCCACGGAGCCCACGGGCTCTGCTCCCCCGCCGACAGCTCCCACGCCCAGGGGAGCACAACCGGGACGGGGATCCGTAACCCTTTGCCAGCTCGGCGTCGGGATCGGGAGCGTTCTCGGCGTTCCGCCAAGAGAAATCCCCTCCCGGCCCCGCACAGCAGCTTCCTCCGCTGGGATCCGGATGAGGAGCTTCCCCACGCAGCCTTTGGAGAGGTTCCAGCCCCGCTCGGCTCGGGATCGGTCGCACCAAGGCAGGCGAGCGGCGATCCAGCCCACCGCAGCCCACCCGGGTTATGCCCATTCCTCACCCACAGAAACCTCTTCCCCACAAACTCCTCGGGTGGATCCAAAGAACAACGCGCCCGATGGCTGCGAGCCCGCGCCGGCGTTCGGTTTGCAGCTGGACTCGGCGGTCTTCAGCGATCCCACGGTGCCCTCGGCGCTGGCTTTGCCCGCAGAGAGCCGGGCAGGGGCACGCGGCCGAGGCAGCCAGCCCAGGTCTCCCTCCCCAGCTCCGAGGGGTGCAGGAGGCATCTGCAGACGCATTTTTTTGTATTAAGTGGCAGAATTCCCTCAATCTACGCTTGCAGGAGCCCTGGGGAGAGGTAAGGCCTGATCTGAGGTTCAGGAGACAGCTCCTAGCCCCTGGGAGACACGCGCTGAGAGTTCAGAGGCTACAACGCACCCCGCTCACACCCCTCCTCAGCGCCGTTTTTGGACCATCACGGCTTTGGCGGGACACTTTCGGTCAATTCAACAAATTTCCTGGACTACTCGCTCCTCACATCTGCAGAACAGTAGTAACATCCATCCCCCACTCTGCCAGCCACTGGCCCCAGGGACCAAAAGAGAACAGGGTGCTTTTTTTTTTAACAAAAAGAAAATTATTAATTTGTTTTTTTATTTCAACTCAGTATTTACATCCAAGTCTAGCTCAGCCCCCAACAAGCACTGGTTGGCTTCGGTGGAGGGAGCGCCCTGCTCTGCCAAGGAATTTTGCTCGTGAGCGGAACGTGATGAAGAGATGGGGAATCGCTGCCGGGGCCAAGTCGGGGCGCTCACTCCGGTGCCAGGAACCCGTCACCACTCCGGACACCGCGCCCCGGACAGCTGTGACGGGGCTTCTGCTGCCCACTCGCCCCTCACCTGGGGAGCAGCCAGGAGAGGGGAGCTGTCGGTCTGTTCCTCGAGGGAGAGGGCAGGAAATGCCTCTCTGGAAAGATTTAGGACTCCCAGAGACTGCTGAAGTCTCTGTGGCTCCACCTCTGCGGCAGAAGACTGGCAGGTCTTGGAAATCTTAGCCAGGAAGGAACGAAGACACGATCTGCCATCTTCTCTGGGCAGCGGGAGTCAGCGCCCAAGCCAAGGAGCAGGGACATTGCTGCCCTGAGCCCGGGAACCAGCAGAGCCTCCAGGAGAAGGCAGCCGCCCCGTACCTCCGGCATCCCTCCACGAAGAGCCCCTCGAACAGGGTCACTCCGGCAGCCCAACGCTGCCGGCATCAGCTCTCACCCAGCCGTGGGCCCCCGACACCTCCCCTCGCCGGGGTACCGCAGCTCTCCTGCACGGCAGCCGGCCCCGAGCCAGCAGCTCCCGCTGCGCCACGGACACAGACACGGGCTGAAGACCCTCCGCAGGGTCTCAGCACCCATTCTGGGATACGGCTGCGTCCAGCGTTACTGGTTCAGGCTGGATTGCGGCTGCGGCCACGCTGATTGCTTCCTCCAGGCTCTGCTGCTCTTCTAACTAGTGGGGGAAAGAGAGAGAGCTAACGCTGGTCTCCAGAAAGGGGGGCTCTGGGGGTGCGGGCTCGCTGGGGGCAGCCCCCGGCAGGACAGCGCTACAAGGGACGGGCAGCGGGTGACACGGGGAGAATGCAGCAGGGCAAAGTGCAGAGAGACATGGCTACGATGGGGAAAGGCTGTTTACAAAGGGGCGTCCTGCAATGCAGGGAGCACGTCCCTGCTCTCCTCCACGCACAGGGCATCCGGGAATTAGGGAGCAAGCACCCTGGGCAAGAGGGTGAGTGCTGAAGGCCGTGGGTGGGTGGGCGGGGGAAGGCAGGGGAGCACGGCAGGAGCTGCGGTACCTGCACTGCCATGTGGGCACCGTTGGCGGTAGCCAGCAATGCCACCTGCTGCTGACGGAGGGACGCGAGGGCTGATTCCTCGGACGTGACTGCCCCAGAAGGAACTACGGTCACCTAGTGAAAGTTAAGACAAAAACCAACCACGTTTTAAAAGAAAATGCAGTTCCCTTCCAGCAGGCTGTTTCTCCGCAGGGAAAAGGGAAGGCCCCGGTTTTGTCCATACCGGCTGCGTCTCGGTGCCGTCGGTGTTGGCCGCAGTCACGGTGTCACCACCCACCAGCTCCTCCTCGGGCACAGCCAGGGCACCGCTCTCGGTCACCATGCCGATGGCACTGCCCAGGGCCTGCAGGTCTTCCTGTGACAAAGGGACCTGCGCGGGATAAGAGCGGATGCCCTCAGCCCGGGTGGCTTCTCACGAAGCCTTACGCAACTCCCGAGTTTAGTAACACAAAGGTCTCAGCAAGGATGAAACCTTCTCCCCCTCCTCTGCACGCAAGGCCTTGGGCACGGAGAACTCCACGGACTTTGCCCAGGGTCATGGACAGAATCGATGGAGAACTCGCAGACCTCGAGCCTCCAGCCCTACCCCCTCTGCCACACCTGCCCTTCCCATTTAGCACCTTCTCTCCCAGCTCCGAAGCGACAGCGCATCGCTGCAGCAGGGAGCATCTCGGGCTAAGAGGAAACCAGCGCTGCTCGCGCAGCTGCTTCCTCTGCCCCGTGCCACAGAAGGGAGTTTTTCCCAGTCAGCACACGGGCAGCTGGTAGAGGGAAGTACAAGAAAAGCACTGCTCCATACAAACGATGAAAAAACAGTCTCCAAATCCAGCCTGTGTCAGCAGAGATGGGGAGCTGCCTCTCGACAGCTGTCTGGGAGGCAAGGGCTGCCAGGCCGCAAGACCCCAGCCAGCAAGAAGGCGCATTGGGGACCAGAGGCCTGCTCTTCACACCCCACATCAAGGCTGCTGCAGCAAGGCAAGGCTGAAAGGAGGGAGCCCTCGTGACAGGCAGAGCCCGCGGAGCCCCAGGGTCTGTTTTAGGCTGAAAAAAGCCTTACAGAGAGCACCAAGGCTGAGTAGAAGCAGAATCTCACTCAGTTAACAGCTGGCCTCCACGTGCTGGAGGCTGTCTGTGTCCGTACCTGCTCCGTCCCATCCTGAGAGATAAGCGAGACCTGCATAGGCATACCATCATCATCTTCCTCTTCCTCTTCATCTTCCTCCATCTCTGACAGGAAAGCGATATGCTGGCTCTTCAGGGGGGAGCCTCTGTCGGCAGCAGCAGCTGAGTCAGGGGAGGGGAGGAGCACAAGGGGTGAGAGCAGTGCTCATCAGAGCTGAAACACACACCCGCCCGGGGGGACCTGCCTGGAGGGCCAGCACGGAAGAGCACCGGATCATGATGACAACAGCCCAGTGTCGCATGGGAAGAGGGGTCTTTACCACTCCCCGCACTACACAACGGGCAGGAGTCGGTTCCCAACCCGTGACAGTCCAGCAGAGGGCTAGGAGGATGATGAGGGGACTGGAGCATCTCTCCTATGAGGAGAGGCTGAGGGAGCTGGGCTTGTTCAGCCTGGAGAAGAGAAGGCTGAGACGGGACCTCAGAAATGCTGATAAATATCTCCAGGGTGGGTGTCAGGAGGACGGGGCCAGACTCTTTTCAGTGATGCCCAGCGACAGGACAAGGGGCAACGGGCACAAACTGAAGCAGAGGAAGCTCCAGCTGAAGATGAGGAAGAACTTCTTCCCTCTGAGGGTGACGGAGCCCTGGCCCAGGCTGCCCAGGGAGGCTGTGGAGTCTCCTTCACTGGAGATATTCCAGCCCCGCCTGGCCACGGTGCTGTGCAGCCTGCTCTGGGTGACCTTGCCTCAGCAGGGGGGTTGGACTGGGTGACCCACAGAGGTCCCTTCCAACCCCTGCCATGCTGGGATTCTGTGACCATGGGGAGCCCTTTTCTCTCATCTGTGACAGACCTGGGTTCGAATGGGGGAGGCAGGAGGCCACAGCACAGACCCAGCTCTGAGAGCAGAGCAGCTGCAGGCCCTCCCTGTCATCTCTCTCCCCTTTGCCGCACAGCCCGACCCAAGTCTGCCGCAGGGCACGGCAGAGTGGCTGCTCACCCTCCAGCTGCTGCTGTTCGTAGAGGGCCTGTTCGCTCTCCTCCGTGGCCTCCAGCTCGCCGTGGCTGCTGCGCTTGTGCATGGCCAGCGTGGAGGTCTGGCGGTAGGTCTTCCCACAGCTACTGCAGGTGTAGGGCTTGCAGTGCGTGTGGACCACATGGTGCTTGTAGAGGCTGGAGTACTCTGTGAAGCGCTTGCCACAGCCCGGCACAGTGCATAGGTACGGCTTCTCTCCTAGGGCAGAGGCCACAGAGCAGAGCTTAAGCCACTCGTCCTCCTCATGCTCTGGGAAGGGATTCCCCATCAAGAGGGAATGGCTGGAGACAAACCACTGGAACAATAATCAAGCCAATAAAGCAATTCCTCTTTCCTTTAACTCCCTGGCTACCCCCAGATCTACCCCTGCAATGCCTGGCCTGGAAATGACCACCTCAGCCCCACACATCTCCCCGCCATCAGTGTGGCCGACTTACCAGGAAGGAGCCGTCTGCCTTTCACCCTCTTACCTGTGTGGATTCTCATGTGGTTCTTGTAATTGGTGGCACTGGTGAAGCCCCTTCCGCAGCTGGGCTCCGGACACATGTACGGCCTCTCGCCGGTGTGCGTTCGGATGTGAACCTTGCGGATGTTGGATGTGGTAAAAGAGCGGCCACAGCCCACGAAGGGGCACTTGAAGGGACGCTCACCTGCACAGACAGAGTAACATGGTGAGAGGCCGGCTGCAACGCAGGCACCTGCACCCCTTCCCTCCTCCACAGTATTACAACGAGACCTCAGATCGGACCCAGCTGCTGGCAGATTTCCTCTAGCAACATTGGCATCCCCACCCCTTTTGCTCTTCTGTTCGTAACCGAGTCAAGAATCCCTCGTACTACTTCCACTGCCCACCTACTTCTGTCTGAAGACAACTTCAGTTCTGCCTTGCTTCACCCCAGATACGAAAAGGCAGATCCCAGACAAAGGCTGAAGCAGTACTTTACCTCGGAGACCCTTTCGACGGGGAGCCCAGTCCCTCTCCTGCACTGCTCACCTGTGTGCGTCCGGATGTGTTTCTGCAGGTCCCCCGAGGTTTTGAAGGCTTTGCTGCACATGTCTTCTGGACACTTGTATGGCTTCTCACCGGTATGCGTTCTCACATGGCTCTTCAGCCCGTACCCTGTCCAGGAAAGAAACTACAATTAAGTTCTACAACAAGAAGGAAATAATATGGCAACCTGTGTACCAGCTCTCAGTTCACACATTTTTGAATGTCAGTCCTGTGTCTGCAAAGCTGAAGGGGAAGAAATATGCAAACAGCCTCACGCCGCCGTGGACAGCGCAGCGTCTTCCTGCAACTCCTTTAATCTGTCCACAATCAATCGACTCCCGGCAGTCTCCCATGCTGCGATACCTTCAGCAGGCTTTAAAAGCTATGCTCGTTCTGCTCTGCTGGAAAAGAGCCATGGCTGCTACTCAAGAGTGGTTTGGGCTGGAAAGAAAACAAAATTTGCTCAAACGAGAAACTGTTACCTGTAGCAAATGCTTTCCCACAGCTTGGGAAGTCGCACGTGTATGGCCGGTCACCTGTGTGAGCGCGTTCGTGTACCTGGAATAGAAAGAACAGGTCCCTAAAATGAGGTCCAAAACAAGGAGGAAGAAAAACAGCATGGAGACATATAGCTGGTGGAGGGAATGTGGAAGTCCTCTGGTGGATTTCACCTTGGCCAGGTAACACCTCTGGATCTCTCGGGGAGCCAAGCATGCAGCTCAGCCTTTTGTGTAGCAGCGTGCTGATCTGGCACCATAACACGGCGATGCCTCTGGTCTGCATGCATCTTTACCTTTAGATGGTGGGCGGTGGTATAGAGGCGGCCACAGCCTTCGTACCCACAACGGAAAGCTCTGCTGCTGACCTGCTGCCCCTTCTCGTTGCTGTGCACTTCCTCCTCCTGCAAATCCTGCCGAGAGGCGCATGGAAAACAATTCAGCGAGCTGCTACAGCAGGCTTCGCAAAGCCCACACAAATAATTTCCCTCCTTGCTACACATATTCGCTCCTCCAGTTATCCTCACAAAAACACGTTCCTACAAACACAGCTTCTACACACATCCTAGAATCATTTTGTGTATAAAATCACACGGTGCAACCCAGGTGACAGGGCAAGAGTCTAGGGACCAGGATTTCCCATTCCCACTTCTAGACTCACTGGGTGTTCTCAGACACAACTCGCCTCTCTGTGCTTCACTTCACTCATCTGTAAAACTTGCAGCCAATGTATCTGCTAACCTTGCAGGGAAGCCACAAAGCTTTTTTAATTACTAGGTGGCAAAGCGCTCTGCATCGAGAGGAGTTTGGCCTAGTCTCAGAAATGCATCACTGAAAAATTCACACCTGGGAAGGGATGTCGCTGGAGTCCTCGCTCCTCGTATGGCAGGTGTCTGTCACTCCCTCCTCTTCCTCGTCAGACACCTGCAAGTAAAGAAGCATGTGCATGTTCCTGCCTCCCTGTGCAGTGTGGAGCAGGTGAGCAACCCAAGCAGGAAGGCTTTCACGTCTGCAGTGCCACCAGAGAGCGAGGTGAGGCTGGTCCCACCACAGCAGAAAGGTCTCCATCAGCGAATGTGAACGCTGAGCACTGTACCAGCACAGTCCTGGCAGCCTCTCCTCACACACCACCAGCAAGACGGGAGAAAACGGCAGCACCCAAGACATTCAGATGGAACGCTGCAGCAACGACACGTTGGTGTCTGAAACTACTACGGTTTTTGAGGCCTTTGCCACCAAGGGGAACAGTGGTCACAACTTAGCCACTCCTGACACGTAAAAGGCTAGTCTTGATCTGTGGCCTGAATCATCTGTGGAGGAGAACATCGTACCCAGGTGGCATTATGATAAACCCAGGCAAACAGAAAGAAAACACCTACAAGGAGGGACATTTAAAGCAAGAAAAAAATCCAAGCTGTATCACAGCAGCTCTCTGCTCTTCCCAAGTCTGTGCCTGCAGCAGGGCAGGGTGGTAGGCCCAGTACTCTGCCGAGCTAGCTAGAGGGGAGAGACTGCTCCATTCTAGGTCCTTAACTGGCAGCCACCTGTCAGTGATGGCACTCACAGGAGTGAAAAACAAATATACAGAAGTACTAATGAAGGGAGGACGCTTAAAGCCCAGGCCAAAGGCGGACTACTAGACCAGCCCCGCAGTGCTGCTGGCAGACCATGAAAGCAGCGTTGTGTCCTCACCTTGCTCGTGTACTGCTCTAACGCATGAACAGTCTCGACATCAAGGGCATCATCTTCCTCCTCTCCAGCCAACGCCTCTAGCCCAGTTTCTGCCTGCACTTCCAGGATGGTGCTGCCAGGCGGCACGATGACAGGACGATGTATGTAGGCAGTGGAGCCATCTTCCAGCTGGATGGCCTCAAAGGTGCCGGGGTCATAACTTCCTGCAAGAGGAAACCAATAAAATCAAATGTAAGAGAGGTGCTGAGTGCGAGGAGCTCTTCATCTCCCTGGGCTACCTACAGCCCTCAAAATCTATGACGCTTTAGCAGCTCCTGCTCCAGCTGCCAAGGGAAAAACAGGGAACACACTTTACCTTTAGCTGTGTTGTGTACGTAGGCCATACTGCCATCTTCCAACACTACTGGCTGACCGTCTTCAAAAGCCACAGATTCTGAAAGAACAGAAGAAAAATCCACACACAGTAGGTTTCACGCAACCTTTTAAGAACAGAAAAGGGAGGTGGCATACAAGGAACTTGGGAGGGCGAAGGGAGGACTGCCCAGAGCAACAGAGTTCTTTCTACCTGCCTGTTCACACCTTATTGTGGCTGGGGAGGACTCCTCTTGCCACTCTGGTTTCTGTCACATGAAATGAATTCCCATTACCTCTCAGATTAATTAACGCCACCTCATTTCAAAGGTGACATTGGCAGATGGGCCAATGACCAAGATGACATTTCTTCCAACGATGTCCTCCCTCCTCCCCCAAACACCTACTCCAGAAGTAATATATTATCTCATAGTTCAGAGGAAATTCCTGTCCAGCTGCTCCCACACGAAACAAACTTTGTTTGGGCTCTGTAGCTGGCACAAAGACAGCCCGCAGCTTACTGGCGTTGCTTGTAGACTTGTGATCTGTCAGGCTGACAACTGTGTGAGAGCCCACAGGTGAAACAACACTTCAACATTTGCTTACATCACCAGCAAATTTGCCTTCTTGTCAGATTGCTAAAAACTTTGCAGGAAATCACATGTTCTGTGTCCTTGCTCATTCAGCCTCGAAACCACAGTCAAGAAAAAAAAATGAATGTCTTAAAGCTCGAGGCAATAAAGGAGCCTGATTGTTGGAACACAGACAATTGCAGTTACATCTACAACGTGAATTTATGGTCCTCACCTTTCTGAACTGTCACCTGATGGATGTAAGCTGTGGTCCCATCTTCAAGTTCAATGACCTGCCCTTCAATCAGCTTTTCACCTGAAACAGTTAAAAAAATGCCATCAGCACCACCGGCAGAGTCCAGGCTCTCTGGTCCCACGAGCTGTCCCCTTTGCCACATCTTCTCAAGGAAACTAGTCCCACAGCAAAACTGTTGCTTATAAGCTGTTATTTATCCAGCTTTCCCCCTGAATAGCCATAGAGGCATTTAAAGTCCCAGAAACGCTGGAGCCTCCCTTTCCTAGACAGGAGGATACAAGACAAAGAACCTCAGTCACCACTTGTTTACAAGCTGCCCTTCACAGCCCTGTGAGCCAAGAAGCAGAAGGAATGATGCACACTAAGCATTTTGGATCTAAAGCAGAAAGCAATTACACTTGTACTGGAGAAAAAAAATCACTGGGAGCTTTTAATGGCATCAGCAGGAGCCTGAAGATTTATTTTCTTCTACTTTGATGGAGGATCAGCTCTTGGAAAAAAATTATGGGACCTAAAGTGTCGGTGCCCTTGATGGGTTGTGAAGACTGGACTTTTAAAGTAACATCACTCTGAGTAACCCTGCAATAATGTTTTAGTTACCAAATTATTTTGGTGCAGAGAGGACATTGCTCTACCCTACTGTAACATGAGGAATCCAGGTTGCTTTCGCCTGGTGCACAGTTTGTGGGCACCACAAAACCCAGTGGTTTTCAAGATAGTCCAACTCCACGCACGTAATAAACTTGCAGTAAGTTCACACAGAGAAGAAAGTGAGAGCAATCCCCAGGGCACGAAGCCTTGCAACTCAACAGTCCTGCTCCGCAGGCTGGGAAACAGCGCGTTCCTCTTCTCAGGAACAGTGGGCGGTGAAAGCAGCAGCATCTCACAAACACCAAAATAAGGGCAGGTGTTGAATTTGGCACTGGTATCGCTTCAGTTAACCACCGCCAAGCTCAGCAGCCCTTTAAGTGAGGAAAGCCTGACTGTGAACCAAATTCTATGCGTCTTGGTGAAGGAAAACATCCTGTTTAGCTTCAGGGGAAGTTCTGGTTGAATAGAGTCCTGCAGGCATAGCGTGAACTCCGTTTCCCCAGTTACCCTGGGGAGAACAGGGCTCACTCTAGTCTGAACAGAACTTTCCTACAGCAACAGCTCTCCCATCTCCAGGGATTTATTTCCAAACCAGAGGCATGTTTTATTTCTGCTGCATCACTCTTTTGTACACATCTAACAGACAGGCGCCAGCTTCCTGTACAGAGCAACCATACAAGATGTTCGCGTGCCATGAGGGCACTTTTGATAAGCGTGACTTTAATTTCACAGGGTCAGTCAAGAGACTTTTAGACCTCACAGCCCAAAGGAACTGTTACCTTTGACAGCCTGCTGAACGTAGGCTGTCGTCCCGTCACTAAGGGTCACTGCTTGCAAGCCCAAGCTCTCCATCCTGCCCCGATAACTGGTCCTCAGACATGAATTTCACTTGACTCGGCGTGCTCGCAGAGAGCACCGTGACCCAGAGCAAGAGGTTTGTGGAGCAGCGAGTCGTCTTCTTTGTTGCAAGCCTTAAATAAAAAGAAAAATTCAAATTTTATTTTCTCCCAAAATACGCACGCTCACTTTTGCATACCAAGAAAGGCTTGAATGGCAAACTATTCTGGAGATTATAAAGGATCACACCAGACAACAGATGCACCCCTTCCCATACCCATGGCAGGCAGGGCTAACAACCTATTCCACAGACAAACAGGAGACAAAGCGTACCAAGCCCGTGAACTGCCAGACTCTCTTTAGAGACAGCATAAATGCCACATTCAAGCCTTTCCCATCCTCCAGCTGATCTGCAGGAAAGGCTTCGAGTACTATAAGGTCTGAACCTACAGGCTGAGGGTATCCTGTGCTGGAAGAGACAGAGGCAGGATGATGAGCTTTGGCCCTGGAAGCATCCTCATTCTCCCCTCCCTTTCCTGTCTAATTCCCAGCTTTCTGAGGAACAGAATATGAGGTGATAAGCAAATGATGTTAAAACGCCCCACCAGAACATTTTGCAAAAGAGGCAATCTGCTGATAGATTATCTTTAACAGCAGCTGCAGTGCATTCTTGGTGAGTAATCTCTGAGATAGTCTAGTATTTTACCGTTTTGATTTCCACGAAGGAGTCTGACCGCCCTGTCTGTCACGGCAGCACCCAGGCTCAGCGCTGCGCTGCGAGCCCTCGACCCCCAGTGCTCCCTACTCCAGACAGCTCCTCTCCAGCAGCAGCAGGCTCTGCCTGCCCTCAGGGCTGACACCTCCCCGCAGGCACTGCAGCTCGTTCCCCAGCGAAGGCTCCTTCCCAGCAGGGTCGCTGGGGAACCGTGGCCCCTCCGAGCTGCCATGGCTGCCACGCAAACCCATGCCAGCGCTGCTGGAGGGGCCGCCAACCCCTGGAAGGGAGGGGGCAGGCGTTGCATGAGGAAAACCGGGTGCAGGCTGCGGTGCGAAGTCCCCCGGGGGGGTGACAGGAGCCGTGCCTCCCGCGTCAGGGCGGGCTGGGGACATGGCAGGGCCCGGCGCCATGGCGAGCCCTGAGGGGAGCGGCAGGGCAGGCCCAGGTGCCCCGCGGGTGGCGGGGAGACGCGGCCCGGCTGGTGCTGGCCAGGGGGACGGCGGCAGCAGCTCGCCGGGGCCCGGCTGCCCCTGGGCCGCCATCTCCCCCCGTCCCCTCAGGCCTCCCCCACCACCACTGGCACCGACCTGAGGAAACCCGCCGGGGCCGAGTCCGCCGCCTGACCGCCATGCACCGGGGCCCGGGCCCTGCTCGCCCCGCCCTGCCCCGCAACCCGCATAGCGACACCGCTCACCGCCGCGCCTCACCCGCCCCCAGCCCGTCATCCAGGTTCCGGGGCACCATGGCCCCGCCCCCAGAACCGGCCTGGTGGGGACCCGTTTAGGACGGGCGAGCCGCTGGGCGGCCAACGCGCATGCGCAGTGCCGACATTGAGGCCGGGAGGCTGCGCTGGGCCTGGCGCAGGCCCCTGCATGGCGGTGGGCAGCGCGGGCCTCCGCGCAAATAAAGTGAATAACGCGGATTTATGGCGCCCAGGCGTTGCGGGGGAGCTCCTCACGCAGCGGCTGCTGAGGGGAGGCCGGGGCTCCGTCCCCTCGTCAGCGCGCTGCGGAGCCAGGGAGGAGCTCCCGGCTTGGTTCTCTGAGCCAGGAGGCAAAGAGACCGCCGGCGGGCGTTTAACAGGGAAGGAGATGCAGGCAGGGAACTGCCCGCCGAGGGGAGCCGGTACAGCGCCGGAGCCACACGCCGCTGCTCCTGGCATGGCGGCCGCGCACCGACACACCCAAGATGGCGACCAGGCCGTGCCACTCCCAAGATGGTGACACACAACGCCACACCCCGCCGCTCCCAGCATGGCGCTAGTCTCGCGAGATTCTACCCCTATATACGGCCCGCAGGCCGCGGCTTTCCCTCTCGGAGCCGGCCCGCCGCCGCCATGAGGTAAGTGCAGGCCCCACCGCCGCCATCAGCCGCCATCCGCCCCGGGGGCTGCCCGGGGGACCCGCACCCCCTCTCCCCGCGGCAGCCCCCGCCCCTGAGCCCGCGTCCTTGTTCCCCCCCGCAGCAGCAAGGTCTCCCGCGACACGCTGTACGAGGCGGTGAAGGAGGTGCTGCAGGGCAGCAGGATCAAGAAGCGCAAGTAAGAGCCGGGCAGCGGGACAGGGCCAGGCCCGCGGCTGGGGCCTCCCCCCACGCCGCCTTCCCTTTCCCCTCAGGTTCGTGGAGACGGTGGAGCTGCAGATCAGCCTGAAGAACTACGACCCGCAGAAGGACAAGCGCTTCTCCGGCACCGTCAGGTTGGCCATCTCCTCGCTCCCGACCCAGCGCTTTGCCGCCCGTCATGGCGGGGGCTGAACCGCTCGGGTAGTCCAGAGTGGCCCGGCGACGCGCGGGCGGCTGGACGGACCCTTACCCTGGGTCTTAAAACATAGAGGGGAGGTGCGGGGGGGCCGCTGCGCTCTCCCCACCGGCCTGCCCGAGGAGGTAGGTTGGCGGCGGTGGAGGAAGATGCCCAGGCTCTGCGATAAGGTATCTCCATGATGGCTCCCATGGTGGCGTTCTGGTCGTAATAATCCATAGTAATCCGGATCTTCTGTCCCCAGGCTGAAGTCAACCCCGCGGCCCAAGTTCTCGGTGTGTCTGCTGGGGGACCAGCAGCACTGCGATGAGGCCAAGGCGGTGGACATCCCGCACATGGACATAGAGGCTCTGAAGAAGCTCAACAAGAACAAGAAACTGGTGAAGAAGCTGGGTGAGCGGTGCCGCGGCTCGGGAGGGCTGGGTGGTTTGTTCTCGGGTTTCTGTGTTGTGGTTTACTGCAGGGAACAGAAAGCTGACCAGAGTCAGCCTGAAGTGCAGAAACCTCTCCAGAAACAACCAGGAGAGCAGAGAGCCCATTACTGGTGTAGGAGGTCTGGCAGGTCAGCCCTGTGGGAGCAGGGTCGATCACCCTGCGCCTGGGGGGAGGGAAGGGGTGCAGGAGGACATTCCTGTCTTGCTGGGGGTTGCACTGGTGGTCCTCAGTCTCCTGGGTGGGGGGCTGGAGTGCAGCAAAAGCTGAGTAAAGCTGGAAGCAGAAGTTGGCTTTAGTCCTGCAGTACCGAGATGAACAAGGAAATTTGCTTATCTGCACTTGGTAAGAGAGAATCCTTCCCTCCCTGCGAAGCCAAAGCTGTTCTGATCCATCCCCTGCACAGACTGGGAGAACTTCCCGCTCAATCCCCAATTAGCCATGGAACCATACGCGATTAGGAAATGACATAGGATACCACGGCTGTTCGCTGAGCCTCTGAAGTGCACGATATGTCTGTCTGTCCACCCACATGTGCACAGGCTCCTGGCAGAGGTTTCCTCAGGGAAATGAGCCGTACGCGTTTGCGAGGGTGCTGCAGGATGTGCCGCTGGGCGCTGGTGGGCTTGGCTGGCGTGACAGGAGCAATTCCTAGTGTGAAATCAGGAAAACCAGCTTCGGGTCGGCTCAGCAGGCTCCGAGGATGTGGAAACGCGCGTGTCGGGGGGAGATGGAGCAGCGTGGTCTCAGCCGCGCCGTTGGTTTCAAGCTCAGTGAAGGGTCCGTCCTTACCTGCGGGTTCTCCTCACAGCTAAGAAGTACGATGCCTTCCTGGCTTCCGAGTCCTTGATCAAGCAGATCCCTCGGATCCTGGGTCCAGGCCTGAACAAAGCCGGCAAATTCCCTTCTCTCCTCACTCACAACGAGAACCTGGTGGCCAAGGTTGATGAGGTCAAATCGACCATCAAATTTCAGATGAAGAAGGTAAAGCAGGGCTTTCCCCCTCCGAGGCAGCTGCGTCCCCAAGGGCTGGTGGTGACGGGTAGTGGCTGCTGTCTCCCGGCTGGGCTGTAGGTGTCCCTCGCGTGTCGGTGACCATCTCCTCCATTGGGAGACAGGACCCGAAGTGTTCAGCTGCTGGCTGGGAGGGAGGAGGAATTCCTCTGTGGTTGAAAGATCTGAGAGCGAATGATTAGGAGCTTGGATGTCTCGGTGCTGAGCACCATCGGTGGTAATTAACGCGCTGGAAGTGGGTGACACTTGCAGGGTGGGGCGCAGGCATCCCCCCCCTCGCCCCCCCAGTCTGTGCACGCAGCAGTGCTTTGCCGGAGGCGAGCTCGGGGCTTGACTCCGCAAGGGAACTGCGGAGCGGCTCTGCCGAGATCCACTCCTGCTGGCAGGAGATGCCAGGCACGCTGCCTCCCCCAAACCAAAATAACCCCGCTCCGGCATTTTCATCTCGTGTCAGCAGTCCGAGCGCGGCTGGCTCATGGGTGTTGCTCAGAATTAACAGCTCTGCTGGCTGAGGTGCATCCTTGGGCTCCAGCTGATCCGGGCCTGAGGGCACAACAACTGGGAGGACACAGCCAATCTGATAGTTAGCAAATGCTGAAGCACTTGGAGTGACTGAGCTAACGATGTCCTGACACTGGGCCTGTCGGCTCGCTCATAAATCCTCTCATCTTCAGCCCGCGGGGAGCACTGGCTTACAGGCTTCTCGGGGAGGCTGGCAGGCGGAGGCTTGGCCTCTCTCTGCCCTGTGTGCCCAAAGAAAGGGCTGATGGCTGGAGCCCAAATTGGAAAGTGAAGCTGGCACTTCGTGGGGAGCTGATGGCCTGCGCGGACTGCAGGGCGCGTGCCAGGGCCGCCTCGCGAGCAGCCCATGGGAGCGGAGTTAAACCTGAGGTCTGTGCCGGTGCAGCACGGCTCGTTGCACCGCTTCCTGCTGTCCCCATCTCCGAGTCGCCTTTGTGCTCCGAGGACGCCAGACCTGCCAGTGCTGGCGTTCAGAGGCGGCACCCGGGTGCCACCAGACACATTCACGGGTGCCAGGCAGAGTGAGCCCTGTGGGAACACCCGTGGAGAGGCTGGAGGAGTCGTGTCCAGCTGCCAGAACAGGAGATAACTTCATACCCTGCTGGGCTGAGATCAGGGCTGGGCGGTTTCGTCAGTCACTTAGCTCTAATCTTTTGATTTCCCTGCAAAACCTTTTACCTGTGTGAGTGACACTGGTGTCGGTGTCCCCCAGGTGCTCTGCCTGGCTGTGGCTGTTGGTCACGTGAAGATGACAGAGGACGAGCTCGTCTACAACATCCACCTGGCCATCAACTTCCTGGTGTCCCTGCTGAAGAAGAACTGGCAGAATGTGCGCGCTCTGTACATCAAGAGCACCATGGGGAAGCCCCAGCGCCTGTACTGAGGGGGCAGCAAGAATAAACTTCTAGGATGACCCACAGCTGTGTCTTGGTTGTGTTCCTCCAGAGGGAAGGGTTTGGGATGACAGCGGGAAAGGCCTCGTGTGCTGCGTTGGGGTGCTGGGGGCAGGAATTTGAGTGGAATTTCTGAGGACAGTGGGGCAGGGGGGGAACCAGCTCCTCTCACATCCGCAGCTTGCGGTGGTCAGCACGGCTGCGGGCCTGCAGAGCCCCTGGGCAGTTGTCCCCGTAGCCCCAAGCCCCCCACTCACCCACCAAGGGAACCCTTACCTTGCGCTGCCCTCTCCCTGCTCTGGGGGAAGGGGCTGGGGGCACTCGCGTTTATCTTCTGCTGCCCCCTCGCACTGACCAATGGCCGGGATCCCACCCAGCAGCAGCTCATCAGGGCCTGATGGGCATCTTCAGCTGGTCCCAGTTACCCACCGGATCTGGAGGGGTGGGGGGTGCTGGGAGGTGCCGAGCTGCTGCTCTGCGAAGGGGCTGAGGTAAAGAGTTTTCTGCCCCCTCTGCTTCCCTCTGCACTAGTCCCCTTCCAATTCCTTGTTCTGGGCTAAAAATGAGATGTGTTGCATCTAATTAATGTATATAAATAAATACATTGTGTGGTGACGGGCGAGCTTATGGAAATGTGGAGGATTTAAGCTTCTGGGGGGAAAAAAAACCCCTATGCCCCTGAAAAGAGCTCGTTTTCGCAGCCGAGGGAAGAAAACAATGAAAACAGCTTTGGGTCCTGCTGTTCGAAACCTTTAAAATAAGCATCAGAGCCAGTTTCCGAAAGATCAACACAACACCAAGAAATTCCATTTAATAATTAAAAAAAGACAATACAAAATGCAAACATTTCTTTGTACAAAGTTCAGATACGTTTTTTTTTCTTTTAATTAAGTGCAAATAACTTCATGAACTACATCTTTGTCATTACTTGAATCGTTTTTTGCTGGAGATGGTAAGTCGTGGCCCACGGCAAAAGGCAGATATAAATATTCCAACGTGAAAAAAAACCCCAAAACCCAACAACCCTCGCTTATGTTCACCGCGTCGAAACATTCAGTACCTCCGAGGTGGCCGACGATGCGGTTTTCAGCCTTTCAAACCTTTTCTGAGTCGTGGGTGGGGGTGAAGAGAGGGGCCGAGCTGCGCTGGGGGGGGGTTCTGGTGGCCCCGGGGACTTTTTTTTGGGGGGGTTATCTGAGATCTTTGGTGAAAGGAGGGCGAGGAGACGTCACTGGGTGTCTCTGGCCGTGACGGGAGGAGGTGCTGCCCTTCCACGTGGCTTTAGGGGTGCGGAGGTGACCGCGGTGGCTCCGGCAGCCCCCATCCTAGCGGGGTCCCAGTGACAGCAGCCCCGCCGTTAAATCACGAAGAATTAATCAACTCCTCGGTGAGCACGAGCAGCTGCGGCGCACCGGGGCCACCGCAGCGGGGTTGGTCCTTCCCAGGTTGTTTTTATTTTTGCTTTTGTCGGGTTTTGTTTTCTTTTTAATTCTTCTAAATATGAAAGACCATTTCAACGGTCACCGCTCTGCTGCAACTGCCCCAGAGCGATAAAAAAACCCCCTCCAAATCCCCGCAACAGCTTTTATGCATCAAAGCAGCTGCCTTCAGACACCAACCAAGCGACAAACAGCTCAGCCCGCAGATGCGGAGCTTCCAAACAGGCTGGGAGCCGGGCGGCAGGAGGGGCGAACGCACAGCTGGGATGAATCAGGACAGACTTTTCCAACCGGCGCATCTCAGGGACAAACCTCAGCCCCCTTTGCCAGCACTCACCCAGCCCGCAGCCCCTAACGGAGCCCAGAAGAAGCTCCCGGGGTGCTGGGGTGGCACAGATTGAGGAGGGAAAACACGAGCGAGCGGCTGCCTCCTGGTTTTGACAAGGACGGACCCGGGGGGGATGCACAGAGAAATAAATAATGGGGTCATGAAGAGCAGGGCTCACCCCAGATGTGCTCGAGGGGACACCGAGAGACAAGCAGGGATGGGGATGGGAGGGGACCTGCCACCAGGAAAGCCGTAGGCAAGCCAACCACGTTTAGTCCTGGCAGCTCCAGGTCTTTGAGAGGATGAAGGTGGGATGAAGGCGTAGGAAGGTGACAGCAGAGAGGGGAGCAAGGGTTGGGGAGGAGGAGGAGGGGTGACCGGTGGCAGCAGTTGTCTGTCCCCGGGGGTCCTGTCCGGTAGAATGAAGATGGCAGGGGGGACAAACCCATGGGTGACGTCCCCCCGGCCATTGTCCCCAGCCGCACCCGTCTGCGAAGCTGGGAGAGGGCAGGCGGTGGTGGAAGGGGGGTGACAAGATGGGGTCCCCCCGGGATCCACGCCCTGGTGAGGGGCTCCCGCAGCATCCCGGCAGGACGAGCACGTGTGGAGGGACAGAGCCAAAAGCACCAGAAGGGACTTGGTGGAAGCACAAAGCTTCCCCAGAACCGGGGAGGGTGCAGACCTCCACACCTGGGGGAGAGATTTTGGGGCTGAGTGGAGGGGCAGCTCCCCCCTCCTGCCAGCGTGCCCCCTGGCCCCTGCCTCGGCTCTGCCCCGGGCCTTGGCTCATCCCTGAGCCCCTGCAGGGAAGCAAAACAGTTCACGACAAGCAGGTGACGGCAGAGTTTTGCGTCCTCCTCGCCATGGGGCTTCAACAACCCACAAACCCTGGAGAATCAGCCCGCAAGCACACAGCCACTGCGGCCGGGCCGAGCCGCCTCGAACCCCCTGCAAAAACTCACCCCGTCACGTGCTGAGCAGGAGAGGCACCATCTGCCCCCTCCAACGGGGGCTCTTAGCGGGGACAAATGCGGCAGAAAAGGTTGCAAGGCCTGAAAACGGCATCCCGCCGGTCAGCGGCAGCCCAGTGCTGGGTTTGCTTCGGGTGGGTGGGGTGGTTTTTTTTTGTCGCAAACGCACATTCTCATTTCTCAGGCAGGTATAAATATTGTCGTTTCTAGTAGAAAAAAACCACTTCCCTCTAAATAATATAAAGAAGACTCAAATGATTGCACTTAATACATATGAAAAAGGTAGAAAGGAGGATATCCTAGTGCACAAACATTTACTTCTGCTCTTCACAAAGCTTGCTTTTCCGAGTTACTCTTTGGCAGAGCTTGTAAGAAAGTCTGGTTTCTTGGCACAAGTGTCTGGGGTGTGTGTGGGGGAAAACCGAACCCAGCTGAAAGTCTTTCTCCTTTGCTCCCTGTTTTCTCCCGTGCAGCCAGACATTGTTCTCCGGGAACGTGGCTTGGCTACGCTTTCCTCCCAGCGCCAGCGCGGCTCTCCGGCGAGACGGCCACTGGAGCCACCACGGTTGCTGTTCGCTTTGCCGATCTCTCCTTTAAATTTTCTTTTGAATCAAGTATGCTTGCTTAAAATTCTTTTTCCCCCGATCTCTGCAAAGCGATGCTGATACCCAGGCGCTGTGAGAAATACGGCGTTACCTTCTTGCCATCCTCTGCAAAAGGGCTCGGCGGGGCTGCGGCCGGTGCCAGCCCCGTGGGCTGCAAGATCGATGGCCCCCGCGATGTCTCGGGCTGCCGGTGGCACTGGGGAACGGGGACAGACCTGGCATAAAGGAAACCAAAGGGAGGACAGAGGCCGGCAACAGGACCAGCTCCTCGGTTTCCTAAGATGAAGAAGCTGCTTTGGAGGCAAGGGGTGGCTTCGCCGGCGGCTGGATGAGACCGGAGCATCCCCTCCCGGCCGGAGGCATGGCTCTGTGGGGAGTGGCGGAGAAATCGTGAGGGGACATCTGCGGGGCGAGAGTGGCAGTCCTGCCGGCGCCGAGCGGAGGAAGGAGAAATTCGGAAAGGAGAAGGAAGGGAGAAGAGGTTTTCCTTGGCTGCGGGGCGGCCCGGGGTTGGCGGGGGCGCGGGGGGCTATTTGTAAGGCCGGAGGAAGCTGGAGACTTTGGAGCGGAGGAGTTTGATGAAGGAGCGGGGCAGCATCTCCTTGTGTTTCTCTGTGTACTTGAAGTAGTTCTGGGGGTGCGCCAGCACGTCGAAGAAAGCCTTGATGAGCTTCTTGTCCTGTCAAGCCAAACCGGGGGGGTGGGGGGGTCACCATCCCACCCCGTGCTCCTCTCGTGGCGGCTCTGAACCAAAGCCATGAACACAGCGGGGGCACGGGGGGCCCACCCGAAAAGAAGGATGCTCCCGCACGGCAGCGTCCCCGGAGCCCCGGGCAGCGAGGACCCGGAGGGGACAGGCTCACCTTGAGGATCTCCTGGTGGTTTTCGGAGGCGTAGAGCCTGCCGTCCCGCACGATGTCCTCCACCAGCTGCTCGTAGTCCTCTGCAACACCCGGCCGAGAAACACGGTCAGGGCGTGAGCTGTCACTTGTCCCCAAACCTCTGGTCCCCATCTCTGAGTCCACTCCCCCCCAAATACACTGGAGGTGTGAACTGGGGGTGACCCGGGTACGGCACTGGGCCCCCCCCTGCAGCAGCGTGCCGGGACGGTGTCCCCCTGCGCTCACCGTCGTAGGTGACGTAGGGGATCTGGAAGCCCCGGGCGCTGTTGGCTTCGCTGGTTTTGAAGTTGATCCAGAGTTTCCGAGAGCGGGCGGTGAAGGCGATGGGCCTCTCGTAGGTCTGGCACGTCTCGTAGGTGGTGATGGAGGATGGGGAGGCTGCGGGGGGACGGCGAGGGGCCCGTGTGATGCTGAGTGCCCGTCAGCGGAGCTACCGTCAGCTTTGCTGTGCTCGAATGCTCAGGGCGAAGAGGGGCACCAGGGATGGGGACTGCCCGTGTCTGGCAAGGCTGAGCCCCCCCCGACCCTCACGTTACATACCTGGGGCGTTGTTATTCCTTCCTTGCTCTGAGAAGCTCCAAATGGGGCTTTCTGCCCCCAGAACAAGTGCTGAGACCCAGGTGTGCAACCCAGCCCACGCTTAGCCCATGCACATCACCTTGATCCAGCAAGTCACCGGGGAGGCAGGGCGATGCTGACCCCCCCCCAGTTCCCCCAAATCCCCTCCCGCCGCCCAGGGACGCGGCTCTCTCCCTTCGCACCAGGCAGCGCTGCCAAACCCCAGCCTTTTCCTCCCCTGGCTCCTCCCGTGAGCACCACGGTTACCTACAGTTTTTCCGCATGACCAAGACGTCGCCACACTCGTCCTCGGAGGGGAGGAAGATCTCCGGCACCACGATGAGGATCTTGCGCTTGGGCGGCGGGTTGATGTTCCAGGTACACTCCACGTTGGCGGGGTAATTCCCTGGGTAGTTGGGGGACTCGATGTAGCCCGTGTATTCACCCAGCTCTCCCCCACACTGCCGATCTGCAAGGCATGGAGAGCCGGTTAAACTGGGAACCAGTGGCATGGGCACTGGGATAGGAGAGGTTTACGGGGCGAGGGGAAGGATGTTCTCTATTAGCACTGCTCCACGCATCCCTCCACGCCTGCCTCCTGCACGCACAGAGCACAAAAATGACACATAACTCTATTTTAAGGGATTTAAAAATAATTTTAAGGAAGGACCCCAGTTCACGCCATACCTGTCCCCCCCCTCCATCGCACCCCAGCTCGCCTACTTTTGCACTGGGACACAGAGGTGGAGCCGTCGAAGTCGGTGGTGGTGTTGCCAGGACAGGTGATGCAGTAATTCTGCCGAAAATCGGGTTGGTAGGTGCCCACGGCGCAGCGGATGCAGCGATGGACGCTGGTGTTGTAGTAATGCCCAGGGGAGCACTGGACTGGGGAGGGGGTCAGAGAGCAAAGGGAGCTGCGTCAGCCACCGACACGGCCCCGCTGGGTGCCCCCCTCCCCGGGGACCGGCTCCAACCTACCCTTGGTGTCGCAGTCCTGGAAGGAGAGGGCTCCCTCGTGACGGGTGCTGAGCCCCCCGCCGCAGGGGAAGCAGAGCGTCCGCCCCACCTCCGACTGGTAGGACCCGCGCGGACACGGCTGGCAGGGCTTGAAGCCATCGGCCGAGTGCTGGCCTGGGGGACACTGACCTGCGGGCACAGGCGTCGCTCAGTCCTGGCACCCGGCGTGCCCCAGGCTCCCCCACCCCATGCCCAGCTCCTCTCCCCCCAGCCTTGGCAGCACCGATAAATCCCGAGCAAGCGCTGCCCTTCCTTGGGGGCCCCTCTAAATGCCCAAAATAGCATCTCCTGCGGGTCCTGGGGATGCTCAGGGCTTTCACCTCCTCTGGATGGGGGCTGATGGTTGAGGCTGCAGCCCTGGACATCCTGGGTCTCGCTCCCGGCCCCCTTACCCGTGCAGCCGGTGATGTTGGTGGCTCCCACCGGCCCGAAAGCATCACCGCGGGGACACAGGTCGCAGGAGAGCTGCCCTTCCTTCTCCTGGTAGGTGCCGGGAGGGCAGGGCACGCACTGTTCCGTCTGGCCGTGGTAATACGTTCCCTGTGAGCAGCTAACTGAGAGCCAGGGGGGACGTCAGCGATGGGACTGGGGGGCTGTCACTGCCAGGGGGGACACGGCTGGTCCCCACCCCAGGCACCCCGCGATGCTCCTTACCACACTTGCCGCCCAGGCGCTGCTGGCCCGGTCCGCAACTCTCCTGCCGCTCCGGGGCCACGCTCAGCTTCCTCGCCACCTCGTACTCCATCCCTGCGAAGCGGAGCAGGAACCGCTCCTGGTTGATGGATTTCTTCAGGGCTTTGATGGCCGACTTCAGCTTTTTCTCCACTCTCTGTCGCAGGCAGTGCAGGTTGCAGCTGGCTGGGGGTGCAGGGGGGAACAGCGGGAGGTTTTGGGGGGAAACGGGGATGCAGCAAGAAGGGATGGATGGAGAGGGAAACCCGGCGGGATTAAAATCATCTCCCAAATGCACAGCTACAAGCGCTGCCCAGCATATCCCAACCTGGTATGGGATAAGGACTGGTTCAGCTCTCCTTGCTGCACAGTGATGGCATCATCCCCTTGGTCCCACCACCATCCCCCTGGTCCCACCACTGTCCCCCTGATCCTACCACCGTCCCCCAGATCCCACCACCATCCCCTTGGTCCTATCACCATACAATCCTGCTCCCACCACCATCCCCCTGATCCCACCACCATCCCCTTGGTCCTACCACCATCCCCCTGCTCCCACCACCATCCCCCTGCTCCCACCACCATCCCCTTCGTCCTATCACCATACATCCCTGCTCCCACCACCATCCCCCTGATCCCACCACCATTCCCTTGGTCCTACCACCATCCCCCTCTGATCCTACCGCCATCCCCCTGGTCCCACCATCATCCCCCTGGTCCCACCACCTCTGCTTGCACCCAAGATGGGCCAAGCCAGCGCGCTGTGCCCACCTGTGATCTCCTCTGGCTTGATCTCCGCCTCGAACTCCAGCGTGATGCGCGTCACCTCCTTGTTGGAGGAGTTGCGAGCCCGGCGGCCCTTTCCTTTCTTGGACGAGTCGCACTTGAGGTTGACGAAGGCGACCTGGCAGTCGGAGCAAGGCGCCGAACCGCCTGCGCGCATGAGGACAGGTCAGCACCCTGTCCCTCCTGGGGGAATGGGCATCCCTGCCACCCCCACATCATGCCTCACCTTGCGCCCCAGCCTTCCCGGCTTCGTCCTGCTTGCCCTTGGCCCGCGGGTGCAGGTAGCACTTGGCATCCTTGATCTTGAAGGAAGCCTTCTGCTTGATTGGCGCAGTGGCAGTCTCTAAAGGAAAGGGCGGGTGCTCAGCCACCCTGGCGCGGAGCAGCCCGGCCGGCGGCGGGCACCCCGGGAGCCCCCTTACCGAGGCACTGCTGGCTGCTGTTGGTGGGTCTCTGCTGCCCGCCCTGCCGCAGGACGGGGGTCCCACAGCTCACCGTGTAGCTGCTGTCCGACTCTGTGGGGTGGAGGAACGGGAGTTGGGGGTGCCGGAGCAGCTGCCCCGTCCCAGTGATGCTCTGCCGGGGTGATGCAGGGAGGCATGGCTGCACCATGGGGGGATGATGCCCAGCACCCCGCTGTGGGGGTCCTGCACCAGGGACCCATCCTACAGATCTACACCCACCGATGAGCCCCCCCAAGCAACCACCTCCCTCCCTCGCCCCCGCCACTACTTGGGTGCTCGCACTGCGGCCGTGCAGCCGCTCCTATCCCGCCAGTTTGGGCCATGCAGGGAAATGGGGCCCCCCCCGCCCGTGCTGGCAGTGGCACCAGCACTGATACCTGGCAGAAAGCGGGCCTTGGAGGCGCAGGAGAGGGCACAGCTGTCCTTCTTGCCCGTCTTGTTGCAGGTGAGGGTGGCCCGTGGCGGCACCGAACCTGGCAGGCATTTCACCAGCTCTGAGGGACACGCGCCAGCTGGTGATGACAAGCGGGGACGCCCGTGGCTGGCACAGCCCGGGGACCTGCAAGGGACCCCTGCACCCTCCCAGGTCATGGGGGGATTCACCGGGGAGGAGAGGGTGCCAGAGCGCAGCATGGGGACCCTGGACCAGCATCCCAAACCCTCCCAGCCCCTCCTCGGAGATGTGAGACATGATTGAAGGGATTGCAATTTGGGGGGGGGGGACAGTCGGGTGCCAGGGCACGGCCAGGGCTGTGAAGACAGCTCCTTTAGGGACATTTGCTCATGTAAAAGCTTGAAGCCAGCTCCAAGTATGGTCAAAAAAGCAACGAGACGCAAAGGGCAGAGGGAGCAGGGCAACACCTTACAGCACTTCCCACCCGGACCACACGAGATGGACATGGGGCCCCAGCCACAAGCAGCTCACCCCAGAGCATCTATGTGCTGAGATGCCCCAAAACCCCCCCCACCCCCACCCTGACCTTGCTCCCCACAGCCCCAAGTGACAGAGGGGCCGTGGGGCACTGGAGTGTCCCCAGCCATGCTGTGTCTGGCCCCCATGTACCTGTACAGTCCTTTTTGTTCCAGTGCAGCTTGCAGCCGGCGGGACAGGTACACTGGTAACTGCCGGCTGTGTTGATGCAGCCGAATTTGCAGCCCCCCCGGTTGATGCTGCATTCATCGATGTCTGCGGGGAAGAAGGGGGAGGCGGTGGGCGAGGGGCAGAGGCTGAGCTGGACCCCCCCTGACTCGGACACTGAGTTGCTGCATCATCTCAAGGCTGTGATTCCGGACGGATAAACTGCACGACCCACGCCCGGTTGGAGATTGGGGACGCAGACCGCAGCCCTGCCTCCCCCCTGCAGCCCCGCCAGCCCCATGGGGCTGAGGGAAATCCCGACACCAGTGTCCCTGCGGGCTGCGTGGGGATGGGGTGCAGCCCACCCAGGCTGAGCTCGGCCCCGCGGCGGGCTGGGGAGCTGTGGGGGGCAGCAGCCAGAGCCGACATGGAAGCACTTAGCAGCCGAATTCAAAAGGCAGCTGCTCAGCAGCCCCAGCCCCTCTCCCTGCGGCAGGGACCCTCTGCCCCGGCCAGAAACGGGGGGCAAATCCTCCAGGTCTGGCATGAAGCAAGGGCAGAGGTGGGATGGAGCTGCCAGGGATGGAGCTGCCCCCCAAACATCCCTCCCTGCCTGGATCCCCCTTCTCGGAACGTCGGTGGGAGCCAGTGACCCCTCCACTGCAGGGTCACACCGAGAGCATCCCCACGGCCGTGCTGGCTCACGTCTGGCTGTGGATTTTGGGAGCACGAGGAGGGTCACCCACCCTCACCGGCCAGGCAGTGCCGAAGCACTCAGCCTCGTGCCACCATCTCCCGTGGCCGATGGCACCGCTGCTGCGACACGCTCTGGCAACCCCCCCAAAGCACGTTTCATCTGCCTCCCCGCTTCCCGGGCTGCCACACGCCCCCGCCCTGGGGAGCTACCTGCCTTGTGAAACTTAAATCAAACGTTTTTGATGTTCCCCTTCCCACCCCGTCCCAGCTCCCTGCCAAAAACGCCGGGGATTTCTCTCCCGCTGCAGACAAGTCACAAATTGCTCCTGTCGCTCTGTTTGAAGTTGCAGCGTCTGGATGCAAGCCCCCTCCCCACCTGGCCCCAGCTCGGGGCACGTGGTGAGCCGACACCACCCCCTCCCCGCGTGAGTGGTATCCCCAGGGGTCCCGCAGCGGCCATGCCATGGGGCTGCCCCATCCCTGGGTGCCCCGTGTGCCTCCTCGGGATCCGAACCCGTCGGGGCGAGGGGCTCCTCCCGCCAGCACCCAGCCGGCCCTACCTCCGCAGTGGGTGAGCCCGTAGAGCGTGTAGCCCTTGTTGCAGAGGCACTGGAAGCTGCCGGGGGTGTTGATGCAGAGGTGGTCGCAGGTCCGGTCGAAGGAGCACTCGTCAATGTCTGGAGGAAAGGCAAGCGGGAAAGGTGAGGGCTGGCACGGTGGAGGGCCAGCCCTGGGGACAAGGGCTGTCCCCTTCGTGCTCCACCTGCTCCAGCAAGCCAGGGGCTGCACTGGGATGCTGTGGGATCCTGCACTGGGATGCTCCAGGGATTCAGCACAGGGATGGTCCAGGGATTCAGCACAGGGATGGTCCAGGGATCCAGCACAGGGATGGTCCAGGGATCCAACACTGGGATGCTCTGGGACCCAGCACTGGATTTCTCTGTGGACCCAGCTCCGGATTGCTCTGGGGATCCAGCACCAGGATGCTCTGGGGATCCAGCACCAGGATGCTTCGGCACCCTGTGCTCCCACCCTGCCTGCCTCCAAGCTTCCTCCTCGTCCACCCCAGCTGCTGCTACATGGGAGCAGCAGCCCACCACCCCAGCATCCCCCCCTGCCCCCAGCTCCTGCAGCCCCTCTGCACCTCAAATGGGCCAAATGGGGCCAGCACCCTGCCCTTTGCACGGGGCGGCTGCGAGAGCCGCTGCCCGGCCAGGGCTCTGCCCTGTGCCGCGGAAGGACGCTGCTTTGGCAGGTTGTGCCCTGGGGACAGTGCCAGCCGTGTCTGCTCGTCCCCGCGGGGCACCTCGCCAGGGCAGGGAGGCCCTGGCTGGGCGGGTGAACCCAGCTCGGCGGGTCTGAGCATCATTTCCTTGGCTTCATTAAGTTAATTGCTGCGCTCACGTCAAACTCCCAAGAGCGCAGAACCTGGATGGAGATGAAAGCGGTTGCAGCCCCGGAGAGTGCCAGCAACCTCCTTCCCCAGCTGCACACTTTCGGGAAGCAACGCTTGGGCTCATGCACACCCCTCCCCGTGCCGGCCTAGGCCATGGGCTGGGGGTGCAGTGCCCCCTGCTCCCCACTGGACGGCCCAGCGACCTGCCGGGTCATTTAACCTGCTGGGTTTATGTGGGATGCACAGGAAGAAGTCGGGACAGGGAGAAAAAGGCAGAAAAAGCAGCGGGGAGCAGCCAGGTCCCTCTGGAGCGAGGATGCGTTTTCCCCCCACCTCCTGCCCTCCGACAGACAGGAGAAGGGGGAAATCCCTTTGCAAAAGCCACTGAAATCCTTGCTCTGCCTTGATGGCTTGCAGCAACGGCGCAGCACGGTCCAGCCCATGCCGCGGGGCGGCTGGCAGAGGGGGAGAGGCAAGGCAGGACACGTCCCGGTGCTTTTCCCGTCCCTCATCCCAGGAAAACCACGGCCTCTTCAGCGGGAAGGAAGGAGCCGGTCGGTGCGTCAGTGCCTGTGCTTTAGCAGGGAGCTATGGCCGTGCTGCTGCAGGATCGCCAGCAAAACAGTTGTGCAACAAAGCAGAACAGCTTGGGAGAAGCCCAGAGGTGCCAGGGTGGGTGCTGAGCGCAGGGTGCCCTCCTAGGACACATGGGGTGCTGCTGGGGTCCCCAGTCCCCTGGCATGGGTGCTCCGGAGCACAGCCAATGGTCCCAGGCTCGCAGCGTGCCCCCTGCCCGGGACGCTCCCTGCACCCAGCCAGCACCGCGCCCCAGCCCACGGGGCTGCGGGGAATGTCGTGACCGTCATCCGAGCCCTGAGTAAGGCCGGAGGATTTCACCTGGCATCTGCCTAATTGCTGGCTTGGACTCTGCTGCAAGAAGAGTCCAGAAATCCCCGGCTCGGGAGCGGAGCTGGGACGGCAGCCCAGCTCTGCAGATCAAAGCACTAAGCTCCAGACCAGAACCCAAATCCAACACTAATCCCCCGAAGGATGTACGCGGTCCAGAGGAGAGCAAAGAGGAACGAGTAACCAGGCCAGCACTCCTCCAGCAGCAGCCGTGGGAGGGCTGAGGAACGCTGGAGGGCAGGGAGAGGGGATGTCCCCGGGTAGGGCAGGGTGCCGGGGTCCCGCTGCCCCTTACCTTGGCAGTTCCTCTCGTTGATGAGCAGCTTGTAGCCCTTCTTGCAGCTGCACTCGAAGCTGCCCACTGTGTTCCTGCAGATGTGGTCGCAGCCGCCATTGTTGAGCCGGCACTCGTCGATGTCTGGTGGGGACAGGGGACACGAATCACACCGTGGCTGGGATGCTCGGAGAGGAGAGCAGGGTCGTCCCCTCCAGACCCCATCCCCACCATGAGCCGGCCAACAGAGGAAACCCTTTGGGCTCTGATGGTCACCGGGAGAACGTGGCTGCTGGTTTTATCTGGGTGCATCTGGGGAGATGACACATGACAGTGTGGACACTGGGAAGGTCAGGGCTCCTGGGCTTGGCTCCCCTTGGGCGTTGTGCAAAGCGTTTAATTCCTGCGGGTCTCAGCACCCCCCGCAGCGCAGCCAGGAGCAGGGGTCTACGAAAGAGCCTCGCAGCTGGGGGAAAGCACCAGAGCAGAGTCTGCAGAGCCACAGGTTTGGCTTGGGGGCTACTGTTGGGGACCAGGAGCAGCAGGAAGGAAGGGCAAGCCAGGAGGGGAAAACCCCTCCTTCAGAAACAGCCACTCAGCGAAATACTTTTCAGCCCTCACCTCTCTGCTTGCCATCTCCTTCCTGCCATAAAGAGAGCTAAAAATGATGATGCACAATAACTGCAAAGAGCCCAAACAACCTGGAAAGAGGCTGGGACTTGGTTTTTTGCTTCTTTTTTTTCTCCTTTTTCTAATAATCACAAAATTTACTGCTAGGAAATGACCTGTAAAAGGGAAGGAGACCAGGAAGAGGCAGCCGCCTTCCCCAACCCTCCATCCCCCAGCCGCCAACGCCGGGGCAGCAGCTCTGCCTCTCTGGAGCTGGGGCTTTCTTTTTACGACTGCGAGGGAGCGAGCTGTAAACCAGCCCGCAGCCGTAATAAAACCCCCAGACACAGGGGACGTCGCTCCGAGTTATTGCACGTTCCTGGAAACTGCAGAATTAGAGACAGTGGGGGGGGATGTTCTGATAAAGGAACAGGGGCAGGGGGTTTCTGGAAGCAGTCAGCAGGTAGACAGGCAGCTCGCAGCAGGATCGGGCTTTCCTTTCAACCGGGGTCAAGTTCCCGGAGCTGCCGAAAGACAGAACGCAGGCGCCGGCCAGCCCTGGGGTCGCGGCGTCCCCTTGCCTGGGGAAGGGGCAGGTTTGGGGTGGCTGTGGTGACCCCCCGGCGTGTGTGAGCCAGATCACAGGGAAACTGAGGCAGGGGGGTGGAGGGAGGCAGGACGCGACCCTCTGGCCCCACAACTGCCACGCCATCACCTCTGACTTGACCTGCCCCCCCTTTCCTCCTCCCTGTGAGCTTCCCGGGGGAGCAGGGCTGACCACGGCGCCTTTAGCGAGGCGGCTGAGCTCCCGCGCCTGGGGCTGATCCCCATCCCCACCCCAGCAAGGCAAACACCAGGCGAGGGAATGCTGCAGGTAACGTCCAGCCGAGCTAAAACCAAGCCTTTCCTAAGGGCACCGAGGACACAGAGGGGTCTGAGGCACCCATAGGTGAGCAGCGAACACCCTGGCCCCGCGCGTGCCCACCTACCTTTGCATGTCTTCCTGTCGGGCTGGAGCATGAAGCCCATGGGGCAGCTGCAGTGCACGCCCGTCGCCGCGTCGTGACACTTGCTGTCGCAGCCCCCGTTGTTCACAGCACACGTTTCTGTTCGGAGAGGGGAGAGAGCAAGGTGAGGGACCAGTGTCGAAAAGGCTGGGGGGGTCACGCCACCCAGATGTCCCCACGCTGCAGGCTGGGAGAGGCAGCGGGTGCAAACCTCCCTGTAGAGCCCACGGAAATCGCCCTTCGCAGTAACGGAGCCCCCAGATTAATAAAACACCCCGGATACGGAGCACGAGGGCCAGAGGGGTAAGGCATTAATGCTTGGCGACCCCACAGCATCTTTCGCCTCCGCAGACGACCTGGCACTCCTTGCCTTTCCCATCGCCCTTGCCGCACAGCCGGGTGCTGCTCCCCAGGGATTTTGGAGGTGAAATAAGGGTGCCTGTGATTCACCCCAGGCTGCAGGCAGTGCTAAGGCAGGAAAAAGCACCCAGATTTCCCAGTTCACCGTCCAAACCCCTGTGCAACCCTCCCACTTTCCAACAACCTGCTCTTGTATACTGGGTATCTGCATTTAAGGCAGAGAGGGGAGTGGGACAGCCCTGTCCCCTTGTTAGAGGATGCTTTATTAATTGCAGGCAGGGAGCAGAGCGGCACCCGGCCATCCCGGGGAGGACAGGGTCGGGGACACAGGCAGGGACGTGCAGGCAGAGCCGCTGCCTGTTGCGAAACAGCCGGCAGTCAGGGTGCTGGGAAAAGTGGAGGTGGTTCAACGGAGGCTCTTCGTTCCTGAAACACGTCGGCTTTTCAGCTGACGGAGGGAAAAGCGGCTCTGTGGGATTAATCCCGCCACGCTCAGCCTCCGCGCTGGCACTGGGGCTGCGTGTCCCCCAAAAGCAGGGTCTGGTGGAGCCCGGCTTTGGCAGCTCCAGTGAGGAGGAATTGAAATACCTGGTGACAAAGTCACAGCCCTTGCTGTGTGAAACGCAGCCAGAGCCGGATCTCGCTGGGGGTGCCCAGGCTGCGGCTCCCCGGGATGCAGGTGCGCAGCCCCAGTCCCTGTGGGATGGCGGGGGGGAAGGTCCCGGCCGCCTCGCTGCCACCGCCGCCACCGAGCCACAAAGCCACCCGTCACCCTGTGCCGCCGGTCCCTAACCATCACCCGCCGCTCCGGCACGCCGGCTGGTCCAGTGTCACGGGCTAATTTGGGAGACGCTTCGTATAATTAGAACACACACACAGAGGCAGGCAGCATCAGTGGAAAAAAAATCCAATTTAAAAAAAAATGCTAATTATTTCAGTATTATCAAAATCAGCTGTTGCTGGTAGGACTAGAAGGGACACTAATTTAAATGAAACATTTTCAGCTTGACAGCTTCCCTGTGAGATCAATCCTCAGTTTCGGTCCTAACCACCAGAACAATGGTTTGAAGTGCATTAACTTGTTCACAAAGGATAATAAAATATTCCTTTCAGAAGGCTGGTTGCTTGGATAAATGAGGCATTTGGGCTTCAAGGAACCCAAGATGAAAATGCCTTGAAGAAATTCCTTGGAAAGAGCAAATCCCAGGTTCTCCCACTCTTTGCGAGTGCTGCATGGGGTGGGAATGACTGAACCATCCAACCATTTGCCGCAGGGCGAGGGAGCTGGGATCGCTCTGTGCTCGTCTTGCCGCTGCTATTTTTATGATGTCCCATAATAAGAGAACAAAAGGGACCATTTTATGAAATTAATAGCCAGCACAATTACAAAACCTAACGGCAAGGGAGGGATTTCTGCAGATATTATTCCTCCAGCCAGGTCCTCACACCGCACGCAGCCCGGCCGCACCGGGACCGTCCCCTCCCTGCAGCAGCGGGGCGAAGAACGCAGCACCCATCTCCCCTCCCAGCCCCTCTGCACCTTTGGGAACTGCGGCTGAGATGTAAATCAAGCCCTGCTCGCCATCCCACGCACGATGCGGCCGCTGCCTGGGGCGTGCGTGGGGCGGGAGCCCAGCCAGCACGGCCGGAGCACCACTGCAAACCCCTCTGCAACGAGGGGACCACGTCCCCGGCTTGCAAAAAGCTTGGCAGGGGCTGCCGGGGTACCTGCGAGGCAGCGGAGGTTGGCCGGCGCGGGGCCAGGCGCTGGAGCGGGGCCCCCGGAGAGCAGCATTGTTCGGCGGTGCCGGCAGCCGGGGGCTGCTCCCAGCCTGGCGAGAGCCGGCGTGACTCACCCAACCACACAGGGCTTTGGCGAGGGCCTCCATCGCTCGGGGAGGGAGAAGACAAAGCAGCTTGCACACACACACACATACACTCCTTCCCACCCTCCTCCATCCCAGCTCCGGTCTCGCTTCCCGACCGCTGCAGCATGGAAATCCTTGCACCCTTCACGGTGCCGGCCATCACCGGGGACCGACAGAATCCCTGCACGTGCCCCCGCAGCGCCCTGCCCGCACACGCTCCGGCTTCGCCTCCACCTGCCGGGAAGCGGCAACCGCAGCAGGATTGCGATACCATGGGCCTAAGGAGATAATTGCACGGTAATCGGAGGGATTGCAGCCGGGTTGGCTGGAGCACGGTGACGGCGCGGAGCTGGGGGTCCCCCCTGCTCCCACCCCTGGCTCTGCAGAGCCCCCCCAGAGCCGTGGCCGGTGCTCCCTGCCACCAGTGAGCCGCACACCCACAGCTCCTCCTGGATCTGCCAGGAGTTTGCATGCACCCAGCACGTCCATGAACCAGATTCCCCACCGCAGACGAGTCACCGCGCCTTCAGACCGCCTCGGTTTCCCTGTCGGCAGAGCAGAGGCATCGCCTTACCTTTGTGAAGGGCTTAGAGACCCGGCGGGGGTTGCAAAGAAATCCTTGGGGAAGCGGCCGAGGCGCCCAGCCCGATAACGGGTCGTTGCAGCTCTGCAGTTTGCTGCGGCTCTGGGCTGGGTGCCCCTGAGCACGGTTAGCAGCTTTGCTGGGCCAAACCCTGGGACACCCTGCATGTCCCCCACCCGCAGAGGGGACGCTCCGTGAGCAGGTGGGCTCCGGGAAGGGGTAACTTCAGGAGCGCACAGCCACGGAGATGGGCACAAGCATCCCCCTCCCTGTCACGCAGCCGCCGGCAGCCCAAGCTCCTCTCGGGCTTGCTTGGCGCCAGCGGAGGGGGCATAACCATTGCCGCAGCCCCTGGAAAGCAGATTATCACCCCCTGCACCGGGCTGGATCGACCACAGCAACGCGAGAGCCCCCGCCTCATGCAAGCGCAGCCAGGGGAGGGTTTCTTTCTCCATCCCCCAAAAGCAAAGCCTGCTTGCAGCCCGAGGCCAGGCTTGCTCTGCGGGGTTTAAAAGCAGCAGCAGGGGACGGGGTTAGTGAGGCATGCGGTTAGCGCGACAGCTCAGCCCCCCGAGCCCAGTTATGATCTCGAGATGAGAGACCATCTACGGTTAGACCCCTTCGTAGAGATAGAGAGAACAAAAATATTTACCATTAGAAAACGTCTCAAGGATAACGTGTTGCTGGAAGTGTCTCTCCCCTGTTTAACATTATAAAAAAGTGATTTAGAAACAATGTCCAGCAAGGAGCTCGGTTGGTGTCACACGTCAATGGGTTCGACTCCTCTGCCTTTCCAGCCCGGTGGAAATTGTCCCTTTGGGTTTTTTCTCCCCCCAACTCCCAAAAAAGCCAAAACTCGAGGTTTGGGTCCATTGTTATTGTCTGAAGCATCCCATGTCCCGCAGCCTCTCCAAAGCCCCTCCAGTTTCACACTCTGCATCATGCCGGCCGGAGTCCCATGCGAGAGGGAAGCAGCGCGTTACGAGGAGCGTTAGTGCAGCCCGTTAGTCTGGGAATTGTGTCCTTGCCCTCGCCGGAGCAAGACCAATGCATGCTGGGGCAGGTTGCAAATCCCGAGTGAAGCCATATGGGTGGTGATAAGTGGCCATGGGCTTCGGGAAGGCAACCGCAGCACTTGCACCTCTTAGATTTAGCGGTGAAGCTGGCCAAGCTGATGGTAAACCCAAATTTTGGGTGCACTTGTGCTGCTCAGCCTCACCCATGCATCGGTGCACCCGGGTGCAGGGAGCCCCAGTGAGGCACGGCGCAGCTCCAGGGTGCTGAGCACCCCAGGGAGTGTGCGGGAGCCTGGGGGGGGTACAAATGGCCAAGCAGGGGCTGAGAGCAGCCTGGACAAAGCTGCAGCCCCCAGAATCAGTGCTAAAACACCCAGGGATCACTTTTGGGGATTGCCTCAAAAAAACAGCTTGAGCTTTGCCCTGCAGAGGAAACTGCCCGACACCACCCATGGGTGGTTGGGAGATTTCCCTGCCTCATCCCGGTCATTCTGGGGAGGGGACAAGGCACCCCAGCGCTTCTTTTTGCTCCCATGTGGGGACAGAGCCCTGTGACAGTGCCGGACCGAAGCCAGAGAGCCCCGGGGTGAGCACAGGGCACGTGGAGCCCATCACCCGTGGGACTGAGCGGAGACGAGTGCATCCCCCCTTAAGGAGAAACAACGGCGGGTCCGTGCGGAGCAGGGATGGTGGAAGGGAAAAAGAGGGGAAACGCAGCCCCCAGCTGTGGCTGCGCTGTCCCGGGGGGCTCAGGCTGAGGGCAGGGGTTCAGCAGCCGGGACGCGGGGTGCTGAGGCTCTGCAGGGACCACGTCCTCCTTGTGGAGGTCGATGTGTGCGGAGGAATGTCCACGCCATGCCCACGGCCACCCACCCCACGCCCTCATGTCCTGCTTTCCCCTTCCCAGAGCCCTCCTACGCCTCGGCCCCTTCACTCTGGTGTCCCCAGCATTCACCTGGGAGTGGGGTCCGGCACAGCCCCCACTGCCAGCTCCACAGAGCTGGGGACCATCAGCGGTGTTGCTGCAAACTGCCTGGGCGCGGGTCAGGAAATCGGCCATAAAACTTGAGCTGGGTTTAGTTTCCTTCTCCATCTAATCGTATTTCCTCCCCATCCACCGCCTCCCACCCCACTGGTGCTCGCCGCAAGTGGGGGAACGGCAACAGCCCCGCTGCACCCCATATATCGGTGGAAGGGAGCTGCAGTGATGCCCTGGCTTGCAAATCTTCCCAGAAAGTCAAAATCTGCATCAATAATGACAGCCTGGTTTGCATTTCCCCACGGCTGCTACACCCTCGGCTGCTGGAGGGTGATTTTATGCACTTTTTTTTATATATGTGAAAAAAAGGTTGCTTTTTGAGCATAAATATAAATATATAAGGTCATCGGCCTCCCCTCCCGGCTTCCCCTCCCCCTCGAGCTTCCAGACATGTTGGGAGCCATTAGGGCTGGCCCCGCTTCGCTCAGAGGCATGTTATTCATTATCTGCATTTTTAAAAGCAGCAATAAAAAGCGGAAAAATGAAAAACACCGGCCGTGGCCTAATGAAACTGTCATTCAAAGGGGCTGAGCGTGCTTCCTGCCGCGTGGTGTGATCTGAAGGGAACCTGGACCAGGGGCCTGTCCCGGCAGCCCATCAAACACACCGCGTACAATTTCAAAGCCCATGGCCCGGGGAGCGAGTTTGCGTTTCCCCTCGCTGGAAACTTTATTCCCCTTGAAATGATGAAATATTTCAGAGGAAATGGGGAAGGGGCGGCGGAGGGAGCACCGGGGAGGGGGGAGGGCTGTTTGCTGAGCCCCGGCTGTAAAACAAGAAAGGGTGGTTATAAATAACCGAGCAGGTACCTCGGCCGTAAATCTGCTGGCCGGGCATCCCCGTGGAGCAGCTGCCGGCTCCCAGCGGCCGGAGCACAATCCCACAGTGTTCCCGTGGCGGGGCTGGGGGCCGGGAATCCCCCGGGGAATGCGGGAGCCGGGCAGGCTCCATTCTGCGGAGAGGGGGCTGCAGACCCACGAAAGGGATGCGAAAGGCACGGCAGTGGGTTTGGGGCTGGTGCTGCTCCTGAAATCCTCCACTGTGGTGTTTAATTTCCCCCAGGAAGGTGGGCGAGGGATACACCGGCTCTGGTGGGAGATGCCTCCCCGGCAGATACGGTGCACGGTGTGGGGATTAAGGGGGGAGATTTTTGGCCAAGGCCATGAGGATGAGCAATTTTGGAAACACCCAGATCCCACCCTCACACCTGCGGTACCCAGGGTCCGAGCGCTGAGACCCTCCGGCAAACGGCCCCCTCTGGAGCATCCCCCGGAACGTGAGATGCTGCGAAGAACTGCTCCCCCACCCCATGTGCCCAGCAGGTCGGGAGGATCATTTCGGAGCCAAACCCCCCCGAGTCCTCACACCAACACAGACACCACACGCACAGGGACCTCCGTCCAGGAGGAACACACCAGCTGACGCACCCCAGGGTCCCAAGGTCCCCATTGGAGGAGCGCTCCCCACCCCGGGCATGGCAATAACCCCACGGCAGCGTGCTTCGTGGGTGGGATGGGGTGCAGCGGCCGCAGCAGCAAACACGAGGACGGCGGGGACGAGGCGCTGCGAGCTCCTGCCAGCAGTCAGGAGGGACTGGAGTTAATTCGGGAAGCAGGCTGGGTGACAGCGGTGACATTAAGGTAGCAGGCAGCCGAGCCCAGGCAGCAGGGCTCAGCCCCGAGCATCCCTTGAACCAGCTGGGAGCAGCCAGGGATTCAGGGGGTTCCTCCGCCGCTCGCCCCAAGGACGGAGCTGTCTTGGGAAAGCGCAGAGGGTTTTCTGTTCGGGCACAGCGGGGACACGGGGAGCCAAAACCTCTCTCTTGCTTTCAATTCCTTTTTCTTTTTTATTTTGCAATAAGAACTCAAATGTCTAGTGCAATTTGTGGACTTAATCACTCCCCGAACGTAACATTTTTTTAAATCAAATCAGCTGTTAAACAGCACAAGCATATGAAACCAGTAAAACTTGTATCTCTGTTTGATGTTTTACAATTTGAAAACACACACAGGAAAAGCACAATTCTAGGGGTGGTTTAGTTGTCAGGTTGTTGGGGCTTTGGGTTTTTTTCTGCAAAACGATTGCTCCTGATCCGAGACCCTGTGGTGTCAAGTCAGAACAAATCGCTGCAGCCAAATCTGTCCCCTCTGTGTCCCTCTCCGAAAGCTGCTGGTGACAGAGACCAGAACGATTTCCAGCATGGGGACACCCTCACCCCTCTCCCTCCAGCAGCGCAGAGGCAGGCAGGGACCCCTGCCCGCACCCTGGCACAACCGACCTGTCCTCACGCATACCCGTGGCCACTTTCGCTCCCCATGGTCGAGCAGCAATGCATCACTGAGCCCCACGGGTACCCACAGCACCCCTCACACACGCACCGAGTTTCTCCAATCTCAGCAAAAGGAAACGCCACATCCCCATAGCTTGAAATAAAACCACAAACCCCTTCACCAGGCCAAGAGTAAATTGCCCAGGGAGGAATCTGAGCCCTCCCGCGCCCCGACCCACGTCCCCGCGGCCAGGCGATGGCTCACACCTACCTATGCACGTCACCCCGTCGGAGTGCAGCAAAAACTTGACGTGGCAGCCGCACTTGGGCCCCTGGTCGGTGTCGTCGCAGGTGTGCTGGCAGCCCCCGTTCCCGTAGTTGCAGGTCACTGCGAGAGGCAGAGCACCGGCCGTCACCCAGGGCCCCAGCCCCTCTCCTCCCCATCCGGCATCCCCAAGCGGGAGCATAAAGCAGGCTTGGAAAAACCTCATCCGTACCCTCAGAGAGATCCCTCCCGCCCGGATAATTTCTAAAGCCCTTTGACTTTCCCTGCGGGATCTTGGCAGATGCAAACTGCTCCGCGGTTTCTCGCGTCTTCCCTTTGCATCTCTGCTCAATGCCACCGGTGGAGCCCGAGCAAAGGGGACCACTGGGCTGCTTGCCCCTGACCCTGGATCTGGTGTTACAGGGGAAGCATGGGACTTTCCCGAGCTCTGGAATGACTCAGGTGCCCCTGGGAATCCCTGCCAGCCCTCCCCGGGGGGCAAGGCGTACTGCTCATTTAGCTTGGAGAGAAAATAGGCTTGTAGGATTAAAACTCCATTCCATCAGCGATTTTACACGTTTGCTGCAGACAGCAAATGAGAAACAAAATAAAAATAATTGCATAAACACATACATATCTATTTAATAACCCTGGCAGTGCCAGCGAGATGCTGGCGGGAGATCAGACAGCCTGAGAGCACCACATTCCCTGGGGAGAGGATTCCTGCACTCCTCCCATGCCGATCGCACTCTCCCTGCTCATCTCCCCTTGGGAAAGTGAAATGGTGGGACAGGGACAGGGGATGCTGCACCTCTGGGACCCCTTTTAGCTGCCACTTCAGCCTGCCCAGTGCAAGGGCGTGATGTCTCCTGGGGATATGGCAGAAGGGAATGCCATCATCTGCAAGGGCAACCGAGGCAGAGCCAGGCATGCCAGAGGAAAAATGAAGCCAGAGGGCTGCTGGCTCGATAAATCAACTAGCACCAGGGGGGTCGGTGCTTTGCAGCAGGGCCAGGAGGGGTCTGTACTACTGGGAGAAGGTTAGGGGTCCCTGCGAGGCTGTGTCCCCATCCCTGGAGTGCTCCTTACGTTTGCAGTCACGCTGGTTCTTGGTGAGCTCGAAGCCGGGGCGGCACTCGCAGGCGATGCCCCCCTTGGGGGTCTCCCGGCAGATGTGGGCACAGCCGTGGTTCTTGTTCATGCAGTTCATTCCTTCTAAAAGAGAGAAGAAAGCAAAGAAAAGCTCCAAAAGCTTGCCAGCACCAGTCTGTGTTGGCAGAGGGATGCCTGGGGTGGGATGGGATGGGGAGATGGGGGCAACGAGGGGAAAGCCTTGCAGGCAAGGAGCTTAGAGGGGACCAGATAACCCCGTGCAGTGCCTTGAAGGGCAGCACCTCCAGGCTTGGGAAGGTGGATGAAGCCATCCCGGAGCTTTGAACCTTTAATTCCCTCCCATTGCCTTGGGTGAGAGCACGCTCCCACGTCTTGGGGCAAGCACTGCCCGCCAGCCCGGCCCAGCACTGACATGAAGGAGCGAGGCAGCTCCTTTTTGGAAGATGAGGAGGACGGGGTGAGCATGCTTGTGATTACAGACCCCCAGGCAAGCAGTCATGGCATTGTTCAGCTGAGCAAGTAAGGGTTTTGGGGGGGGCAGAGCCGACGGTGATGGGGACAGTCCTGGAGTAGCTCTGCCAGGCTGAGCCCTAAGGGCCATCTCCGTAAGCTATGGGATGAATTGACGGCTCAGGGAGGATTCAGGCACTGGCAGCCCCTGGGGAATGCAGGTTTGGGGAGCTGCTGGTTACCATTACCAGAGCTGCTGTTTCACCCTCGCTGACCCGTCCACAGCCCCTCCTGCCCTGGCCTCTCTCAGGCCACGGGGACACCCAGCTGAAGACAGCCAGGATCAGCGGCTGCTGAAGAGGGCATTGACAGGAGTCTATGAGACATTTAACAAAGCCCACAGCAAGCTGGGGATGGCCCTCTGGGAGATGCAACCGCCTGCTCAGGGCCTTTTTCTGGCAGACGGAGAGGGTCAGCTCCTTTCCAGCCGCCCCGGGGCCAAGCCCACCAAACGGTGAGCAATGCCAGCATCAGGATGGGTGACCGGGCAGAGCTGCAACCCTGTGGGCTACCAAGAGCCCGGGGCAGAAGGGCAAGGGAAGACCCTTATGGAGTCAGGGCACCTCGAGAAGGGTGCTGAGATGCACCAGCCATGCACAGGAAGGGTTAAAAACCACAGGCTGGAGCGTGCGGGTGTCCCAGGCTGCTCCCCATCACCTGCCCGGCAGATCCCACCTGGCTCTGCTCCAGGACGGGGCCATCATCTGTAATTGCAGTGGCAGGAAAGTCCTCTGTAATTAGAGTCTCCTGCCTCCAATGGCAGCAGCCTTCCCGTCCCTGGCCTCCGTGCTGGGGCTGGGAACCCCAAACCTGTGGGGAGCCCCACTCCATCCCCCCTGACACCCTCCAGCCTGCACCAGGGCTGGGATGCTGCTGCGAGCCCCCGCGCTCCACTCAGCCCTGCCCTGGGACCCCCGGGGCACACAGTGGCCCAGTGATGCTGGGGACAGCCAAGCGCTCTCAGCCTCTCCTCGGATTTTCTCTCCTCCTCTTTTTTCCTGCTGCTCTTTACTACCTGGCAGCCCCTCCGCTGCATCCCTGGTGCCACGCAGACACTGAGACCTCCGAAGCTGACCCTGCTCCTGCTCCACTGGAGATGCCACCTTCCAGAGAAGCCAGGTCCCGACCGCTGGCAATCTGAAGAGATCCCCCAGCATGTCCCAGTGGAGATGCAAGCTCCAGCATCCGCATGCCTGGCTGCACTCCAGGCCAGGACGGCCGCACACTGTTTTTCTAAGACTCCCCAGGGCATTCCACTTGGACACGGCATCCTCCTCCACTGCACAATGCCAGGACACATCCCTCTGTGCGTACACCCTGGGAAGGGATGCACCCATGCACCCCCTTTGATCCTTCCTCTCCCTGCAACAACGTCATTTGCTCCTGCCCCAGCACCGTATGAGGACCCTGCTCACCCCTTTTGCTTTTGGTTGCTCTGCTGTCATTGTCTGGCTTAGTGCAACAGGGTTTAAAGGCACCGATACCCAGCAAGCCCCAACCCTTGGCGTCTCCTTACTGGGAGGGACTAGTTGGTGCGAGGGAGAGGGTTGTGCCGCAGGAAGGGGGTCCTGGGATCCATCCCCTGGGTGTCTCAACCCAGCAGCATTTCATCCCCTCTGCATCACGACAGAGAGAGGAAAGCAAGAGGGAGAATGAGAAATGGAGAAAGAACAGAAGGAAAGAAGAAAGCCTCCTTCCAGGGGAGAAGAGAGACAAGGAGCTGGCAAGGACTCCAAAAGGAAGGAAGCAGCCATAATGTTGAGGTTTAGCTCGCTAATACTGAATGCTTCTGCCTTGGCAGTGCCCGAGAGCCAGGAGTAAAGTCTTTACAGGCTTTAACGTCGGACCCCAAATTGTCTGCAGCTCTCCGCTTTTTCCAGGCTCACAGCCCCGGGAGCAGCTGCAGCCCTCCCACCCCTCGTCCTCAGCAGCCACTCCTGAGCCTGAGCTCGGGGACCATGCAGCAGCAACAAGATCAATCTCGGGGTGCAGCAGCAATGCAGACCTCCTCAGGCCAACAACAATCTGCAGCCGTTCAGCTCAAAAAATCAGCTCAAAACCCAGCACCTGCATCCCTGTCCTCAGTAGGGGCCACCCACTGCGTCACCAGGAAGAAGGAACAGCCGGCGCGTCCCTCCCAGACACACAGGGGACGGCGACATGGGAGATGCCACCACAGCCGCTGAGCTGTCCTAGGCTGGCGAGATTCCCTGGGGAGCTGGAGGGACCAACGCAGCTGGGAAGGGGGAAGGAGGAAAGCAAAAACACTCAGCCAGCTTTGCCAAGCAAGCGGAGATAAAAATCAGCAGAGACGCAAAAAATCTCTCATTTCCTCCTATTTTGGCTAAGAGATCGCTCCAGACGGCAGCAATTTAGTGCTGACATGGAGACGAAGGACTCAGTGCTGCGCAGGACCTGGCAGGAGAAGATGAGTCTCACAGGGTGGCGTGAGGATCTCCGGGTACCTTTTATTTAATGAAATGCTCTGGATGGAGGATTAACATCCTCCGTTTGGTATTACTGTGCTTGACGAAGGGGCCTGCGAGGGTTTTGTTACAGAGATGTTTATCAGCCCCACAGCATCCTCTCCCATTGTGCTTATAATAAATTTGCTTTTAAAATTGCAGCACAGAGTAGGGTTATGAACCAGCACCAGCACCCAAAGCCAGGCACCGTGCAGGGGCGGCCGGGGTTGACGGGGGACAGCTCTGCCCGATAAATGCAGGGGACGGAGGGTGCCCCGGGGTGGGGAGATGCCACGCACTAACCTTCGGGGCGCTGGATGCAGGTGTGCTGGTTGTCGCTGAGGAAGAAGCCCTCCCGGCAGAAGCACTCGTAGCTGCCCATCATGTTGACGCAGGTCTGCTGGCAGCCGCCGTTGCCCTCCGAGCACTCGTCCAGGTCTGCAAAGGGAAGGTGGCAGGGGGTGAGCATGGCACCGCGGCACGCCGAGGGGATGGGGAACCGGGTGCGACAGATATGCTGTGGAGCAAATAATTTCTGCTTTTCACCTCTGATGTCCCAGCTACAAAAAAATGGAGATGCCCTAGGGCTGCAGCAGATGAAGGCAAAGCACATCCAGGGGTGGGTCTCAGAGGCCACACAGCTTCCCCAGCCCATGGGCAAAAAAGGTCTCACTGTCCAGATGGGAATGCCAAATGATAGAGGAAGGGATTTTCCTTGTCCTGGCATCCTCAAAGCACCCAGGACGCTCAGCCATGACGCTGGCTGCAGCCGCCCCCGGCTCCCAGCCCCTCTGAGCCCATCGCCGGCTGGGGATGCCTGCACTTCATTAGAGGGAGCTGGGAAACCTTAGCCCAGAGCGGGGATAATTACTTGTAAGGAGACTCAGATCCCCAGCAGCTCTGCTGCCCTGTGCCTGTTTCGGTTTAACAATCCAAGCCTGGAAGGGGCTCGAGATGTGCACCCCTGGCAGAAGCGATGCCCTCACCCTGCGCTACTCCTGCTTCATCCCTGCAGATCCTCGTTTAATGAAGAGCAACAGCCCGTTGCTCTCTCCAGAGGGTTTTGGGGACAGTGGTCCAAGCGGAACTCGCCGGTGCCCCGAGGTGCCAGAGCAACCGGGACGCCGGGCCTGGGCAGAGAGGCAAACCTCTGCCGTGGTCCCGGGGCTGTGCGTCGGCATCGGGCGGGGGGGCGAGGGGCCCCGTGCCAAAGAAAACCTCCTGTGAACTCGAGCGTTGCAAAGCTGGCGGCTGAGGGGAAAGCTGAGCCCCGCCAACATCGGCTGCCGGAAACGCCGGAATAGTGGCTCGGTGACGGCACGCGCCGCGGGGCTCCCAGCCCCCCCAGCACCGCCCTGCTCCCCGAGTGGCACGGCACGGGCCAAAACCCCTTGATTCTGGGCAAAGGGATGGATGCCTGAGCAGCGCGGGTGCCTTGCAGACCCGGGGGGATGCTGCAACCCCGGGGGATGCTCAGAAATCAAAGCAAGGGCTGCAGCTCCAGCTGGAAACTGTCACAGGAGCAGAGCCCAGGAGCACCCCACAAACCTGCTCCCTTGGAACGGAGGTGCTGAAAACATCATCTCCCACCCAGGGCAGGCCAGGGCTGACAGCCAGGCTGCAGCCAAGCACAAAAGCGGCGGCTTCTGTGATGGCAGGAGGCTTGCAGCGTCCTCCGAGGCTCTTCCCAGCCCAGCTATGTCCTGCAGATGCCAATAACTCTCCTCAAATCCCCCTGCTTATAACAAGGGCTTAATGTCTTGCGACTTCTCCTTCAAGCTCCGCACAAAAATGAGGAGGCAGCCGTTCAAACCCGATGGCTGAAACGAGACTCCACCACTCTAATACCTGTTTTATTAAATGCAACAGAGATGGGCAGAAGCCAGCAGGGCCCATGTCAGGACCGGGGCTCGAATTCCTGTCCTGGTTCAAAAGGTCGCCCAGGGTGGGCAATGGGGGGCCGGTGAGCTCTGGTGGGCATGCACCCTGACCCACCTCCAGCTCGGCGCCTGCAAAGCCTGAGGATGACCTTCTGCTTTGCTCTGCTTCTCCTTCTTTTGGCAAAGAGGGGATGATTGCAGCCTAGGCAAAACACAGTCAGGATGGGGAGGAAGAAGGATTGGAAAAACCCACTGGGGTTCTTCCCTGCTGTCCCCCAAGAGTGGCTGCTGAGCAAACCCAGCCGGAGTGCGGAGGGTCTTGATGTCCTCATCTGTAAATTGGGCTCCAAGGAATAAACCTGCACCATCCCTATGGCAAAGCAACGCAGCCAAGATGCTGGAATGAGCGGAGGAAAGCGTCAAGGGGGGAGCTGGGGGTCCCCCCTCACCCGGCTGCTCCCCAGACACCTCCATCCCCTCCTACCCGACTCTGTAAACACATGACGTCTGCAGCTCGCTGAGCCCGGCTTCCCTTTCTTCTCCTCGGGCTCATCCTCCCCCGGGAGAGGAAGGCAGAGCCGCCCGCCCGCGCCTCCTCCCAGCTGTGTAAATCTCCCCCCTCCCCGAGGAGGCTGCAAAGATCCCTGTGATGGTGGTTAATGCAAAGCGTATGTGGCCATAATCCCTTCCCCCTCCTCCTCCTCCCAGTGATGAGCTCATTAATGACCCCTCTGCAGACACTAATTAGAAAATAGCATTAGCTCCAGGCGGGGGGAAGGCGGGCGGCCCCGTGCCCTGGCGATCCCACCCGTGGGTGCCGCGGGAGGAAGCGGGTGCTGGGGCGCGGGCAGCCTGGCCAGCCTCGGGGCTCTGCTGGGAGCTTCGGCTTCGCCGCGGCCGGATGGAGTTTGGGGCGGTGGGAAGTGTTGGGGAGGATGCACGGCCGCTCCGTAGGCAGATGCCGCATTTGTCTTGGCTCAGGGATTATTTACCCAGTCCCTTCGCTGGTTCTCATCCCCACCGTATTTGCTATTAACTCATCTATTTTGGCAGGTGCAGGGCTGACCTCAAGCACGAGCAGAGCGAGCAGCAGGGCTCGGGTGAGCCCCGCCGGCTGGTCCTGCCTTCGGCAGCGGAGCAGAGCTGCCAGCGCGGCCGCTCGCCACACCAGCACGCGGCTGTGGGGAGGCTGCTACTCAGTCCCAGCATCCCCAAACCCAGCCCACCCAGTCTTGCCTTACCCCAGTGTCCCCCAGTCCACGGATGGACCCATGGAGCAAGTTTTCCTCCCAGCATGGGACATCCTGCCCTGGCAGCACTCCCATGCAATGGGGAGCAAACCTGTCCCCGGTGAGCCAACATGACACAGGACATGTCTGCAGCCGGCTTGCTGCCCTGGGAGTGCCACCACGGTCCCCTGGCTCTGCAACGGGTCTGGGGGGGTCAGAGCTCAGGAGATGCCTGGCAAGAAAAGCTGGTGGGCTGGTCCCAAGGTGGCTGAGCTGCCGAGCGGCTGCGACACGCCGGCATCCCACCACGGTGTGTGCCAGGGGTCCGTCCCTCACCTAAGCAGTTGTGGCCGTCGTGGGCCAGGCGGAAGCCGTCGTAGCAGGTACAGCGGTAGTTGCCAGGGATGTTGACACACTCGTGGACACAGCCTGCGTTGTCTTCCCGCTCGCACTCGTCGACGTCTGTGGAGAGAGGAGGGCAGGAGAGCTGCGGGGCTGTGCTGGCTGAGGACAGCCAACTCGCTGCACGGGTGCTGCTGCCCCACCTCCAGTGTGTTTGCGACCTGGCTGATATTGCGCCCTGGGGTCTCTGATGTCCCTGCTTATTCTAGCAGGTCCCCAGCTCCATTATCACCTACAGCATCCCTCCACACTCTGCAAAAACATCTCCCAGCCTCCCCAGTCTAGACCCTGGACTTCCAGCTAACCTGCTGTCTTACAGTGCTGGGAATCACACGGGACTTCCCGACAGCGGTGGGCAGAGCAGCCCATCTCCACAGCAAAGCCCTGCTGTGCCTGGAGCGCGCTTTAATGCCTCTGCTATTTGTACTCAGCCCACCCCGGCCCTGGACCCGCTCGCAGCAGAGCTGGGAATTTTTCCCCTGCTCTATTCTTGCTTTCCTGCTGCTGCTCCTCCAAGGAGCCCATTTTATTTCCACGCCCCACTCAGCTGCCTATACCTATACCTATATATCTACCTACGTCTATATCTATATCTACTTCTATACCTACATCTATATAATCTATAATTATATGTCTTTTTTTTAAGCTTCTCATGTTTTAGCTGCTAACCCAGTTCTGCAGCCTCTGGGTCAGAAATCCCGCAGTTAAAAAAGCCCAGCTTTGTACAAAACAAGCCCCAGGTGACCCTCCTGGGCCCGGGCAGTCCCAGCCTTGCAAATGCAGCTCTTGGCAGAGCAGGGGAGGGAGTGCAACGGCTGCCACTGCTGCCGGCAGGGACAGTCACACTCCTCTCCATGCCTGTGCATTGCAATGTCAACAGGCCAGGAGTTTGGGGCAGAAAAGAGGAATAAAAGGTTTGCAACGGGCTGGGGTAAACAAGCAGCCTTTTAGCAAGGACAGGGGACATCGCTGACGAGCCAGCGCCTGCTTCGGACCTGCCGGGGCTGCCACTGGTCGGAAGGGCTGCGGCTGCGGTGGCAGTGGTGTGTCCCTACCTTTGCAGTGCTTCCCATCGCCGGTGTAGCCGGACTTGCAGATGCACTTGTAGGACTTGGGGGTGTTCTGGCAGATGGCGTCGATGTGGCAGCTGTCGGTGCCCTCCACGCACTCGTCGACATCTGCAGGGGAGAGGCAGGGGGAGCGATGGGGGGAGCCGGGGGAGCTCTCCCCGTCTCCCCACTGGAGCCATCGTCTGAGGTGAGGAAACCAAGCAGCCCTCCAGCTTCTCAACCAGCCCACGAACGGCAAAGGCTCAAGGGAGCAATGCTGCTGCTCTGCTCCTTAGTGGCTTCACCGCACCCAGCCCTGACGCAGTGGTTGATGGTCTCAGGGTGGGTGCTGGAGCGGCACGTGCTCCCAACCAGCACTGCCTGTGTCCCCGCACTCGTACAAGCCACCCTGCGAGTTCCCGACCCTTTGGCATGTCTGATGATAGGAAACACCGCTCAGGCGCCCGTAGCCCAGGCTGGAGCCAGCCCAGGCAGAGGTGAAAGTCTCTGTCTCCAATTAGCCATTTCCTGAGCCGACCAGTCACCCAAATAATCGTCATCGCTTTCTATTCTTAGGCGCGGAGGAATGTGCATGAATTAGCAGGGACCGCATTAAATAAACCTGGGAGCCGGGAGCGGGAAGCAGGAGGGAGAACTGGGAAAAACATCAAGGCTTCCTCGGGGACACAGCCAAAATTCACATCCCACTGATCCCCCTTTGCCCCTGAACCCACTTCTCTGGGATGCAGCACTGCGGTATCTGGGACATCGCGGCCAGAACAACGCGTGCCGGTGATGGCCTCCAGCGGTGATGCCCAAAGGTTTGCCATGGCAGGAGGCCATGGGAGCGGAGGTTTTAGTGTTATCTGGGAAACAGAGGAGCCCCGAACGCATGGGGCAGAGGATTACAAGCAAGAGGCTGCTCACCTGGCTGCTCTCTGCCTTCCCTCCGCAGGCATTAAGGGAGACAGGGTGCCCCGGAGCGGGCCCATGCCCCTCTCCGGCTCTCAATGCCTGGCAGTGGTGTAAGGCAGCTGGGGGGGGACGGGGGCTGAGCATCGCCTGTGCTCCCTCGGTACGGGCAGGGCTCCAGAGCACCCCGGGCTCCCCACTCCGACTCCACGGGCAAGTGGGGAGCACCAGCTCTGCTCCCGGGGAAATTCGCCTCCGCCGCTTCCCATGGGGACAGGGAGGGTCCCACCAGGGACGGGGGATCTGAGGGTCCCTCCAGCTTCCCTGTACCCCACAAAGAGGAGCCTTCAGGCTATGAAGCTCTCAGCTGCCTTTAAAAAGCTGCTTTTCAGTAGCCCCAAGCACAGAACTGCTCCAGGACGTCCTCAAGGACATGAGACATCCCTGCGAGCCGCGGGCAGGCAGCAGCTCCAGCAGCCCCGCCGGGACGGGGGCCATGGCCGCGGGAGCACCGGCCCGAGCCCTCTCCCGGCCACCCCGGCAGTTTTGTGCCGGGAGACGTGAGTCACCCACCCGGGGGGAGCAGAGCTTTGCACCAGGGAGGCGGCACGTGCCTGCGCATTGTATAAATATTTACAGCCCGCATTCATATTTGTTATTTGACATTAGCCATGGCCCGCGGCCACCACGGCCTCCCTTGGGCCATTAATCACCGGCTGGAGGCTGACCCACCGCCGCGGGGATGATGTGGGGATTGCACGGGGGACCGGGACCCCGCTCCCAGCCGGCACCGCTGCCTCTGGCACCCACAGCATCGGCCACGGTGCCGCTGGACTGTGACCACCCCAGCACCCAACGGCTTCCCCGGGGAGAGGCTCGCAGCCCGCCCTGCACTGGGGGTCCCACGGGGGCTCTGGAGGGCTGTTGTCCCTTCAGGGAGCTGAGAGTAGCTCAGGTTTGGTTCCTCCCCAGACAAACTTCACATCTGGGGACAAACCCCATTGCCACCCCACCGCATCCCTGACCCACCTGCAAAAGGCTCATCCTACAAACCTAAAAACATGCACAAAAAATCACTGGTGAAAAAAAACCTGCAAAAGCCGCAGGACTGCAGAGCTCACTCCTTCCGAACCACATTTGCAAGCTTCAAGAGCCCTTTGGCACAGGAGGAAGCGTCTCCATGGCCAGCGAGCGCCGTTTGCCACCACAGGCTGCAGCGACTTCGCCTTTGGCTCCAGCATCCCTCGCTGGGGCTGGCGGGTGGGTGGTGGGAGGGATGTGGCACCGGAGCAGGGGGACGCGGGGCGGACGTCAAGCGCTTGCCGCTCCATGGGCAGCGATGGGTGTGGGGACTCAACCGCAACGAAGCCGATGCTGAACCAGAGAGCTACTGAATTTGCAGACCCTGGTCCCAACCCTGCGTGGTTCGGAGCCCTCCCTCGGCTCTTGTCCCCCAAGCTATAAATCACATCTCGATGCGTCGAGTCAACTGTCCCAAGGTGAGAGTTCCCAGGTCCCAGCACCCCGGGCACCCACCCTGACGTACAGCTGGGAACCAGCACCCAAACAGTACAGACCATCCATCAACCCCCATCTCCTTCCCCTAAAAACACCCAAAACGCGAAGCACCCACCAGTCATCACATCACTGACCTTTTCCCAGCCTTTTTCCAAAAATCTCCCCTTTGTTTTAGTTTTATTTTGTATTTCTTTTTCCTCCTGTGCCCTCAAACTCAAGACAATGAACAACGTCTCCACAGCACTGAATACAATGCTGTGCTTTTCCTGCTCGCAGATGTGTATTATTTTTTTTCTATCTCTTTTTTTCCATTCTGTAATTTCAAAACTTCTCTAAGTTTGGAATGATTACACAGCAGCAAAAGTACAAAAGAAAACATTATAAATTTGCCACTCTGTAATTTTTCCAAAGCTGGAGACATTCTGAAAGGTTACAGGATTAGAAAAAAAAAGGGGAAAAAAAGTGTGTGTGTGGGAAGAGTGAATAAATACCCTCCTCAGCATCCCAGGAGCCATCCCGAGATTGGCAAGGATCCTAATTTCGAATACCAAAATTTTGGCTCCTAAGAATTATCCTTCAGAAATGATGTAGTAGATTTAAAAACAGCCCTCTGAAAAACTAAATTTTTGCATTTTTTGTCAACGCAAGCGGCGTTTTCCCATGAAAGGGAAGGTTTGCCGTCGGGACAGCCTGCTTTTCCTGCGGGAGAATTTCCTCCATCCAAGAAACCTCCAGCGGCCACGCTGCAGGTGCTCCCCGCCACCACCAAGGTGCGAGAGATTTCATTTCCAAGCCAAGCGAAGAGAAGATTTTTTTAAAAAAAGAATCCTATTGCTGTTCCCATCCCTATCTGCTCTTGCAGACTCCTCGCTGGGGTGTGCCCTGCTCATTCCCCTGCTCGTGGGGACCTTTTGAAGGCCAGGTCCCAAACCCAGGTGGGGTTTTTTCGGGGGGTTTGCCAGCCAGGACCCCCGGCAGACCTCCACCCCTACAGCCTCTCACTCCCCTTCTTGGACCAATAATCAAAGACGCTCTTTTTCACCGAAAGTTGCCTGAAACGGGCCCAAACCGGACGGCACAGACGGGCACATCGTGCCCCAAATCCCCAGAACCAGGGGATTTTGCACCAGGCAGGGAATTTAATTTTGATGAAGACGCCAAGTCCCGTCGGGGACCCCCGGTCTCGCCCACACCAGGCGGTCCCCGCTCCCCACCCAGCCCCACCTCCCCATCCCACCACGCTTTGGGGCTAATTAGGGCTCATCAGAGGGCGAGAGCGTCCTCGGCATCGCCGTCACACCGTGCCGGGGGGTTTGCGGCGAAGGGCAGGAGGCTGCGGAGCTCGCCCCGCGCCTCGGGCGATGTTTTTTATTCCGTTGTGGGTGGGATTTTCCAGCGCTGGCTGTTGGGCCCCGTTCCGCTCCAGCTGCAGCTTTATTCTCCATTTCAAAGGCAGCGGAGGCAGACAGTTTCAACGCCACTGCCATTTCGAGCGTGCCAAAAGCGGGGGGACCGCCAACCCCCCGGGACCGGTACGCGCACCCACTGGGGAGGCGAAGGGCTTTGACCGAGGCCATTGGGGGAGGCAGTGGCAGAGCCCGCAGGCACCCAGGTCCCACGCTTGCACCCTGCCCTGCGGCGTCACACTGCCCGCGATACATGACGGCGAGTGGGGGGATAAAGCAACAGCTCGTATATTTTTAGAGCCTGGATTGAGGCTCTTTCCTCACTTCCTTATTTTGTTTTTAAAAAATAAAGAATAAAAGATGGGATTATCCATAGGCTGAAGGTCCCAATAAATTAGACAACGGGGCCGAGATAGGGCAGCAAAAACTTGCCAGGAAACCCCTAAACAAACAAAACCACCATCCTTTTTCTCTCTTCTGCAAATGCTTCAGCTTTTTCTTTCAAATTAATTTTATTCTTTATTTTTATATAGGCATATATATTAACAGCCTGTCTGTATAGGGATGTGTGTGTAGCTGTTGGCAGACGCACGGAGTTTCCACTTGGCCTTAATGCCAAATTAAAGCTTTATAACTTCAGTAGCTCTTTTTACCAGGGTATTAATAACCACCTCAGACACTGTGGTGCAGTTTATTAATCATTTGTTCGCCCAGGGAACTCGTGAGGGCGACTCGTGCTGCGCCGCGGTGGGATGGGCACAGGGCATGGCCGATGGCAGCCCCGGTGCTGCCGATGGCATCCCGCCGGGAGGGGATGGGGGCCGGGGGCTGGCGAGAGGGGAGGAGGATGCTCTGCGGGGCAGCTTTTTGCAAATTGGCCAAAGATGCGTTATCTGAACTCCAGCTCCTAACTCGGGGGGTCGGCGATGGCTTGATGCCGGAATGGGGGTGCTGTGCCGGGGATGCGTGCCGGCAGTCCCTGTGTGGGTACCCATGCTTGGGTCAGGATGGAGGGGATGTCTGCATCCCACTGCGCAATGGAGACCCTGCGCCAGCCCCTCTGCGGAAGCCCAACGCCCCCCACACCCACCCAGCTCTCCGGAAAGCAGGCAGGACCCGGCAGACACAGGCACAGCGCTTGGCCCTGCGGAATGACGGAGCACGGATAAAGGACGAGCAATCGCAAGTCACAGCGAGGACCTGGGGGGGGTTCCAGCCTGGTGACCCCATCGCCCCATGCCCAGACCCCGCTCTGCACCCCTCACCCCAGGTTTTGATTCCCCTCACCCCAGGGTTTTTTCCCCCCCCCATTGACGCTTCCCGATCCCATGAGGGCAGAGCTGGGTTGAGCTCCCCCTCCCCTGCGCCAGCCTGGGTCATCCCAACGGATCCCAGTTCCACCACCAGATCCAGCATCCTCTGGGCTGGAAACGCTCCCGCCATCCCCATCCCACCTCCTCATGCCGACCCCGGTCTCTTCGGCTCAATTCAGCCGCATTTTCTCCAAGGAGGGTTTGATGCTCCACGCCAAGAGCATGTTCATCTCCCCCGGGAATTGTTGTTGCTGTTGTTCTTTTGGCTTATCAGGCTGACCAAGCCTTGCCTTAAAAATATGTGTTTGTTTGCTTTCGGCTTTGGGAGCAACAATCGCAAGATCTCCAGTGGGGAAGACGGCCTCTCCGAAACACGGCTGGCCAGGCTTCCTCCAGCGCTGCGAGACAGAGCAAACTTTATTTGCCATCCCAGGCTTCTCCTAAAGCCTCTCGGGGGACTTATAATTTTGAAAGTGAAGGTTAAGGTTATTCATGCATACTTTTTTCCTAAATGGATTACTCCGGTGCGACCGTCTGCAAAGGAAAAATCTATATAAAAATAAAAGAAAAAAAAATAAAAACTCCTGAGCAGTTTGGAGACAGCAATACATCTCCGCACTGGAAGACTCGAGGTGTCTGAATATTTATACTCCTGTTGGCAGTTACAAAAAAACTCTTCTTCCCTCCTTCCTAACCCCCCCTCCCCTTTTTAATCTCGGTACAGGCATGTTAGACGCCCTCAGTCAAAGATCTCCTTTGAACTGCTGTATGTTGAAATGTTTACAGTTTTACATTTCATATTTCAGAGGGGTGGAGGGGACAGGCACAACAGTCGCACACTGTGAATGCATGAGAGGGAGGAAAGTGGAGGCCAAGGGGGAGGAGGTTCGGCGGAGATGGGAGGAGAATCAAACAGCATCTCCACACTGCAATTGGAAAATTTTAGACTCCTTAGAAAAAAATTATAAAAAAATAATCTCTGGCGGCGCAGACTCCGCAGGTGCATCCACACCGAACCCAGCCCCTCGCGCGGGATCGTGGCTCCGTCCCCGGGCGGCCGCACGGCACCGGCCAAAAGGTCTGGGTTTACCCACAGGTGACCATCGAGCTGGCTGGGGCCGTGGTCCCACTCAGGACCCCACAGTGGGTGGGTGGCGGGGGCTGCGGGAGTGCCAGGGGCTGCAAGCTGGGGTGCTGGGGTCCCCGAGGGAGAGGCTGCAGCTCCCTCCCGGCCCCGTTCCCCCAGCACCCTCCGAGGGGACGTGCGACTCGGTTGCAGGATAAGGTGGTGAATCCTGCGACGCGTCTCGGGTGACGGGGCTGCTGCCAGGGCAGTGCGGCAAGGCTGGGTCCAGGCGCTCCCTGGTACGAGAGGAGGGTGCCAATCTGCCAGCCCTTGGGCTTCATCCTCCCCTGGGCACGGGGAGGGACCGATGATGGCAGATGACAGCGAGGGCACTGCTCCGTTGAGAGTGGGAGCTCAGGACAGGCTCTTCTGCCTGGCAGGCTGCGAGACAGACTGACGGACGACGGGAGGGGACGGGGGGTGGCATTACCTGTCCAAAAAACAGGGGAGCCACGGGTACGTCAGCAGCTTGGGCCATTCGGGCAGCTTGGCCTGGGGACCGCAGGGAGACTTCAGCCCAGCTGAGCGCGTGCTGGGAGCCTCCCCAGTGTTATTTGGATGTATATCATCAGTTCTCCTCTTGAAAGCTTTCCTAGCCCTAAGCTGACCCATTAAAGCCAGCAGACAGCCGGGTCCTCTGGCAGACATCCTCCAGGCCCGGCGGATGGCTCTGCTAAATCCTTCCTTCCCTACAGACTAAACTTTCTGGGGTAATTCAGCACAAGGAATGAGCCAGCAAGCCCTATGCACAGTGTGACGTTATCACGGCAAAAGAAACCTATCAGACGGGTCAGGAGCCGTCCCCAGCCTGTGACAGTCACCTGGAGAGGGTGGCTGTCCCCCGAAAGGGCAAAGGCTTTGGTGAGGGCAGAGTGTGATGTGTACCCCATCCTCCAGGCATCACCCCACAGATGCAGGGGGGACACTAGATGCTTTTCAGAAATATCCTACTAAAACACGGCCCAGGCACATGGGGTGGCTTCGAAGAGCTCAACGACGCTTATGCATGGAGAAACCAGGCGATAGTGGGTTCTTGGGAAAAGCATTATCTGCAGTCAGTAATGCCGGGTCCACGAGTTCAGCCTCATCCAAAAAGGACCAGGTCCAGCCCTGCCCGGAGCCCTCGCATCCCCATGGGCACCAACCCCCACCCCTCCACGGCCACCTCCCCCTCGCCGCCCCATAGAATCCCCCGGCAGCAGCTTTGGGGATTGACTCTCCGCTGCAAAGCCCCCGGCTGCAGAGCAGCTGGACCCCCTGGGTCTTCTCGGTGCCTTCGCCGGGGGCCAGGAGGAGCCAGCACCGTCCCGGGCGTACGGCGGGCAATCCACCCCGGCACAGGATTGAGCTCACCTCTCTCCACCCCCACTCCACCCCTCTCCTTCCCTGAAGGGATCTGTCAAGTCTCTGCACGATGGAATTTTACTTTGCTATTTTAATGCAATTCTGGCTCAGGCTTAAATGGAACTGGAAACCAAAAGGCCTTAATAAATAAATATTATGATAAGAAATGAAAGCAATGCATACACTCAAGATAATTTGAGGGGGGATAAAAACCTAAGCATTCCTTTCTAAGCCTAAATCATAAAGCTTTACGTGAAGCTGGACGACTTCTCACCAAACCTTTGCCCTGGAAAATCTCCCCCATGCTTGCCCAGATTGCCCTCCCAAAAAGTCGCCTATTGTTTTAAGAACTCTTTAAGCCAGATAAGACAATAGCCTTGAAATTCCTTCTAACTTTGTCGGTGACAGGGCGCAGGGTGACCACGCACGTGGCTGAAATATGCCTATTACTAATGCCTACAAGAGATCTTTAATTATATCCTGCACTCCTATATTTCATTCACACTCTATTTAATCTCGCTGTACGCATAAACATGCAGCTACTACAATAGCAAGAGCCAAATCTGGTTTTGATAAATCTTACATACTGTTAAGTGCTATGTAAAAAGAAAAGAAAAACCATCAGATTGTATAGATAGTGGTGAATTAAGGAGAAAAAAAAACCCTCCGAGACAGCCAACAGGACCATGCACATAGGGCTGTGTGTGTTTGTGTGTGCGCGCGCACTCCTGTGCGTGTACATAGAGAAAAATCCGAGCTAAATATAGAGGTGCTATAGAAAACCTAAGGTATAGATAGACCATACATAAAGCTACATGTGTACGTTTGTGAAGGAGAAACTCTGGCTCAGTATGGGAGTGGTGGAGCAGAAAAGCCTGCAGTTGATACCGATGGGACATACCTCTCTTTTCTAGAGACAGGGAAAGCGCTCCCGTGTTTTGCAGGCTTTGCTGTGTTCAGCTACCCGAAGTTTTCTGCAGCCCACACCGCTATAGCACAACATCGGAGATTCAGCCCGCGCCGATGTAAAACACACAAACACAGATGCACTACAGACACCCGCTCCGCCGTCCCTTCGCTCCCACCCAGCCCAAAACGAGCCCTCCTCGCCCGCACCACCGTGCCACTTAGCCCCATCTCACAGACACTGGAACCCCAAAATCAGAAAAGCCCCCTAAACCCTTCCAAACAGCATTTTTTTCCCTGAGATGGGTGCAGACACCTTTGCACCCCCTAATTTTCTGCCTCTGCAACCCCTGCCTTGAGATAAAGAGTCCGGACCAAAAAAAATAAAGTGTAAGAAATGCAACTCGTTAAAGACTTTACAAAAAACCCAACCCCAATCAAAGGCAGCAGGCAAGAATATCTGCAAGCGACATTTAAAATCCCCTCCACTATTTGTTGTTATTGCTGCTAATTTCTCCAGCCTGCATATAAAACCCCAGATCTGAAGAGGAGGTCCAGCTGCCTAATCCACACATCAAACAGCAAACCTTCAAGCTGGGAAGATTTTTCTCTTACCTTGACTGGCTTTATTTGCCAGCGTGTTTCCAGAGTAGAGGAGAAAGAAAAGGATGGAAAATCCAGCAATCTGCAAAGCTCCCATTGCAATCCCAGTCTGCATGGAGGAGTGGGGGCAAGAAGGGGGGATTTCCAGTGCTTTAAAGGAAACAAGAGGCTGAGCATGCGAAGGGAAATCAAGAGGAGGAAGGGGCTCTCTTCTTGCCGTGTGTGAGACAGAGGGAGGGAAGGGAACTGAACTGATGGAAAAAGCTGCTCTGGGTTCAGTTTGGGGCTCTTGGTGTTGCTAAAGAGGAGAGAGTGAGGGAAGGAGACCCAGGGCAGTTGGAGGAAAGTGGACTCTATCGCCCTCTCTCTGGCGGCTGCTCTGATCCCTTCTCCTTCTTTTTTTTTTTTTTTCCTTAAATAATCCCAGCCAATTCCAGTTTTGCAAGAGAGCAGCAGCAGCAGGAGCAGCAGCGCTGAAGGGGGGAAGCAGGCGCCTTGCCCTGGTGCTGAGGACCTGAGAAAGGGGAGTGGAAAGGAGAGCCCCATCCAAGCAACGCCCTTTTTCTCCCAGCCTTTCTTTCTTTCTATTTGGCTTTGGTTACTCCTTCCCGGCTCCCCCCCTCGCACCCCCAAGGCTGGGCTTTGCCTGCAGGAATTTACAGTCTGCGCTGGAGGAGAAGGGCCAGTAGCCATGGAGACTGCTTCCCTGGGAGCAGGGAGGTCAGGCGGAGACCATGGGCGATCAATGCATCAATGCAAAGCCCCCCGCAACCCCCAGACCCAGCCCGCGCCTCGCAGCCCCTCGGCCAGCCGAGGGCTTGGGGTGGTGGCGAGGGGAGGGGGGGGCAGGGGGAGGCGTATGGCATGGGAAAAGGCAATGGGTGGAAAAGAAAAGGGGAAGGAAAAAAAATATATATATACAAGAAAAAAAAACAAAAAAGAGTTTGCAGATGGCACAACCTGGCTGGGCTCGGCGTTTTGGGGTGCAGGACCGGAGAGCAGCTCTGCTGTTCGCAAGGGAAAGGTGGGGAGGGAGGACTGGAAATACGGGGGAGGGGGGAAGAAAAAGACCTTTCTGAAATATTCAAGGGGATTTTTGTTTGCTTGTGGGAGCCTCTGGCAGCCTGGCCCGCTGCAGACAGCATCCTGGGGGTGCAGGGGGACCCCGCGACCGTCCCTGCGCTGGGAGCTGCTGGCACCGTCACTCTTCCGGGGTGTTTCCGCTCCCTGAATCAGGAGAGGCATCGCCAGCCAGGAACTGCAGCAGGGGCTAAGGCTGGGAGCCGGGAGCAGGGAAGGTGTGTGGTGATTCCACCTGCCCAGGGATGCGGGGTCCCACAGCCCCTGCAGTCAGCCTGCTCCCGGGGTCATCCTGCCCATGGGGTCCTTCCAGCCCACCGTGCTGCCCTGCAGCCGCTCCTATCCCATTTTGTCCTAATAACTCCTAAAGATACAATAAAGGGGGCTGGAGGAGATGGAAAACGTCCAGCTAAGCCAAGACACTCACCGCCATCCCACTGTGGAGAGGAGGGGAAGGGAGCGCAGCTGAACAGGAGGATGCTGAGGAGTCCTGGGGTCTAGTTCTGCTCTCCCTACAAAAACGCATCACCCTTGGGCTGCCTTCACGGCACAGGGACCTTCCCTGAGGGAGGAGGTTTCAAGAGCAGGTCTGTTTTCACAGGGCAGATGCAGCGCAGCCAGCCCAGGAGAGCAGCATGCTGGGTCTTTCCAAAGGCAGAGACCAAGGACAAGGCTCTCTCTCCTGGCCCTGCGGAGCCGTCCTGCACCCATGCAGCTCTGCTTGCTGCCAGCGGGTCCCCCATGCTAAGCGTCGGGGTCCTAAACCCACATGGGAACTGACCCCTTCCAGGGGAGCAGGACACCGGCACCAGCGGAAGGACATATGCACAGACATGCCAATTATACCCAGCACAAACCTCCAACGTTCAAATTCATGTTTGGGTGGTGGCTGCAGGTGAACCCGGAGCTGAGGGAGGCTGCATGGCTCTTGTCTGCCCGCAGCTCAGGGCAAGGCAGCTTCCAGCCCACCATAGCTAAAAGGGGCTTCTCAACAGCGACAACCGGCTCCGCCACAGCCCACCCAGATAAGAAATCTAGTGGAAGAGCACTTGCATCAACAAGACCAGCCCCAATAACTCACAGAACATCTTGCTACGCTATATTGAATCAAACCAGTGAAGCAAAACCATCCCTGGCACAGCCAGGCTCCAGAGCAGCCTGGGAAGGGGCAAAGGTACAGAAATTATTATTAAAGCTGTAAAAGAACTTTATATATAAAAATACGAATGCAGAGGTGTCATCGTCAGGATGTATTGGGAGAGGACCATGACCCACCAGTGGTAACGTGCTGTCCCGCTCGGCACTGCTGCTGGAGCAGGCTCCTGGCACTCCTGCCAGCCCCAGTCTGTGCCAGGAGCTCTTAGGGATGAAGGCTGCTACTCCTCACATGCGGTGCCGAGCAGGAAGGGGCTCTGGTCCTTGCAGCCCACGTCCTGGCACAAGCCGAGAACATCGCTAGTGGGATGCCACCACCCTCCTGCCAGCATCGGCTTGGCAGCCGTGGCACCGCTTTTGTTTCTGGGCTGGGATTTGCCGTGTAAACACCAGTCTCTGTTACGGCTGTCGTAAAAGCAGAGTCAAAATGGAAACTCTCTGCTCTCTTACGCTGGCAGATCGCTGTGCCCGGCTGCCGCACCTCGGAGCAGGACACGCATGCATCCCATTCTTGATCCTTTATCATCATAACCAGAGGAAAACTAAACAGTCCTCCTTTTTTTTTTCTCTCTAACCTGTCTTCTAAATCTGGAGACCAATCTCAAGGCACGAGGGACAAGACCTTCAGTGATGTTGATTTATAACCGAGCTTCTAAATTACAGGTTTACGCATTAGTATAAACACCCATAAACCAGTCTTAAATACACAGTATCGTATGTAATCAAAATGCCAAAACACTGGGCAGCCATGTGACGGCACAGGGGCATGAGCAAACTCCTCATTCGTGCCCAGAGGTAAGCGCTCCCAGTTAAACCAGTGCCTTGCATTGGGCATTGAAGGCAGGTCCTTGGCCGACGGCAGCATCGCTTGTGCCGGGGGAGTGCAGGGGCTGAGCCCCACATCTGGTTCCTCCGAGGGGGTTGCAAAGCACCACGGCAAAGCAGCGGGGTTGGGGTGAGCTGCTGATGTTCAGAAACTCCCTAAAAAAAATTACATATAATCTTGCTTTCTTCCAAAAGCTTGCTGCCTGGCTGAGCGGAAAGAGGGCCGATGGAGGTCCCAGGGCTGCGCATGGCGTGGTGCCCCTCTGAGCGCAGGGCCGTCCCCCTGCCCGGCACACAGATGGGGAAAGTCAGGCAGACGGAGATTCCCGAGATCACACAGGGAGTCTGAAGGGAGGGCCATGAATCACACTTAAATCGCCTGCAAGACAGCCCGGCGCTTCGGCCCCGAGGGCTCCTTACCAGCTCCTGCTGCCGCGCTGTGGGGCTGGCATGGATCCGTCCCTGCAAGCCCTCTCTGGAGCTCTTCAAAGGCATCAGGACAACCCTGCCAGCCCGAGCCGCGTGCACACACGTGTGTGTGTGTGTGTGTGTGTGTGTGTGTGTGCGTGCGTTTTGGGCAGGGGAGGAGGTGGCAGGACTCTCCTCCCTGCTGCCTCCACTCCCCGTCGTGCACTTCTGGGCAAAATCCATTTGCTTTGGCTTCATGTAGAGCCAGAAGATTCGGTCCATTGTGCTGCGGCGCTGAAGAGCCGGTGAGGAATTGTCAACCATGCTGAAACGGTTACATGGGGAGTAATGAAAATTTACTGCACCCTGCTCCAGTCCCTAGCCAAGAAATAAAAGCAAAAGATCACAACAGGCATTTTTTTAATTTGAAGCAAAATTAAAAAAAGAACGGATCCGCACTTAGAAAATAACAACCACATCCACAGATCAAAGCATCTGTTCTCCTCTCATTCGGGGTTTTAAGAGGCTTCTGCAGCTACAGGGATGTTTACACAGGGAGAGAGATACATACATTGTGCTGTCTGGATGCTGCCTCTCCCCCCTTCATCTGGCAAAACATTCCCTGGGAGGCGATATGAGGTCATTCCTAGACCCTGCGTTGTTTTCCTCAAGCTGCAAGGCTTCGGGGCAAGAGGCAATTCATTTCCCATTAGCACACACACGTTTGCACTTGGAACCCTCCCACGGACATTTTGCTGGGGGAGCTCGGGACGGACGGGGGACCGGCCCTCGCCAGCTTATTACTGCGTTCCCGGAGGGACTTCCAGCAGCCAGGGCTGCCAGGAGGGTCAATGGCTCTGGCGAAGTCCCTGGGAAGGGACCTGGAGCCGGGAGGCGGGCTGGCATCTTCTGCAGACCAGCCTTAATGTTTCTGTGGCTTCCATCACTTTTATTACGAGAGGGGCTGAACGGCTCTGGGGAGCACTAATGGGCTGTAAAAAGCTTTTTCCCCTCTGCCTCCTTGGCTGGAGCCCAATTCGGAGCGGTGGTGAGCCCTGCTCCAGTGCTCGCACAGGGACGGAGGTCGCGGGAACCAACTCTCCCTTCGCCTCTTGGCATCAGCACGTTGGTCCATGTGCTCCACGGGCAGTGCCTGCTTCGGCAAAGCTGACAAATTCCGGCTTGTGAGCCACCCTGCACTATCTGTGCAAACAAAATGTAACTTTGAAACTAGACCTCCCCATCTCTAACACGAATCTCATGCCAGATGCTATGAACGAGCTGCATCTTCAGCTCTGACCGTGCATATTTGCGTGATGCTGGAGCCAAAAGGGCTTTCTGAGACTGCAAAAGAAGCTGCTGCGAAGTAACGGGCAGGAGCAAAACTCTCATAAAGCACCTTAGAGATCGCAGAACCAGTCATTGAATCAGGCAGGGATACTGGAGAAAAAAAGAGGCCTCAATGCTGCAAACTGGGAGATTTCCCTTCCCCTCGGGTTCACGAGGACCAGAGGCACAACCCTGCCAGTCCAGCGCAGGACCAGACCTCTTCGCTGCACCCAGAGCTCCCGGCAGCTGGGGCAATCGATGCTGGTACCGTACCCTGATGCTGCTTGCAGGAAGGAGCTGGCTTGAGAAAACAGCAACCGAGACAAATGTCTAGATGCCCTAGCAAGGGGCGCGGTCTACAACTCAGAACAGAATAGACTATTTTTAAAATTGGAGAGGAAAATACTGTATTCCCAGTAATACGTCAATGGCCCAGGCTCGAGCGACTCAGCCAGTCCCCATCGCCAGCTCCCGGCTACATCCCTCATTTCCCCAACCTACAATTTTATCAAGATGCCTCCAAGGGGGGTGAAAAAGCACCGAGTCCCACTAAATGACTGCCTGTCACCCTCTGACACCTTTTTTCCAGTGTCACGGAGCTTCTCAAAACGCTGCGTGCGGAGAAAGCCCTTGTTTGTAATTCCCGGTTTGCAGCAGGAGAAGGTGACACACGCTGAGGTGAGGTGACTTACCCGGCGTCACCAGGAAGGTCGATGGCAGCGCCAGGAATAGCCCCGTTCCCAGCTAACCACTAACCACACTTATCCCAGAATAAGGGTCCCTTTTTCCAGCTGAATTTATAACAGCTTTCCAAGTGACATAAGCTCTTACAGAAATAGGCAGGCTTTTATTCCAGAATAATTACTGGGAAATCATACTGGAGCATGTATAATTACACTGGTGTCACTGCTGCTATGAGTCGGACCCCGTGCTGCCGGCAGACTTGCTGCGCGCTCCGTACGGCTTTTATCTCGTCCTGCTTTTCCATGAGCATGCGTACATCAACCGGTAGATTGTCAGGATGTGGGCGGAGAAGGAGGGGGCTTTGGGTAGAAAGGAAAGTGATACATCACACTTTACAGCTCTTTTGATCGTATTTCCCACAGGCGATACCCCAGTAATAGCTCTTACAGCTCGAAGCCAACAGGAGTCTTTCGGGGTGCGCTGCATCACACCCCAGATGGATTCAGCAATGCTCTTTGCATCTGCTTCAACTTTGTCCCAGGCACGGCTTTGGAGCAGGTGTTTTCTTTCAAATGCATTTTATGTCCCACACAGGTGAAATCAAGCTCAGAGTTCAGGCTGAGGCCTGAAATGCATTTCTGACATAAGCGGTTGGAACACACCATCCTTAATACGCTTCAGAAATGAACTCCTAGCATTTATCAGGTGTTGATATGTCCGTATATTCGGCAAGAGCGCTATCTGCCAAGAACAGGGTTGCCTGCCCCGCCTGCCGTTACGCTGCGAGAAGGCGAGGGTTAACTCGGCACCAGTGACACCACTTTAACTCCAGGACCCAGCCTCAAGTGTTTAAAAGTAGCACTTCTCTCCTTAAAATAGTTTATGAATCTTACTCGGGGATAAATCCAACACCCCCGAGCAGAAGGAGACCTATTAATTCCTGCGTTTTTTCACGCTGTAGTAAAGCGGCGATTTTATTTGCCCGCCTTGCGTAAGATGTCAGTCATTTTCCCACTTGCATTTCCATCTACAATTTAACAAGGCAGCAGTTTATTTCCAGAAGCCCCAGCCAGACCCCAGCCAACTGCGTCAATATTTTGTTGCTTACACAAACGCCACCGTTAGAGTCAACACCGCGTTTTGGGGGAGGCTTTTTTCTCTTTAGGTTTTTTTTTTTTTAAAAAAAAAGGGTTCCTCCGGGATGATGTAGGTATAGTTCTTAAAATACTACGGGTAACACAAGCCTTTCAGAGCGGCTTACCTGGGTGCAGAGGCATTGCTTTAAAGTATGAAGCACGCTACTGGAGGGCACTGACCTGACCAAAGGCATTTGCTAATTAATTCATTCTTCCAAGAGACTTAACTGCCTCTTGCCTTCGGAAACCAAGGCAAACCCGAGCCAAATCCAAAGCCTGTCGGAAAACACGGAGAGACCCTTATTGACTGCAGAAAAGTTCAGAGCCGGGAGCTGGCTCCTGCTCGGCTGGTGCCAGCCGCAGAGCCGACGCGGGGCAGCCGGCCAATTCAAGCTGGCCACTGCCCTCGCTCCCGCACGGTTCCTCGGTGCCGCTTTCGGGATAGAGGAGGGACGCAGAGCCCAACCCCCCCTACAATGCTGTTTTGGGGTGTCTCTCCTATGCTGCAGCAGCAGCAAGGCACGGGCTTACCCTGGCTGTTGGCTTGTTGGATGGGTGCTCTTGCAGTCCGCACTGTCCTGCTGCCTTTGGCACGCTCTCCTGAAAACCCTCAGAGGTTTTCTGGTCCAGCGTGAGCTCATCCCTCCGGCCCAGCCTCCCGAGCACGGTTCCTGAGCCACGGGGCTCTTGACATCCCCCCAAGTTCCTCCTCACCTGCCGGCACCCCAAAAAACTGGGTGTTTTAACCAGCTAACAGCTAAAAGATCTAACGAACTCCTGAGTCAGGCACAAGCAGGGGAACAAGCGGAACCCAAAGGACAAGTTTCCTCCAGCACCGGCAGCCGGGAAAGCCCTGCAAGATCTCCCTGAGCCAGCACCAGACCAGTTTCACACAAGAACAGAGCAGGCTTAGTGTGTCAACAATCCCTAAACATCCGAGGGCAGCTGGAAGTGAGCTGCCATTATTATTTTTTTTAATTTAAAACGAACTTCTTAACCTACAGGAAAGTAAAAGTTCATCTAGGATGGCCAAGAAAACCACGCTGGGATTTTCCAAATGGCTATGACTGACTGTTTATGAGCAGAGGCTTCTAAACGCAGAAATAAATGGCTCGCTCTCAGCAGGTTTTCCTTTCTATATTTACCCTCACCTGAAGTGAACATTATTGCACACTGCAACATTTATTCCCTCTGATCAGGGGAGCGGGCGAAGAAACTAACCAGCCGCAACACGTCAAATAAATTGTTAATCTGCTGTTTGCTCTGGGGCAGGGGGAGGAGGGAGTCCCCAGGTTTTTGGGCAGTGCCCAGGTCCCGCTTCCAGCTTCCATTTCAGCTTTGCAGGAACGCTTCACTGTCCTGCTGCTGCTTGTGGCTGCCGAGAGCTGGAGCTGGGTCCTTGGTGGAGCTGACCTGTCGGTACCCACCGGGTCTCCGGCCCCCTCCCCATGGCACCCAAGCATCCCTGATCACAGGCAGCTGGAGGAAAGGGTTGCTCTCCCCATTGCACAGGAGGAACCGAGCTCTGAGGTGCAAGGACCTCCCTGAGGCTGCAGAAGCAGCTTTTCGCAGGTCAAGAAAGTGCACCTAGATCCCAAGCGAACGCACAAGCATGAGACAGCCCTCTCCAAAGCGCTGGGCTTTGATACCCTCTCGCATCAGTCCCAATTTCCGCACTGGGTGTTTCTCTGCCTGTTCTCCAGGTGCAAAGTCCCTACAAATGCAAAGGGGTGATCCCTCCCAGGGACGGGTCCCCAGCAGGCATGAACTGCCCTGCTGACATGCAAAGTGGTCATAAAAAACCTAAAAAGTCCTTCCTGACAAGGGGCCAGGGGGGCTGAGCCGTTGCAAACCAAATCTTAACGTGAAGCCAGCCACTCAGCTGTAAAATCTCTGCTAATCCCAGCCCTGGGGAAAGGAGAGGACGGGGAGATCACCTGCTTCGCCAGGACGTCGCCCACATCACATGGCTCCCCGGGTCACACTTGCGCCCACCACCACCTTCAAATCTGGGCTTGACCTCCAAATTACCTTGAAGTTCACTAACTCACCGCGCCAACCGCTTTGGTACGCCAGCCGAAAAAGGGGTTTGCACTGCTCCAGAGAGAACGGGGGGATTAATCCTCCGCCAGCAGCGGGGGAAGCCGCTCCATCATCAGGGCACATGGGTGCCAAGGACGACCCTTGAAGGCACCCCATGGATTTGGGCAGCGGGGATGAGAACAGCCTTGCTCTGTTCAAGGGCACGCACATACTCAATGCCACACAGGACCTGGCGCCTTTTTTTTCACCCCAGCTCAAACTTTTCATTTTATGGAAAAGTCTGTCCTCGTCGGAATAGCTGAGCAAACCCTTCCCCAGCCAGCCATTCCAAAAGCATTTGTGTTAATCCAGCCATTCCAAGAGCATTTGTGTTAATCCAGATTAACGAACATAAAGCAATTTAGATAAACCGCATTAAGCTAAAAACACTTTTGAACTTTTTTTTTTTTTTTTGGATCAAAATCCCTCCCCGAGCGCTGTGTGTGGTTTGGGCCTCCCCGTATCACAGCTTTGCCAGAGCAGAGCTCTCCACCGAGCAATTATTAAGTAAAGTCAGCACATACGAAGATTACCCAGAGCCAGCGGACCGGCCGTTTGCACATGGAGCCCAAAACTGATTCTGGGTCCGGGGGTGTCCGACGGGGCGAGACGGCACGAGGAGCATCGCCCCGGCTCCGTGCACGTCTCCTGGCCACAACACCTGGGCTCCGGCCAGGCAGCCTACGTGACCACGAGCCAAACCCCTCCAAGCCTCAGTTTACCCAGCCCCAACCCATCCCCTAAGTACGCGGATGACGAGATCGGTCTGAAATGCCCCGAGATCGGGCGCTGGCCACAGGAGGCTGGGCAGGACGGGTGATGGTTTGCTCGAAGTGACCAGTCCCCACGGCTCGGACACGTGCGCCGTGACCAAGGTGGCAACAGTGCGCTCATGCATATGGGAATGTCTCATGGAAAAGGTCACGCACAAGCTTAGGAGGAGGGAATTAATAGATGCTGTAGTCATTGGTGAAGCATGCGGTGTGTTAAGGGCACGTACACACCTTGCACGTCCACGCCAGTGCCATGACTGCAGCAGACACTCGCCTCTCCAAAGGACTCCCGAACCGAAATCGGGGGCTACGGCAGACCTGACGCCCAGACGCCTTCTCACCTGGCCAAGGCGGACAGCAACACTTCCTTCGCCTGCAGGGAAGCTGCGAGCTCCTCGGGATCCAGCCACCTGCCCACGTGCTTGCACCAGCATCCAGCACAGGAACAATCCTGACCTTGTCTGGTGCCCCAGGAGCTCCTGCAAAAATAGCTTTTCTGGCTGATGGGGCAGAGGAAAACCCCAGACTTCCCCAGCTCTCCCCTCCATACCCTCCCAAAACACCTGCTAATGCTTCCTGCCCTCGGCCCTGATTGCCTTCCTCCTAGGAGGAGGATTCTTAACTGAGCCAAAGCTGCAGCTCGTAGGCTCCAAGCTCCCTCATTTTTTGGAAGCAAGGGGCTGTAACACCAAGTGGACTTTGCCTCTCCCTTTGGGACAGGGTTCGCTTTTTTGCAAAGGGAGCTCTCCGCGGCTGGGCGGCCGCTGGCAGCCCGGTGCCCTGTGCTCGCCGAGCTGCGCTCCCGGGTGACTTGGATCAGGATACACCAGGAAGTTTGCTTTCGGCTGCCTCCGTCCGTGCGTGGGTGTGCAAACACTGACCCATTTCACTGCCGGTTCGACTCCTTTAAATGGGGACTTTCACATTTGTCAGGCTTGAAAAAACAACACCATCTTTTAAACAAAAAATCCATTTCCCCTTCCATCGGCTGCCGCTGAAGGTATTTCTGTTTGAACGAGCAAGCCCTTCCCAGCCGCTGCCGCCTCGCTGCGCCCGGCGGGGTCGTGCTGGTGGGTTTGCAAAAGCATGGCTGCTCCACCGGTGAGGATGCTCCAGCCATGGAGCGCTCTCTGCTTCTGCCAGCAAAATGGGAGCTTTTTTGGAAAGCTGAGCCCTCCCAGCGGGGCTGGTTTTGCTTTCTTAGGGGAGTTGCTTGAAACAGGGCAGAGGAGAGACCCACGGGCTCTCCACCACACACCACTGATGCTGTCGGTGATGCAGACAGGTTTGCAGCTTGGATGGTCCCTTTCCAATGTGATCATCGGGGTTACAAATTTCTGAGGTGATAAAAGGGCAAATTGGAAATGTCCCTGTGGAGTTTGCTGCCTGACACGCAAGCACTCACCCTGAAAGACTCAAAATCCCAATTTCCTCTGTTGGGATTTCAGTTAGATGGCTTAGCTAAAATAAATGAGATTAATCTAATCAGAGAGATGGATGGAGCTCATTAAAACAGTAGATTAAAAAAACCCACCCTGCCTATTACCAGTGCTCCTGAGGTCTTCTGCCTTTGTGGCAAGTTAAAGCCACCCAGGAAACGGATTCGCTTGCACAAACTTGCAGGAAATGCATTAAAAATACATTCTGCTGTTACAATTCTTCATGTCACCAATCACTGGGGAAAGGAAATGAATGCAGGGCAAGTGCATATATGTATTTAAGTACACAAAATTGCCTCCTCTGGGACCAGGATTTATATGCTGGGGGTGGCAGGCTCTGCTCTGAAACAGAGAGAGACAAGAGCAAATTGAAGTCACTTGAAGAGCTGTGCTGGTTTATTCTCTACAAATGCTGTTTCCCCACCCTCAGCTTCCTCGTATGAAGCTGAGGATCAGGAAGGGGCAGAAGCAGGTTTGACATTGCACGAAGCTGAACAGGGAGCACCAAGGGGGAATTCCTGAACAGGATCTGGGCCAGATTGGTCCCACAATGAGCTTTACTGGTTTTATTTCTCATGACCAGTTGCTTACCTGCCCACAAGCTGCCTGCCTGCCCCTTTGAGCAGAGCAACCAGCCCCAAAGCCTCTTTGTGCCACTGTCCGTGGGTGCAGGAACTCTTTTGGATGAACCTACCACATGGATGCTCCCACACGTGCAAATGTGACCTTCACATAACATGCAGAGCCCCATTGCCTTCTCCTGATGTTGAGTTTTCCATGCAGGAGCCACCAAGAGCTGCTCCAGTTGCCTCTCCGAGGCATCGCACATCATATTTTTAGAAAGTTTCACACAGTAATTGTCAGCTCATGCATGGTGAGCAGACCACCCTGCTTCTGCCCAGGGTCAGTTGCTGCACAGAGACACACATTGTTGCTTGGAAAAACAGTTAAAAAAAAAAAAACCAAAACAACAACCAAAAACTGTTGGTTGCCCACAGAGTGCACAGAAATCAGTGCTAAGGCCTGTGCCGCTCAACTGCACAGCCCTCTATTTGAGGAGGTGAATTTCCCTGGGGCTGGGTGACCTGGCAAACCCCACATGCCGGATGGGGCCCTGGGGTGCTTCGAGAGAAAGGAAAGAGCAGAGGAAAGGCCCACGCATCGGGGTGGATGGTTTTCCCAGCTCATTTCTCAGCAGTGTCTGCCCCCAAGCCAAGGGACAGCCGAAGCCTGATGTGGCTGCAGCGCTGCCCAAGCCAAGCCGTTTTCCTTTACTGCTTCTTGATGGGACAATTTTTACATATCCCTTGGGGCTTGAGGAAATCACCGACAGTTTAAGAACCAAGTTTAAGCTCCAACACAGCCTTGTGCTGCAGATGTACAGCAGGACAGATGTGGCGTCAGGCTCCAGCCACCCCCTGTTATGCAATCATTTATGACAGCTAAACTGGTTACAATTCATCAGCTGAGCTGCATTAATTGCACTTGTAGCTTGCTGCAAACCCAGGGCAATGGTGGCAGCTCCAATCTCCTCTAAACCCACCTGTGATATTTTCCTCTGCAAGGGCAGCAGGCTAGGAGAGCAGAGGTGTTCACACAACCCAGCTGTGAAGCTGTAATTAATTAGGGGTGGTAACAGGGTTGTCCGTCCCCACATGGTTTGCCAGCCCCATGCCTTTCATCCTCTGAATTTCTCTAGTCACAACAGCCAGACATCCTAAGTGTTTTGCAGACTTGGGAGGACGGGACTGTGCCCGGGCTGTTTTACAAGGGGCGGATCAAGGCTGCAGCTCCTGACAGGCGGGCTCTGTGCTGGTCCCTCGCACACACGGGGCTGGGCGCAGGCCACCGTGTGTGTGGGACTGGGGGACCCTGAGCCCCCCCATCCCCTGCCCCACGGCCCCGCTGTCCTCCGTCACCTCCCAGCTCCAGCCCCCAGCTGCGCAGGGGTCAGCGGGCAGCCATTATCAGATGCTTAGGAAATAAATCTGGAAGGGAAATAAATGATGGAAGGGAGAAGAAAGGCAAACGGTTCATGGGCACACAAGGAGCCTCACCTCACAAGGAGCCTCATCCAGACCGGCATTTTGTCCCACGGATGATTTAATCCCAGTCTCCGCAAAGTCCAAGGAAGGTTCTAGCAAAGGGGTAGACGGCTGGAGCCAGCCACTGCTTTCTGGGCCCACCAGTAAGAAAAATGGACAAATTCAGCTGAATAAGGCGAGCAGGAGGGACACCACAGCTCTTGCGAGGCCAGCAGCTCTCTCCAGAGCCTTACCGGCACTACACAGTCACCATTTCCCCCTCATGCCCTCCGGCAGGCCCGAGACTGACACCCTGGCAGTGACAGGCTCTGCAGCCCCTCACAGGCTCCACAACCCCCCATCAGGCTCCACAGCCTGCCCCCAGGCTCTGCAGCCCCCCAACAGGCCCCGCAGCCCGGCCCCGGGGCCGCATGGCAGCTCCTCACTGCGAGGCCTCGCCCGGCCGCTGCCCCTCTCCTCACACCCTCCGTTCCCGCCTCACTCCCCTCCACCCCCCCCCCCCCGCCTGCAATGGGAGAGCCCTGCCGCGCCGCTTCAGCCCAGCGCCTGGCGCGTTCCATTCGCAAAGCGGGGTGGGGGGGAAACAGGACACTGCGGCGGCGGCTGTTCCCGCTGCGGGGCGAGCCATCGGCACCGGCGCGGAGGGGTGCTCGACCCGCCGGGCTCCTCCAGCGAGGCCGCGCCCGGGCGGAGGCGGCTTTGCGCGGCACCCCGCGGGGGGTCCGCGGCTGTCGGGCTATGGCGAGGTGCGGCCGCCCGGAGGTTGGGCTCGGACCTGCCCGGAGGCGACGGTATCGAGCTCGGCCTCCCTCGCCCGCCGCGCCGTGGCTCGGCCCGGTTTGAAGGTGTGGCGGGCCGGGGCCGGCCGGCACCGCGGGGTAATGGCGGTTCCGTGAGGGGAGAGCGGCCGCACCGGGCCCGCCCGCCCGCGGAGCAGCCCCAAGCCCCGACCCGGCGCCGAGCGGACCCCGCGGGAGGACGGCGAGCCCTGCAGCGAGGAGCGGCCGGCCCCCGGCCCGCCACCCGGTACGGGGAAGGGGGAGTCGGAGCGGAGAAGCGGCGAGCTGCCGAGGCCGTCGTGTGCGGGAGGCCTTGGCGCTTCTTCACCTCCCCCCCGCCCCGTATTTAAATGAGGTTAATTACGATTAATTGGCTGCTCGAGGCTGTGCTCCCGGCCGCCGCGAGGTGTCAGCCGCGCGCCGTGGGACCCCGCGCTGCGTGGGCGCGGCCCGTGGGGCCGGGGCCGGGGCCGGGTAGGCCAGGCCAGGCCAGGCCAGGCCAGGCCGCTGCCCGTGGACAGACCCCGTCGTTGTCACTCTGCCACGTAGAGATCTGTCCGGGAATTGTTTTAAACCCTCTGCTCCTGGGAGGTGTTTGCGTTCCCTCACTCGTTCGCTTTTATTCTGCTTCTCCACAGCCCGGCCCCCCCCCACGTGCTCTTTCCACGAAGGAGCCACAGTGGAGAACGGATGGCGTTTCCCGACAGAACTGCGCTCAGCAGGGACTTCGGACCGCCAGCGGCCAGCTTCCCCCCAGAAGGTGCGGAGGTATTCAGGCGTGGCTTCTTTCTGTCACATTGCGGAAAACGTGGGAGAATGGGGGAAGGAGGTGGGTCTGGATCTGACTGCAGAATTAACAAGACAATAAGATAGCTCCTGAAATTAAAAAAAAAACAAACAAAAAAATAAATGGAGCTTGTGATTTACTAAAAAGTTCTTAAATATGATGACTGTCAGATCTGACTCACTAACATTGAATGGGTCCAGAGGCTACAGCTGCGTAAGACATCTTTGACATGCACAAAGCAGACTTTTCAGTGAAGATCTCCTCTGAGGTTCCTGCATGTTAGCTGAAGACGCGTTGAAGTGACTGGCAGTCTCTCATCACAAAAACAAGCACTCGCCAGAAAAACGTTCTGTTGATTTTCTCTGAGCACTTGGGGGGTTTCCTTGAAAAGCGCTATGCTCTTTTTACCCCTCGGTTAAGACAGGTGAAGTGCTGCATTTGATGAACAGGGTTGAAAGGGAGGAGCTCTACTTCAGAGAATTTAGGTGGAGATTTCCATGAGATAGAGAAAGGTGAGGTGCATTGCTGCTGGGTAGGAGTAAAGACTCGGGGAAGAAAATGCCCACGGATTTGAGCTGCACCGAAAGCCGAGGGGAATGGTCCCATTGAACGGAGAGGCTGTGTTTGTCTGATGTTAATAGAAAACCGCTCCCCTTTCTCCTTTGTTAGCCTGGAAAACAGAGTGAAGGAGACGTTGCACAAAGCCTTCTGGGACAGCCTGGAGGAACAGCTCTCTGCTAGCACGCTGCAGGCTCAGACCCCCCTGCACGCTGGCTGGGGGCTGTCTGCAGTAGCACAACTGTGCCAAGTCTCGGGTCCGTGCTAAATCGAGGATACTTGAATCTGCTCTGCTGGGAGCCTGGGCAAAAGGAACACCCTGAGGTAAGAGAAGTGCTTGGATACCTTTACAGCTTTTTCATAAAGACGTACAAAACGAACAAGTGTACCACTTCTACATCTTCTGTAGAAAGAACTGGCCAGACTCTCTGTGCCCTCTGCACCGTGAGCCATTGCACATGGCTTTTCCCTATGTGAAACAAATTGGATTTTTCATAAACTAAACCTCCCTGCTGCCAGGCAGCTGCCTTCTCCTCAGCTTCCTGGGGCTGTTACAGCCCTGCTCCATGGCTTGAGAGCCACTGCGTTACCACAGCTGCTGTTTCCACACCCCCAGGCTGGTCTGGTTTCCGTTTCTGTTCACAGACACTGTTTATGGATCAGGGCTGGCTGCAGCAAGCACAAGCACAGGTGAACCAGCTTGCCATCCTAGCTGCAGTGCTGCTGGTGACCAGCAGCACCTGTGGAAGCACCTTAGGTGGCTCACCTGGGTTTGTAGCGAGGCTGAAGTGGGTAACAAAGGTCCTCTTGGAAGGGCTGTCTTGTACCTGGTGGGTTACTTGGAATTTTCTTTTCCAGAAGGAGAAGAGTGAGTATGCAGGCACTGGCTGGTGGTGGCATGAGCAGCAGGAATCTTCCCTGGGAGATTGAGAGGATCTGAGATCCAAATAGCAGCCAGGTCTGCTGAAGGAGCCGGGGAAGCCAGCCAGCATTTTGAGCTGGGAGCTAACTCTCTAGAGCAATTGATTAGATGGGAAAATTAGTAGTGCTGATCGTTAATTTCTTGAGTCAGCCACTGGGCAGCCTACTGCTTGCCAAAGAGCGGGGAAGGGAAGCTTGGTGCACAGGGCTCTGGCTGGCTGTTGGTTGCCCTGTGCTAGCTGGCTGCCATGGCATGGTGCAGGCGCGAGGAGAGACCTCCCTCCTTGCTCTGTGCCTGCAAGACCCCTTGCCCAGCCACGGTGATTCGCAGCCTGAGTGCATGTACCTTTGTATCATTTAGGTATGAAGAAGCTTTAGAAAACATCAGTGACCAAGCGCTCCAGGAAGTCAGCAGGGCTCTCTCACAGCGGGGTTACGCTGCTTTGACCACCGACAGACAGGCTTCCCTGAAAGGCCAGGTAAAAAGCAGCATGGACAAGGACAACGCAGTCCGGCATGTCATCGCTGAGTCTCTGAGCTTATCTCTAACTCGGATTTGAAGCCACTTTGCACTCTCAGGCCACAGCTTAGGTTTAGGCTGATGACTCTGGAGGGTGCAGGACAGGTCTAGGATCAGTACTACCAAAGCAAACTCCCTGTGCTGAGCAGAACTTGAGGGTGGGAGCCGAGTTCAGTGTCTGCCCCCTCCACCCAGCCTGCACAGGAGGGGAGGTCAGGGGAGCTAGGTTTAGAAACTGCCTTCATTTTCCTGTTCCACCCTGAAATGCTCCCAAGCAGTAATTGCTTTGAAAAACCTCTTAAATCCTCCCATCCTTGCTAAAAGCTAAACAGGCCCAAGTGCAAGGTCTGCTCCTAGGTAGTGTTGCAATCTTCAGGCTAGCATGTAGAGTGAGAGCTTAATCACTGGCTGCAGTGAAGCACCATGCTAAGATCTTTAAATAATATTTATCCCTAGAGAGTGCACTGCTTGGTATTCAGCTAACCAGCCGCCCTGTAATGCTGCTCCATCAAAATATTTATTCAAATGGTTTGGGTAAGAGCTGGTTATTTTGACCTTTTATTAGTACTCTGAACGCTAACACTGCATCAGATTGCAGTGCCACAGGCAGCGAGTACACTGCAGGAAAGATTATTTCCACATGGAAGACTAGCTTTTATCAGCCATGAAAATAAGGTGAGGCTCTTCCTGCCCACCGCTTCATCTAGCTAAGTATCCTTCCCAGCCCCTGTGGACTCCACCACACTGTTTATTTGGGTTTATTCTTTCCGTGTCAGAGCAGGCTATTTTGTTTTAACGTAATTCAGAAGGCTGAATTAATAGCCTAAACCAAACCTCGATAACCAAACCTCCAGGCTGGGCAGCGTGTGACAGCAGTGACTCACCGACGGTGTGGCACTAGAAGCTGCAGAACTAGACAGCCTTCCCCCCCGCTATGTCTAAAAATCAAACCCGTGCCTTGCCTGCACTCTTGGCCACTAAAAACATTTTCTACCTACTCCCTTCAAGTGCGAGAACGTCTGACGCAGCCGGGTAGGTGAATCTCAACTCTGTGTTCCTCAGAGAGGTTTCTTGAATGCTTTCAATTTCAAAATGCTGCTGTGGCTCACAAGAGAAATCCTGAGCTCTGAAGTTTTATATTCCATTATGCTTCTAACATGCCTGACGCTTGAATGCAGTACAAAAGGTCTCAGAGTGAGTGAAAAATCTTTACTGTTGACCTGCTCCACTTTCATGCTGGGTTTGATGGATTTGAGTGTTCTTAAGTCCTTCAGCCCAGTACCGCAGCGAGAGCCACCGTTAGAAGCAGCTACCCAGGACACAGTGGCACCTGACACTCGAGTACTCTCCTTGTGTCCCACAGTTTCACCTCGGTTCCTGTGCTGGACGCTGTTTCATTCCCTTAGGATCTGGAAGAGGAACTGTGTCCCTGAGTCGATCCAGCGCGTTACTTGTCCACAACACCCTGCCAACAATATGCGGCTGTCCTCAGGTCTGCTCTTGACTGTGTGAGCTAGCCTTTGTCTCAAAACTAGCTTTCTGGGCAAAGGCTGATTATTTAGTTTATTTTCATGCTTTTGCTCCCTACAGAGCAGCAGATTCATTCCTTCCTCCGCCTTTTCATTTCTCCCGATGGACAGAATTCTCAGAAAGACTTCCCAAAGGGCCTTGATGCCATTCAGGAAGAGCAGCTGGAAGCTGGGCGCAGCTTCGGAAGCGTGATCCACCACAACAGGCAGGTGTTTGGACCTTACTACTCGGGAGTTCGCAAGAAAGCGCTTCTCCCAGGCGCAGAACCAGACTCAGACGCAGGGGTGGATTCTTTCTGGTCATCTTCACCACATTCTGGGACAGGGGTGGAACGCATTCTCCAGTCATGCTTCAGCTTATAAAAATCAATCAGACAAATCCACCGGGGCCTGCACTGCTACTGGGAAGTGACTCTTGGCACGTCAGTATCTGAATAAACCTCTCGAGTACAAGAGGTAGTGCCTTTTTTCCCCAAAAAGCTATTTGGTGGGGAAGGCAATGGGATGTGGAGTTCCTGAAACTGCCATGCAGGTCAGGCTTTTTTTAATCCAAGGTGTTAATTCTGCTGTGGACCTGTAACCTGCTTTGCTGAAACATTAGTCCCAGCCCAGGGACGCTGTTTGCATTTGATAAAGCCATGTGGTATTTAAGATCATTAAAACTGCTCAGTATATTTCAATGGTAGCTTGAAAACCTGACTTAGTGGATTATTAGAAATGGAACATATGGTATAAATTTAGCAATCCCTGGAGTATTTAGTATTTTACATCAGCCAGATTTTACTTGACAGAAAAATCTGAACTTTAACCTGTATTTAAATGTCTGGATTTCTCGCTCTATTTTTATATAATGAAAATGTCCTACTTCTTGGCAAGCCAAATATCTTTTCTGGGTAAATACTCATACAATGGCTGCCCAAACTGCTGCAGTTGTTACATGAATCAGTGGCTGCTGTGCTACAGGAAAGTGATGTTAGTGTTTATCATCAGTAAATGAGGGTCCTGACAGTCCCCCGTGGAGCAGTCCTTGCAGATGCCCATCAGCGGGGCTAAAAACGAGCTTTTCTCACCACGACGCGGAGAACAGACACAAAGCGGCTGGAGACTGTCATGCTAGAGACAGGTCTGTCCTTAACAGAACACGTGGATGCGTTTTTATCTATAAATTAGTTTGTTTCAGAATAACAATATTCAATATTTGGGGTCATTATGACTAATTGCAAAAAGAGCAGCTTCAACCAAAGCGACTGCTCGGCAGCCAGCACTCCCCGCCCCGCATGTCACACGCGACAGCACAAACCCGAGCTCCGCTGCCCAGGAACTACGGCAGGATGGCTCCCACCTCGTCGGCCTCCTGCGCTCTGCTCCCACAGCACCGCATCTCTGCGCGACGCTCTGACGCGGCCTTGTTCCTCACGTGGACGGAGCCGGGGAACGCAGGCGCAGTGCTCGGCCGCGCTAACCGAGCGCCCCGCTGCTGCCTGCCCTCACGCTGCTTCTCCTCCCTTGGCAGGTCGGGTCTGTTAGACGGGGACGAGAGCAGCAGCGCTTCAGCAGAGATGACCAGGAGCTGGAGGTGACAGTGACAATGGGGCGAATGTGTGTCTAAGTTTGTTTATTAATTCAGTCTGTTCTAAGTTGTACAATTATGAAAACAACAAAACGACTGCTGGAAGCCCAGGAATATTTACAATCTCGCCTTGTTGTAGTGAGGTCAGTCTATGTTGTTGCACAGATTGGTTATGTTTGGTACCACAAGATGTTTAAAATTCAGACAAATTTGAACAGATTAACAATTGTATATACAGGAAATAAAAGGAAATTCAAGTATCAAAATACAGACAGATTAAATAACATTTGTATTACAAATCAGTCCCACTGCCATACATCACAATTAGCAAAAATGTCTACATTGCAAACTGAACTCGACTGTTCTCTGCCCTGTTAGGGAATCTCAGGTTATTCTTCCACGGGTAGGAAAAATGTTTGAGCTAGATTGACTTTGCAAGAGCAGCACAGTTACTTCCTTTTGGAAAAAGAAAATAAAACAAAAAAAAAGCAGTAAGTAATGCCAATATGAGACCTAAAAGAGAGACCTTTTGCAACAAGACAGCGTTGCAAACACCATGCTTGCTCTAAAATAAAGATCTGATTGCCTGGAAGTGAGGCGAGCAGAAGAAAGCCAGGGGAAGTTCTGCTGCTAGGGACGTCTGAAGTGGGGCGGAAGGAGCGTTAAAGCAATGGGCTCCACTTCAGCCGCACACAGAACGGGACGTGTTCGGAGGGACGATTTGGCATTGGTCTGTGTCGCAGCAGCCTGGTGAAGGTACAGACTTTTCCCTAGAGGCACATCCTGGAAGGTGCCGTATCTTCGCCCTGCGAGGGGGACGGACATGTACCCCGCAAAAGTTGCATAATTTCTTCTAAAAAGAACAATGCCAAAGCACGTTCAAAGACAGCCGAACAGCTAAGATTAGGGTTTTTTTGTAAATACAAAATGAAAAAGGATAAAGCAGCTTCGATTTGGAAAAAAATCATCCCCTCTTACATAAAAAAAAAAAAAGACGACATCAACTCTGCATCTCAGTTGACCTGTCTTGAGTTCTCAGCCTGGACTCGTGCCATGCACACAGCAAAGTCTGTAAAATCCAGTCTGCCCTTAAAGAGGGGAGCCAGGCCCCGGGCAGCACCACCTTGCCCCAGGCAGGGATGCAGCAGGTGCATTTTGATTCAAAGTCTTATTCAGCACCAGAAATTTTAGGGCACTTTCCTCCAGATACCATGAAACCCTGTAGGGAGAAAGAGCCAGAATACTGTGCCGTGGCTGGGTTAACGGACTGCTGGGAGTCGGGGATGGGCATGGCCCAGGATCGGTCTCCAGCGTGCAGGTACCTTGAGAAAACCCATTAAAATAAAAGGGGAGATGCACTGCCAAAACAATTGCTTTGTCTGTGACGTGAGAAAGAGAGTATCTGGCTACAGAACTGCTGGGTCACTAAAGACAACCACGGGGTTACATGCGGGGCTGGGAAGGACCACCAGGGTCGCAAGCCCGGACCCCTGAAGATTGGAGTCTTCATCACCACATCGCCTCCAAGCCAACCTTCGAAAAGCTCATGCATCAGACAAAGAAAGGTGTCCCTCCTCCCAAGCAGAGGTTCAATTTGCAATCTCTTCAGAAAGATTTGTTGCCAACACACCAAATATTTACACTTACACCAGTATGAATTGCAACATATGCAGAATAAGGAATGTTAGGTTTCCTAAATTCATCAACTTAAAAAAAAAACACCTCTCCACTTCCCCCTCCTAATCATTTACAGGTCTATGCCCTTGGGATTACGGTTCACTTCTCTCCCAGCCTTCCTGGCTGGAGAGACTAAATGAAATCCTGACATACAGCAGCAACCGGAGTTAAACAGAAATCATTTGGGCATATCATTTTAGTAAAGCAGCAGGGTACCACCTCCCCAACCATCGCAATGCCTGCCGAGATCGTAACGGATGCTCTGCGCTAACATTTTTGCGTCTGAAGAATTGAAATCACAACCATTTTAACATCTCTCCCTTGAGGGGAACAGCTGTGTGGAAACACATCAGTCACAGCCAAAACTACTGTTAAATACTCTGGTAATTTGGAAGGAAAAAAGCAAGCACACAGCACCTTCGAGGTGGTGGTACCTGGGGACAGGCGGGGCCGAGCCATCCTCAGGTTGATATGATTGATCCTCAGGTTTGGATTGTTTCAGTGTAATGCCCAAAATTTAACTCCTTATTTGTTCATCTTCTGAAACTCTTGCACTAATTAAATAACGAGCTAGTATCAAAAAAGTGCTAAATCACAATTGAATATACTTAAAAAAACAACCCCACCCCTTCAGGGCATAACTGCATCTAAAACCAAGCCGGGTGCACAAGAGGCTGGAGAAGGGAGTCGTCTCCAGGTATTCAGTGCGTCAATCGGCAGAAATTGTGTCCTTGCCCTAGAAGTGTCAAGTATTGCATCGCAACAGTTCTCTGTAGGGGAAGCAAGCTTTGTACCGTCGGTAATACTTGGCTACGACCACTCTGGCGTGGAAGATCCTCTGCAGACTCCTTCCCTTAAGTTCTTTCCATTTGCTATAGAAGCGCGGAGTAGCTTTGCAAACAAAGGGCGCAGACTTACCCTGCGAGGCTTCTCGCACTGGAGGAAATTATTTCCAAGAATTTGGCGTTCTCTACTGTTCACCCAGAATTGAAGCAGATTTAAGTACCGTTAGAGATGTGCACACCACTCCCACTGCTAAGACTTTCTATTGTACTCCTTGCCGGACTGCGTGGATTCTCAGTAAATAAGGATTTTTTTTTTTTTCTTTTCCTCAGCAAAAAACTGCAGTGCTACATTTAAACTGTGAACTGGATTTGCTCTGTATCATTTCACACGTTAAAAAAAGCAACGGGTCGAAAGACGTTTGTCTCAGACTAGAAAAGGCGACATCGCTCTCGGCCTTGGAAGTCTCAGCTTTCCTTTGCTAAACGCGGCGAGAGCTGCTTCGCTCAGCTGGTGGCTGGGATCCCCTTCCCCCCTCTGCTCGGGAGCCCTCACCGAGCAGCCATGCACCCACTCCGAGGCAGACACCAGTGCCAGATGGAGATGATCTTCGTGTCAGCAGGCCACTGCTTCTTAGGTCTCTGCCCCGTTACTACATTTCCGTGGTAGGAGACAGCTGCCCGGAGATCAGCTTTTCAGAGGCAAACAGAAAGGAAGATAATGGAATGAATGATTTCCGAGTCATAGACAAAAACATGCGCTGGGAAAGACGAGGCGAACGGCCAGGAGATGAGACATAGCCGTGAGGGTTACGGACACACAGCGGAAGCTCTGTAGCGTGGGCACGGCCGCCTGTGATCCCAGCTGGGTTTGGATGGTCACCCTTAGAAAGGCACATGCTCCAGTGACCCGGGCTCAGGAGGTGCGGAGCAGCCTGCCCTTCCCTGCTGCAGGCACGGCGAGACGAGAGCTCCGACCTTCTAAAGCCAGGCGGACACATGGGCAACCGCATGGCAAATGCTCACACGCAGAAACCACGCTACCATCGCCATCATTAATTCAGTTTCCGAAGGATATAAAAGCCCTCGGGGCACTTTTAGAGCTTGGAAAGATGCTGGTCAAACCCGGAGCCAACCTCTGGGAGCACCTCAGACACAGCAACATTCTGCTGCCCACACGCAGCACGGCCTCTGCTTCGGGGGTCCTTGGGCTCTGCGCTCAGGCGCTCCATGGCATACGAAATACATGTACTAGATCGAGCTTCCTTTTTTTTTTTTGCTTTAAAACAATCCTTTTAGTCCTCTCACTTGGGTTCTCACTAGCCTGGCCTTTATCTTGAAGTCAGTTTGCTGCTCAGTGCCATTAAGCCACCAATGACTTGAGAACAAACTCATTCCTGAGAAAGAGCTAAATAAAGATGTTGAAACATCAGATTTCACCACAAGTCTGGGGAAAAAGAAGCTTTGAGGCAACAGCTCTCAAGGCCCAGCAAAACTCGGACAAGCTTGTCCTAGCCCCTAAATACCAGGTGTATGGATAACCAGGGCTGCTGCTCTGACTGCTCCCCGCTGATGCCAACTGGTGATCGCAAAGGGACATTTGGGGTGAATTCTAAAAGCTGCTTTGGAAATGGAGCTTTACTGGAGATCTGAGCGCTCCCCTCTTCCCCACTTCTGTCTAAGATGTCCACGCAGACACCTCATGCCGCGGTGGAGCAGGGAGCTGCCGCCCACCTCTCCTCACAGCTCTCCAGCAGACCCACCGTCACCACCGGCTCTCCAGAACCAGGCTGCGAGGGGATTTTTCTGAGATGCGAAACCCGCGGTGAGTTCAGGTGAGATCAGCGAGCTCTGTGCAGCCCAACCACCGTACGGCTGCAGCCCCTCTCCCTGGACGGGAGCGACAGCCGCTGCCTGCCAGGAGCTGGGCGGGGGCCAGGACGCAGCTTTGCTACGAGCCCGTCTGTGCGAGTTCAGTGCTTCATCTGCAGAGTGAGCGAGGTGAGCGCTGGGGGTTTGCTGCCACGGTGTGGAACTCGCTGCGCCTTTCACTGAAGGGTCTTAAAACTGCTCGGCAAATGGAGCGAGCCTCTCTGCCCCGAGCCGTGGGTAAGTACGTCCCCACCCTGGACACGGGGAAACTGAGGCAAGGAGAGGCGAAGTCGCTTGGACGCACAGCAAGTCAGGGAGAAGCAGCACCGGGGCAGCAGTCCTGCCTCCTAGCGCTGTTACTCATCAGATCCTCCTCCTCCTCCTCAGCTTCATCTCGGTGAGCTTTGCAAATGCAAGCGAAGGAACCAGGGGTAGGGCCACGGGTGGCTCGCTGGGGCTTTCACGGGGTCGTGAAGGGCCGTATGACATTCCCAGACCTGTCCCAGCTTTGCTCCCACCTGGGCCAGGTGCTCTGCGGTCTCCAGCAAAAGACTCCCAGTCACATTCTGGAATTAAAAGCAGCTTTTACTGAGATACACAGAAATGGGGACGTTTTCCCAGAGGAAAAACATGCGCACTGAGCAACTGCCAGAAAAGGCAGCGGTGCCCATTGCAGGGCCATCTCCAAGCGCAGTCCTCACTCCCGAGGACAGAAGGTGACAGATGTTTCAAGATCCCTATAGCCCTCATCGTGCAATGGTTTTAGACTGAAAATCAGCTTTGGGATCGGCAGCAGACTGATTTCAACCAGGTTTCTCCCTTCGGCAAAAGAAGTACAACTGCAGCAAGCCCACTGAAGGCAGCAGAGCTCCGTCTGCTTTCTCAGACCTCTCAGCGCGCAGTAGCCAGCCCCGCTCTAGCACCCTGCCTTCCCAACACGGGGCTAACAACATGTGCCTTTACAAGCTGAACCTCTTCACAATCTGCCAAGTGAGACCTGCGCCCACAGCTCACGAGAAGTGTGGCGAGTGTAAACAGAAGGGCTACGAGGGGGGAACAGATCCTACAAGGGACTGAAATGCATGCAACCAAACGGCACGGTGTCTCCAAGAGGGGACAGAGCTCACAGTGGGAAAGATCACACCCCGGCCCCAACCAGCACTCCCATCAGAGCAGGTTTTCTGCTCCAGGCTTCGAGGGGAGAGACTGTGGGCAGGGGCCCTGTGAGGAAATCTAGCGAATGTGTGTTATTTGCAGACAGCATCACAGTGGTTAGTGTCGATTCGAACGGCAGGTAAGAAGAGGGGTGAGTTCACTGGAACAGTACACAGCCGTGGCTCAGTTGGGAAGAAGAGGATCTAGGAGGAGTGAGTGCGTGCACCGCAGAGACAAGAGGCCTCCATCAGTCCAAGGATAAGAAGGTGAAATAGAAAAAAAGGCCTGGGGAGTGTCACGTTGCCCCAGGGATTCACAGTGCCAGAGCAAGGGGAAAGACGTGAAAACGGCAGGCGGCTTCCTGGATCCACATCTCCGACTCCCCCAGCCTGCTCCCCTCTGCACCCCCCACCTCACAGGAATCTAACAGCGCGTTACCCTTGTTTCCGAGTAAGGAGAATTCACAGTGTTCAGCAGTGATCAGGTACAAAAGCCGTTTAAGTCTACAGTCTCCTAAGTGCTGCTGCCTTTGACGTAGTGCCTACGCGGGGCTCAGTGCGAGCAGCTGGAGGAAGAGGGAGTTTAGAACAGCAGACAGATCAGATCGCAAAGGCACGGTTAGACTGGGTGGACACGGGGTGTGTTTGCTTTAGAAGATAGTGGTCTCATACTTAGTGCTGAGGGTCCGCTTGGAGTCCTGTTTGGGGTCCACGACCCAGGAGACACTGGCATGAGACTGGGAGTCTTGGTCCACTTCAGGGGGCTCCAGCTAGAAAATAAGGAGAGGAAGGGCATGTGAGGTCACCCATGCTTCTGGGAAGGAACAAGCGGGGATTCAAAGCACGGAGAGGCTGCTGCTCTGCCTAACGCCTGTCCCCAAAACGCGCGCGTGTGCAGGGGAGCGGCTCTCCCTGGAGAGGCACTCGAGTCGTTCACGGCTAAAACATGTCTAGCCGCGTCAGTCTCAACCCAGCACCCTGCGATGACTTCCCGAGTCAGGCCTGCGAGCCCTTGTTACCATGAGTGACAGCTTCGCTTCATCTCACAAACAAGCACGAAAAATTCAGCGCTATTAAAAAAACAAAAAATAGAGGCAAAGGGAGAGAGAGGGAGACAGCTCCAAGCAGGTGAGCTCCCACGTGATTTACTCTCCTGGTCAAGCCAGGCTCTTTCATCTTGTCCTCCTAAATCAGGATCCTACAGGAAGGTTAACAACACCACAAAGAGCAACGCAGTTAGTCGAGAGCTGCCACTCGGCATCACCGGGGACGGATATGAGCGGTTTGCTCCTGGGGTACATCTGAGCCCCTGGCATGGCCCTGGAACAAGCGGGAAGGGAGGACAGCAGCGAGGACACAGGACCACAGCAGGAGACACGGGAAGCGGGGAGGCAGGCGGGCCGGCGGCAGCGGGGGCAGCCCGGGTGGGATCGCAATGGAAGATGGCAGGAAGAAGCGTAAAGACCTTGGCTCCGGGACTAAGAGACTGCAGCGGCAGGTAGGAGGGGCGGTGTGTTGTACAGGTGTGACAGTAACAACAGCGAGAGTCGGGAGGGAGCGGCACCTGAGCGGGGGGAGCAAGCAGAACACAGACAAAAGGAGACATTAAAGGAAGGCAACGGCTTAGGCAGCAGTCCCTGCTCCTCAGCAGCTCCAGTCTCGGCTGGGTTTGGCTACAGCGGCAGTCCGGCGCTGCAGACCGCCGGCTACCTACTGATCACACTGCGGCTCGGCAGGGTTTGCACACAGAAGCTGTGCTGGACCCAGCAGGGCACGTCACCCCCATCCCACCGGGGCTATTTCCACCTCTGCCTGCCCTCCTCCTGCCAGGGGAAGCCCTAACACCGCAGCAGGACCACTAGCAGAGCCCAGACACCGCAGTACCGGCAGCGCCCGGAGCTACGGGCACTGTGTCTGCCATCTGGGCTCCCCCCACCACAAAGGGGGAGGTTTCAGCGTGTGGTGCCCAAGAAAGATCTCAGCTCAGACCACGTAGATCGCACCCGGCCTGCACATACGTACTGCGGATTTCCTCACGCCGGCTCGTGGTTTAGGCACCGGTTTGGAAGATTTTGTTTCAATCATTTCTCCTGCCGCAGCACCCAGAGGCTTCGCTCTCTGGGCTTGGAGGGCCAGCTGGTAGGCGACCTCGAACGCCTGCCCCAACGTGAGGATGATCTCGTACGTCAGGTTCTTCGGAGAGACCAGAGAAAACACAAAGCCGTTAGGTGCAGACGAGCTACCTCGCCCTGCGCGGAGTCCATCTGCTCGGCAGCTCGCTCTGGAGAGCCAGACCTCGGCAGAGCCCATCGCCCTTCGCGTCCTGCCGTACCCCTGGCAAAGCCGCTGAGCTCCCGCCCCGCCGGAGCCGGCACCGAGCCACCTCCGCGCCCGCACAGCCCTGGCTGGTGGGACCAGCGGCGAGCCCGCTACAGCCCTGCAAGCATCGCAGTTTAGCAGCGTTTTGCATTGTAAAGAGAAAAAGCCCAAGTGTCTTATACAGCTGATTCTGCCCAAGAATAAAAAAGCAAGTTAGGCTTCCACACTCTCGGCGAATTAAAAAGCTGTTAAATCAGCCTATTACGCTCAACATAATTGAGAGCGTATTAGGGTTTTGTTCACGGCATATTCCTCAGGAGGGAAAAACTCCTGCCCTGCTTTATTCAGCACTGGAGACTACAGTAATGGAGCCAGACAAATACTCTCCTTGTCGACAGAGCTCCGAAGTAAAAGCATTTTGAGCTCGAACGGACCAGATCGTGGTCTGTGACTCGCCAATAAAGCTGAGTGATGAAACAAGTGGACTGCAGCGCGCCAGGAGACGAGATGCGATAACCCACTCACCACATCCACGGTGCTGAAGACGTGGCAGTAGTGGTGGCTGGTCTGCAGGTCCTTGGTGATGTAGGCGAACGTGCAGAGATCCTCGGGGTCCTGAGCAGCGCAGGAGATGTTCCGGATCTCATGCTCAGCGATGACATTCTGCCAGGGTCAATGACAAGCACCCATCACCCTTCTGGGGATGGCAAATACACCCAGCTAACAGTGGTCGCGGCAAGCTCTCCCAGCCAGACCAGTCCTAGCTCCCTCCCATGGTGGGAATAAATGGCAGCACGGTCCACAAGCAGCGAGCTTGCCAAGCCTTCGGCGTTCAGGTGACCATCACCACCTTGGTGCTCTCCTTTAGTCCTGAGAAGCTGGGCTCCTCAGGACCAGCCGTAGCTTCTGCAGCCACCTGATATGACCTCCAGTCCCCCAGGCAGGTGGGACTGCCAGTCTTGTCCCTCTGGACATCAGCTTCAGGGCATCTGAAGCTCACCTTGTTAGAGGCATCGATGAACTTCACCCCCTTGTACGTGATGGACAGTATTATGGTCGGGATCTTCTTCATATGCTCTGTGGATTTCTTCAGAAACAAGAACATTCAAGCAACCAGTTATGAATGAATGCTGCCTTCCCCACCACTGCCCCAGCCCACCCGGGGACCCCCAGCCCACCTCCCCACAAAGGCAGTCCTGGGGCGCCTTGGAGCAGGAAAGCCTTCTCTTGGTGGAAGCAAAGGGGAAGGGACGGGGACCTGAAGTGAACCCAGCAGCCCTTTCCCCAGTGCAGATGCCCGTCCTCCCACTGCACAGACCTTCAGACTGCGGGAAGGAGTGCTGGGGAGGGACAGTTCACCAGCGACAGCGGCACTGCTGCTCTGCGCAGGGGCAGCTTGCCGGGACTGGGGAGCCGCAGCTTCACCGAGATCCCCCCATGCTCCTCCCCACATCACCCAGCACAGGCTGTGAGCGGATGCCCTCGGCCCCGTGGCCTCCGTACCCTCATCTTGGCACAGGCGTCCTGCGTAGACTCTGTCCCTCGGAGGTCTTTGATCAACATGGAGCCCAAGTACTGTTGGAAGAGGGAGAGAAGTTAAAGGCTTCAGGCAGGAAACCCTGCCAACCCCAGGGCGATGCCACGGCCCCGAGCGGCCAGCAGCTGCGGCTGGGGAGGGACAGGTCACCCAGGGAGGGGGAGGAAGGATGACAACTCCACACGCAACAGTCTGACCCCAGAGCCTCCTCATCCTCATCATCCCACAAGCTGAAAGCCACTTACGTTGGCCTCGTACCCGCAGGACTCGAAGATGAGCTTCTCTGGCTGGTGCTGCCAGTTTTGGACTGGGGCGTATGGGGCAGCCAGGCTGGGGGGGCGCAGGGTCAGCTTCGACTCCCGACGGTCCTCCTGGAAGGGAAGAAACGTGGATGTGAAGCCACAACAGGGCCAGCCCGGATTGAAACACGGATCCCAGGAGGGCTCTGTGGGTCGATGCAATTGGGGTTCACCATGGCCAAATCCCGCAGGGGCTGGGAGGAGGCAGCAGGCTGCGGGTGAAGGTGCCAGCACTCACGTAAGAGCGAGTTGCCCATTTTCAAAGTGAGACTGAGGCATAAATGAGCTGCTGGCTCTAATGCTTGAGGGGAGCTGCGCCTGACCAGCTCCCTGGCTCTCCATGCATCGCCCTAACTCCTCGCTGGCTCCAGAGAGGGGGGAACCTGCCCTGAACTGAGCAGAGGGGCCCCCAGGACCCACAAAAGCACCCACTGACCTGTGCCTTGTAGCGCTCAGCTCTGGAGTAGGGAGCAACCTCGGTGCCGCGGTCGTGTTGCCTCTTCCCGGTGTCCCCAGAGGGCAGCAGGAGATCGGCAGATCTGCCCGTGCAGGAGTCGTTCTGGCTCAGAGGCGACGACGTCTGGGACATCAAGTCCTGGCACTGAAACGAGCAGACACCAGGAACCATCCCGGTCAGCCTGGGCCACGGCTGTGCCCACCCCTCGCCCCCCTTTAGAGTCTGACACAAAGGGTGCAAGGAGCAGAGTTAACGGGGCAGCTCCTGCTCCACAGGCTCCTGCCTCAGTGCCACCCGTGACAGCATTTATTTCCCACGTGACGACACCCGGTTTGCTCCAGGACGGTTTCCAGCAGCCCTTTCTGCTGAGCACGCCTCCACCTCCCGTGAGCCGATCCCGGGAGGGCAGGAGACACGCCGAGCTGCGGGCAGGGTGTTTATAGGGGAACAGGCTCTGCTAAAGCCCTCCGCGAAGCCCTCCAAGCCGCTGACGATCAGCCACCCCAGAGAGAAGCCCCGGGAGCCCAGCGAGAGATGAGCCCAGATGCCTGACAGCCTGGCTCTTTCTGCAGGTAAGATTCGCTGCCCGTACGTGCCAACCAGCCCGGCAGACAACGCGGGCAGCTCGCAGCTGCAACGCGCATTAGTCCTATTCAACGGACTCGCTTAATTTGCCATTGACGTCCTTCCGCTCCCCGCGCCGGAGCCAGGCGCTGGATGGCACCAGCTGCAGCACCAGGAAACGCTGCAAATGGCCCATTCTCTTCCACAGCCTCCCCGTCCAGCATATCAATCAGCCCATGCCGCACCAAAGGGCTCCTCTCCCCACTCCAGTCTCCTCGCTCTCAAGAGGGTGTCGCAGGGAAGCCCAGATCCTCGGCTGGCTGCTGCCTGTCCGAGCTTTCGTTGTTCGAAAAGGGGGTGGGTGGTTGAGCAGCGGGGCGAAGGTGTGGGGTTCGTACGGACACGGGACCCTCCCGGCTCCCGAGCACACGCTCCGGGTGCAGTACCAGTGTGAATCCTCTCTTCTTGCACCCACACCCCAGTTCCTAAAAAATCCAGTGTGAGCAAGCAGGGCACAGCAGCCCAGCTTGCTTCAGCTAAGGCTGTTTTGGTTGAAAAGCCTCGGGAATCCAAGGCAGAAGGGAAGAGCTCTGCAGCAGAGCAAGGACCAGATGTTTGGGCCGGGAAACTCCAATCACTCCCAATTCCTGCTCCAGGAAGCTGATCTGCAAACACTGTGAGGAAGCAGCATGACACGCTCGCCCTCCGTGGCACGCTGCCCCGCTCCCCAGCCCACAGGTTAGCTGCGAGCACAACGGGTTTTGCCAAACTCAGCTCTCAACTGTCGGCTTTCAGGAAGAACAGCAAACGAGACGGCTCCCTCCCAGCCAACCCCGATAACGAAGGGCCTGACATCCAAAGGCTCCCACTCCCGCTGCAAAAAATCAACATCCACAAATCACATCGAGTGCTATTTGGCAGCGAGAGCAAGAGCTCTAGAGCAGCCCAGCCGGTCCAGGGAGACAGATCTCCGACTCCCAAACGGCGCAATCAAAGCACAGGTCCCAGCTGCATCCCGTCTCGCCCGCCGAGCCGTGCCACCCTCCTGCTCGGGAAGGCTGCCTGACACCCGGCCGAGAAACAAGGGGAAGAAAGGCAGCTCGGTATTCCCCTTCGGAGCAGGGTGCAGAGCGGGGAGTAGCACCCTGCTACCCGTTCGGTGCAGGCACCTGAGCCGAAGGAGCTGCCTGACCTTTCCCATGGGGCAGGCATCCAGAACTTGACCCGCAAGGGCTGAATATTATCTTCCCCCGCTCGCTCCGATAGCAGGGTCATGCCTGTGCCAGTATTTGCTGCTTGGGTCGCTGGAGTTGATAAGGTGAAAAGCTGAACTGACACAACTGGCCATGATAAGATTTCTCCCAGCACCGATGTGTTCGCACACTTCAGCTTGGTTTTGCACAGGGAAGATGGAGCTTGGCCCGCAAAGAAGCAAGCTAAGAGCGGGTAAAGCCGTCCACCGCTTCATCCGGAGCGCATCTGTCCCAACAAACAGTGACGTTTGCTGTTGTGGGGCCCAGCCACAGCAGAGTTTGTACAGCACAATGTCAAATCTGCAATTTGTTTTTACTCTGCCCAAGTGCTCCAGGTGCTCCGGCCAAGTCAGAGCCGGCCTGGCTGTTACATTTCCCCAGTTGTGCTTGACCACGCTCGGAGTGGGAGTACTGGGCTCTGCACCACCTCCAGCAGCAGCCAAGGTGCATCCGTGGGAACCGTTCAACACAACCCCCCTCCTCCGCACAGCCAGATGTGCGGTTGCCTCAACGCTTCAAGAACGTTCTTCCCAAACCACCAAGTATCTGAGAACCAGGAGTAACCCAAGCTTCCAGCTCAAATCAATTTGTTTCAATAAGAAACAAGCCATTTAGGTTTACCCTTTCCTTCTTTTAAAAAGCGATGCAATTTTCAAAGATCACTCTCTACACTTATTACTCTCAGTACTTACTTTCAAAGGAGTTTTAACTGAAATATTGACATTGTAGGGTTTTTTTCCCCTTTTTATTGATTTTGCTAGGTAGAATTTCTTGTGCATGAAAGCAGCAGAGTAAGGCTGAACGTGCCTCCCTCTCTGAGCCCAGATACCCACCCAGGACCTGAGCTCTCAGTAAATCTCCTCTGCAGATCTCCCAGCCCCCCCCAGATGACAGCTGCCAATCAGAAAGGGGCCGATCATTCCTGACAGACCCGGGTTTAGTTCTTTGAAAGAAAGGGAGGAAAGTGAAGGAGAGCCAGGGCAGAAGAAAGCACCCCGGCCGCTGCCGAGCACGCTCCGTGCAGACATCTCGGCCAGGCAGGGAAACACAGTGACTCACTCTCAGCTGCGAGAACCGCGGCGGCTTTGCCGGTGGCTCCTCGTATGGTCTGTCTGCCAGGGAGGCGATGATCCTCTTCCGATGGCCGAGCAGATTCACTTTCAGCACCTGCAGGGAGAGATCAGGGTCGCTGCAGGCTTTCCTGCCCTCGGCAGGTGAGCAGCGCTAATCCCATCGAACACGACTCCCCCCAGGTCACAGCCCCGGTGGGAACATGGGCAGGACCTCACTGCCGTGGCAAACGAAAGGCAATACTCACATTTACGATTTCAAGCTCCCAGAGATTCTTCACAGTGTCAATAGAGCTGTAGCCACTCGAGAGGAAGGACTGAACGTAATCCTGCAGCCCCAAAGAGTCGAGCCACGCGGGAACCGAAGGCTGGCTGTTCCCATCACAGCCTAGGGGTTTCAACTGTAAAAGCACAAGAGCAGCGTTAAAAGCCCCAGGGGGCTGGGATCCCAAGGCATACAGCATAGCTAAAATCAGTTTAAAGGCCATCACCATCTCCACCAGCAGCTTTAAAGTAAAAAAAATCACTGTATAAACAGGGAACGCACAAGGGATCAAGGCTGGCAGGAGGGACAGCCACCCTCTCCCCAGCACAAAGCCATCCCACCCACACAACTTGGTCGACCAACAGACTCGTCCTCTTCCCTGCTGTTCCCAAACCCCTTCCCACAGCCCCTGCGATCCCCCCGTGGGTCACAGGGACGCGGCTGGAGTCACAGGGACTGGCTTCTTGCTTCCTCTGCTTTCACAGCCATGCTGGGCAATGCCCTGTTCCTGCTTCCCATGAGGGACATCGGTGCTGACCTTTGGGAGGGAGCGAGCAGCCTGGAGGAGCTTCCGACGGTGCTGCGGGTCACTGATCCCGATGTCCCGAAGGTCCTGGTCTTCCATGACATTGCAGCCCTGTGGGGACAGGGAGGAGGGACATGGGAGCAGAAGGCAACAGAAGCCACATCAGCTGCGGGAGCAGAGACCATGCAAGGTTACAGCACCCTCCTGACCTCACCTCCCAGCACGTCCCCGCGACAGGAGGAGGAGGAAGGCTCCCAAGGATGGCAGCTCTGCCCCACACACCGACCTCGGGCACCGAGAGGGCTGACACGAGACGGGCTGCAGCATGCACTGCATCGCTGGGGCAGAGCGCTGCCATCCCCTCCCTCCCGCGGCCGGCTCCGCGGCGTCCTCTGCCAGGCGTCACAGCAACCTCCCTGCCTGACGCGCAGACGCTTTGATCACCGCGTAACGACGCCCAGGTGAACCCCAGCCCCTCCACACATGGTGCCTGAGAAGGGGCAGCTGGCTCCGCTCAGCGTCCCTCCGCAGACACAGAGAAATCTGAATTTCTTTCCGCAAGAGCAGGCGACCTGGTGAAGGTCAGATTTATCCTCCATCCCCTGGGGCAGCGAAGCAGCCCACCCCTCTCCAGCAGACGCTCTGCTTGACGTGCACCCATAAAAAAAGCCCATTTTCTGCCCTCTTTCCCCGTGCAGAACACACCGACTTCACCCCCCGCTGAAGAGCCTCCATCACAACCTGCTTCCCTGCCCCTCGTACCTGGGGAGAGCTCAGCAGGAAGCCCGGGCACATCTCCCCGTGGCTGGGAGAGCCACGCTGCTGTTTGACCGAGGGCTTCGGCTCGAGCCCGGACCCCCCTCCCCGGACCTGCCTCCCTCTGCTCTCAGGAGAGTCACAGCTGAAGGTCTGAGCTGACAGCGCTTCGCTGTTCCACATTTTGGTTTTATAAGAGAAACCTAATTAAAATTGGCTGTCGGGCACTACGCTGCTGCAAGGGCAGGCAGGCTGCGAGCACAGCAGGCTCAACGGCCACGGCTTCAGGAGGGAAGGCCAGGGGAAGATGGCCAAGTATCCTCTTGAAAGGACAGCAAACGTTTTATATTCCTTCCCACTCGGCACTTTCTTAGCGTTTTGCTAAGTACTACCTGCTCTAAACGGAGCAGCCCAACGTGAAAGCAGGGAGCTGCTCTCTGAGTGGCCGAACCACCGAGCGGGACCCCCGGGGGCAAGGGCTGCCCCTTCCGCTCTCCAACGCTCCTGGACAAGCCCACGGGCCCGGCTGCAGCCCGGGCAGCCCGCGGGGAGAGCTGGCCTTTGGCGGCGGCAGTATGAGAGTCACCGGGGGCACGTCGCGGAGCCAGGTGCCAGTCCTGCAGCCAAAGGCCAACCGGCTCATTCCCAGCATCGCCAGAGTCCGCTTCGCTCCGGACTCGCCTGGTTTGTGCCTGGTCCAGGGCAGCACCGCGCCTGGGCAGCACCACTCACAGAATCCCAGCATGGTCGGGGTTGGCAGGGACCTCTGTGGGTCACCCAGCCCAACCCCCTGCCCAAGCAGGGTCACCCAGAGCAGGCTGCACAGCACCGCGGCCAGGCGGGGCTGGAATATCTCCAGAGAAGGAGACTCCACAGCCTCCCTGGGCAGCCTGGGCCAGGGCTCCATCACCCTCAGAGGGAAGAAGTTCTTCCTCATCTTCAGCTGGAGCTTCCTCTGCTCCAGTTTGTGCCCATTGCCCCTTGTCCTGTCGCTGGGCACCACTGAAAAGAGTCTGGCCCCATCCTCCTGACCCCCACCCTGCAGATATTTAGAGGCATTTCTAAGGTCCCCTCGCAGCCTTCTCTTCTCCAGGCTCAACAAGCCCAGCTCCCTCAGCCTCTCCTCGTAGGAGAGATGCTCCAGGCCCCTCATCATCCTTGTAGCCCTCCGCTGGACTCTCTCCAGTAGCTCCTCATCTTTCTTGAACTGGGGAGCCCAGAACTGGACACAGCACTGCAGATGGGGCCTCACTGGGGCAGAGTAGAAGGGGAGGAGAACCTCCCTCGACCTGCTGGCCACACTCCTCTTGATGCACCCCAGGATCCCAATGGCCTTCTTGGCAGCCAGGGCACGCTGCTGGCTCATGGTCAACCCGCTCCCACCACCTCCACGGCCCGGCGTGATCACCGTGGGGCGGGATGCCAGGCGGCTCTTCCCCCAGCCACAGAGAGAAGTGTTCAGAGAAACCAAGAATGAACGCTCCAGAGAAGAGACGCCCAAAGCAGCGCCGCAGGGAGAGCTGCCCTCAGAGGCCGGGCTGCAGAGAAGCCATCACTCAGCGAGTGACAGCGGCAAATTAAAGCGGTGGGGAAGCAGGGTCTGGCCACCGCTCCGAGCATCAGCACCCAGAGCACCGAGGCGGGGGCTCCTCTCCCTCCACCCTCCCGTCTCAGGCAGGGATCCCGACACCCTCGGTCACTGGCCGGCCGTTGGGGACCGAGCCCGCAGCTCTGGAGCAGGCAGCCACAGTACAAAGGCGTTTGTCTATGAGTTGCTTAAAGAGCAGAAAGACCGTGCAGCTGATCGGGGTGGTTCGCTCCCCGTTTTCCGAAAGGTCAGTTTGTACCAGCAGGCTGTGGCACCGCGCCGACACCTGCGCCGCTGTCTCGCATTGCGCCCCGCATCCCGCAAGCAAGGCCACGGGACCCCCCCTGGGTCTCACCCGAGGGGTAACGCTGCGCACAGAGCTCCCTGCAGGGATGTAGCTAGAGAAGCTGGTCTGTGCACCCCTCAACTGCGCAAAATGAATAAATAAAAAAAGGCTTTTTCTTGGGTGAAGGGCCTGAAGGTGCCCATTTGGTGCAAGAGCAGCAGCAGGCTCCGCCGCACCGAGAGCAAACCCCTGCACGAGCGGAACGGAGAGGCTGCCGCTGTCAGAAGCAGCGATCACACCGGCTTGTGAGCAGCAGCATCCCACCAAAAACACGAAAGCATCCCTCCCCTTTCTTGCTCACAGATTTTAAGCCGAAGAGCCACATTTAATGTGCGTTCCCGTGACAGTGGCAGATCATGTGCTCAGCTCAGGGGAAGAGGGAAAGCACTAACGGCAGCTCAGCTCCTCTGACACGCAGCTTACCTGGCACGAGCGGTTTTGCGTGCTGCAGCTCTGCTGCGGGGGCTGCCAGCAGGCCCTTGGAGGCAGCACGTGCGAGGAATTCGTCTCTTAGAGGGAGATGGCTTTTAAAGGGCTTTTTTAAATGGACAGAAGAGGGCTGGGGCAAGCGATGGGCTTTCTCCCACCAGCCTGGAGAGCGAAGCATTACAGCGTGCCCGGGGGCGGCCGAGGGAAGCGCAGGAAGGGACTGACTCGCCTAAGTCATAAAATCATAGAACAGTTTGGGTTGGAAGGAACCTTTAAAGGTCATCTAGTCCAACCCCCCTGCAGTGAGCAGGGACATCTTCAACCAGATCAGGCTGCTCAGAGCCCCGTCCAGTCTGGCTGTGCATGTTTCCAGGGATGGCACATCGATCGCCTTCTCTGGGCAACCTGTGCCAGTGTTTCAGCACCTTCACCATAAAAAAATTCTTTTTTATATCTAGTCTAGATTTACTCTCCTTCAGTTTAAAACCATTACCCCTTGTCCTGTTGCAACAGGCCCTGCTAAAAAGCCTGTCCCCATTTTTCTTATAAGCCCCCTTTAAGTACTGCAAGGCCACAATAAAGTCTTCCCAGAGCATTCCCTGCAGCAGGTTATCGTCTCACCTCCAGGACCTAAAACCTGCAGCTCCGGACCCCTCAGCCCGCTCCGCTCCCCGGGCTGCCCATCCTGGTGCTCCGCCACTGAATTCCTCTGCAAGGAGCTGGGTGCCAGAGCCGCAGCAGGCGTGGGGGCTCCAGGAGGATGCTAGCAAGGGCACGGCTCACCACAAACCCATCCCGCCCCAGCCAGGACACCAAGGACGGTTTGCAGCCAAATGAGCTGTGCCAACGGGGCTGTGTAATTTTCCCATATAAAAATTAAACAAGCTTGCTGATCCTATTTACATTTTTACTCATGCCCATTTTTCAGCGTTGAGCCTTCCTGGCGCTAATCCACTTTTGCACAGCAGTGCCTGGCTGGCACGGCCACGCTCCCACGCCAGCAGCACGGGGCTGGCAGCTCACGCTCTCCCACGATGCCTGTTCTGCGCTGACACGGCCAGCGCCAGGCCTACAGCAAGGCAAGACGTGTTCTCCCTCTTTTGGTGTCTCAAAACTCAAGGAAAATTGCTGCCTATGTAGCAAGGATACGAGCTGGTTAAAGTCTACAGCTTTCTCCAATGCTTCTTATTTTTATGTGTCACATTGAATTCCCTCAGTGCCAGTCCGTATTCTCAAGGTACTTAACAAGGGTAGACAAAGCATAGCAGCTCCGAGTAAATCATGACAGCCTATTGTGCATGAGCCTCCGCTTAGAGAAACGTCCTCTAAACCCACCCCGATTTCATCTCCTATGGAAAAAAAAAAATAAATCTGCCGCTAAAATAGATAATTAAATGCAAACACACTGGGGATGTTTTAACCTTTGCCAGCTGAACAGATGAGCTGTTTAAACCAGACTTTAAACCCGTTTGCATTTAACACGCTGTTCAGACAAAAGCCGCCGGGCAGAGACGCTCTGCCTGGGCCACCGCTGCCGCCTGCCTCCGAGCCGCGCTCCTCCGGCGCAGCAATCGCCGCGGGTTTGGTTCGTGCCCTGCTCTCTGCTCAGGCTCCTGCGAAACCACCTCTCTGCACAACCAGCAACTGCTGACTTTGCACAAAAAGCCCCCTGAGCAAGGAGGGTTCCAGCCATGGACACCCAGCTGGGGGCTGCTGTGGCTTTCCTCCTCGCCTGTCTCTGCCGGCGTGTCCCGCTTGCTTCTCACCGCCATCCCCACCCGTCCTGACCGCTGCAGCACCAGCTCACATCAGGCACTGGGCTGTCGAAGGCTCTGCGGTCTGTTCCCGAGCCAGGAAACAGCCATTTCTTTGCTGTACCGAGCAGGGGATGACCGGAGACACGTCCACACCCAGCAGCTCTCGGAGGAGACGCGAATGAGGCATTCATCACCGCGATGAGACAAAGCCTCTTCGTTACAAAGGGCTGCTCAAAGGGAGACGGCCTTGACGCAGGGCTGCAAAATTTCAGAATCACTGCTGCGAGGGTTTGTCAGCGTTCTTTGGGGGAGGTAGTTTTTGATTTTTAAACACTATCCCAATGCAGGATTTTGTTTGGCGGGGTTTTTTTTTCTTTTGGTTTTTAAAGAGAAGTCCCCTTTGGTTCTGACAGCGGTCAGCACCCAGGGCAGAAGCTGCATCTCCCAGGTGCACAGTGGCCCAGCCAGCCTGGCCCCGCGCCCCTCTCCGGGTGCTTCAAGGACGGGCTCAGCGAACGCCCAAGGCAGGGGAGAGCAGAGCTCCCAAGGACTCACTCTGCTGCTAGTCTGGTCCTTTGCGATCCTCCGGCAGCAGCCTCAGAAATGCCAACTGGAATCAAAAAGACTTTCCAAAAACTTATTTCAGACTTTACTCGTTGCGACAAGCGCTTTTTACCTTGCGCTCTTCTCCCGGCTGCAGGGCTGAGCCGAGCGAGCGCAGCTCAGGGCTGCGCCCAGGCCAGAGCTCTCGCTTTCATCGTGCCGGGGGAGCGGGGGACATCCGAAAGCCCCGTTCATCCCCACACCTCACCCTTTTCTCCTCGCTTCCAGCAGGAACGAGCTCTCGGCATCTCCTGCACAGCAGCTGGCTGGTTCAGGGTTTGTTCCTAGAACACACTTCCTTGCGTTAATCCGGATTTTAGTATCGCACCACGCACCCACATTAACCAGTCTTGGAAGAAAAAGATCTTTGGTGGTTTTTTTTTCCCAGGAGAGCTGAGATGATCCCTAAAAAAAGGGATTCAGCAGAGGCTGAATTTTTTTTTGCAGTGGACACAGAAGCACAATTTCCCCCCCTAAGCCTCAGCTGCACACACGGGCGTTTGGTCGAGGGAGTGCTTCTCCAGTGGACGTGCACCTGCACTGGGGCAGAATGCATCACCCAGAGGAGTCCTCCGCTCCCACTGGCAATCCAAGGGCCCTGAATGATCAGCCGAGCTGCAGACATCTGAAATTGGGCAAGGTGAATCCCGCTCCCCGGGCCCGAAGTGGCAGAGAGCGGCTGCTGACAGCGTGGAGGAGCTTTCATCCCCCAGCCTGGCCTTCAGCTTCCTCGGAGCCGAACAGAGCTCCCACCGTGGAGAGGCACAAATACACAGGGCCATGACGGGCGCCTCTGAACCCTGTCTGCGCTGCCTCGGGGAGCCCCGACGGACGCTGCTGCAGCCGACCCGCCTGCCGAAAGACAAGCTTTCAGAGAAAGGGTCTGCTTTAGTCACGCTTCACATCTTGCACTGTAATTAAACAGCCCGCAAGGCTCCAGGTTTCTCATTAAAGGAAAGAAAAAAAAAGAAAAAGCACAGTCAGAGTCTACATTGCAGGAAGGTATCGTCCCCTCCTGCTAGTGAGGTGACCCCAAAGGTAAGCGTGCCAAAAGCAGAGCTGCTGAAATCTGCCAGCATTCCTCCTCCAGCCGGGCACTCGGCAGGCACTTAACTACCCAATTTTCGGATGCTGCTTCTTGCACAGAGCCTGGCTCCACTCCATTCTCTCTTTCCAGCTAAGGAAGGGCCCGAGGCAAAGAAAGTTCGGTATAGGACACGCAGTCCTATCCAGCCGGCAGTGCAGTTTAACGAACCCCGACCGTCTCGCTAAGCTCACGCTCACGCAAGTGCTGCCTTGGATACTGAACCCTGGTATTAAAGGCAGGCAACGGACTGCAGGGAGGACGGGGACCAGAACGCGTTTGCTATTAAAAGCAACAGATGCACAACCCAAACACAGCTTCTCCAGACTACAAAGGCTGCTGCAAACATCTATAGCAGAGTGCCTTCAGCTGGATGAGCCAAAGCATCCATTTTTTCTTGGATTAATGCATACAAAGCTCTTTTGCTTTTCCCCCTCAGTACATTCAAGACAATTTGCATCTTGTCAAGGATTTTGCTGCCACTGCTATTGCTTTACTTTTGGCAACCAAAAGCTTGGATGTGGGAGATGGAGACACACCCAGCTGCCCACAGACCCTGCCTAAACAGAGATGCTACGCAGCAAGCCCTGAAAACAGAGGTTGCACCTTCCTTAACCTCAACACCACTTCGATTTCTCCTTTTCAGGTAAAAAAAAAAAAGGATCCAGAATCTTCATTTTGGTCACCTTGGTACCAGCCAGCTGCAGCGTTCAGGAGCCCTGCAGAGAGTGGCTCAATTACATGCCCAGCCAGAGGACTTGGCAAAACCCGCGTGGCTCGGCCTGAGCTCCTGGGTGCTCCTGCTACCAGACTTTTAAACAACCACTGGGCTTCACGGTCCCGGGTGGCATCCCAAGGATGACGAAGGCAGCGAAATTCAGACGAGCTATAATGAAGGTATTCCTGAGAGCTGACAAAGCCACCGCAGCTGGCAACAAGGTTCCCGTCCCCAAATCTATCAGTAGTTAACGACGAAGTGCCTTCTTTCCCTGCCAGGGCTGGAGGCTGCGCATTTGGCCTCATCCAGCCCCTCGGAGCCGAGTGTCCAAACCCACCCCAGCAGGGTGCAGGGGGCTGCCAGCCGAGCCCTGCTCCCACCGCAGACGCCGGCCAGCCTCGAGCCCTTATGGCATGAGGGGCTGTACAGATCTGCACTTGGAGTAAAAAGCTCCGCTAATATATCTTGTTCAACGGGACAAGAGCAGCTAATGCCTCGTTAATGGACTAATTTATCAACTGATCCTAGAAATAAGCTTGCATTCTGTCTGTATATCTGCACGACTTGCAGCTAGGGGCTTTTAATCTGAGAGCCCCACTGATACCACAGAGCATCACTCCCTTTTACAGACAAAAAAAAAAAAGCTAAAACCTCCCAAAATACAGCTTTGATTATAGGCTAGATACCTACAGCTCCATCAGCCATCCCTGGCTGCTCGGCCCCTCCAAGCCCTGCACGAGGGGCTTCTTTATCTCAGAGCAGGCTGCCGACCCCAAAACCAGGACCTGCACACCCCAATTTCAGAGCCAGGGGACCAGGACTCAGTCACACAAGTGTGTATTTGTAATTGGCTTCGTGATCACAGCATCACAGCATGGCAGGGACCTCTGTGGGTCACCCGGCCCAACCCCCTGCCCAAGCAGGGTCACCCAGAGCAGGCTGCACAGCACCGCGGCCAGGCGGGGCTGGAATATCTCCAGAGAAGGAGACTCCACAGCCTCCCTGGGCAGCCTGGGCCAGGGCTCCGTCACCCTCAGAGGGAAGAAGTTATTCCTCATCTTCAGCTGGAGCTTCCTCTGCTTCAGTTTGTGCCCGTTGCCCCTTGTCCTGTCGCTGGGCACCACTGGAAAGAGTCTGGCCCCGTCCTCCGGACACCCACCCTAAAGATATTTAGAGGCATTTCCAAGGTCCCCCCTCAGCCTTCTCTTCTCCAGGCTGAACAAGCCCAGCTCCCTCAGCCTTTCCTCCTAGGAGAGATGCTCCAGTCCCCTCCTCATCGTCGTAGCCCTCCGCTGGACTCTCTCCAGTAGCTCCTCATCTTTCTTGAAGTGGGGAGCCCAGAACTGGACACAGTGCTGCAGATGGGGCCTCACCAGGGCAGAGCAGAGGGGAAGGAGAACCTCCCTCGACCTGCTGGCCACACTGCTCTTAGATGCACGGGAGTCTGCGCCTTCCCTGATGGTGTCTGCAGTTTGAAGGAGTTAGGCGGAAACTAGAGGAGAAGAAGTATTTGTCTAGCTAAGCGCACAACAACGAAGCCCCAGCTCTTCACAGAGCATTGATTATGGAAAGGGCTCGTATACAAAAACCTACAATAAATCCTAGATTAGCACACAGCCACTTCATTTTTGTTTAATTTTCTTCCCCATGCAGACTGGCAGCGTGACAATGGCAACGGAGGGAATCGGTCATGGTTGTCAAGTTCAGGCAATTTTATTGAGAGAAAAAAAAATTAACTGCTACTTTAATGGCTTTTTTAATGTTTATTGGGCCTGAAGCTACTAATGAATCAAATGTAAGCATCCTCTCAATTGCAAGTTCTGGTCCACCCACTTTGTTCCTCAAAATTCACTCTGAACTCGCTGCTCGCTGTGAAGTCCACTTTCATCATCTGGAGAGCTTCAGCGCAGCTCTGCCGCGCCTCCCTGCTCAGAGCCGTGGGGTGAGCGGCTGAAACGCCCTCTCAGACCCTGGATCATCGCATGTCTCCGCTCTCACCATTCCCTTCCAGAGAAAACCCCCAAACCCATACCATCGTGGACAAAGCACAGTCCTTGTGAACCACCCAAGGAGCATCTGAAACCCACTGGAGAGCTGTCCAAAAAATTTGTTTCATTGTATGAATCGAAACCCTTACGCAAGGGTCCAATTCTACTCCTACGGGGTGTTCATCCAGGGCATTAAAATCCATCTGGGGCCCAAGGAAGAAATGCATTGCCAGCAGCTGGCAGCAGTGATAAACAGTAGACAACACCACGCAGTGTGGCTGATGTGCTCCTTCCCCATGCCATAAAAATAAACAAAAGCCATCTCAGTAACAAATCTGCCAGTCGGCATGAACCAGGCCAAAGAGACCCCCAAATCTGATTAGCAGTCATTAAAGGGCAGGCTGCCAGCACGGCCAGGTATTACAGAATCACAGAATGTTTGGGGTTGGCAGGGCCCTCTGTGGGTCACCCAGCCCAGCCCCCGCCGAAGCAGGGTCACCCAGAGCAGGCTGCACAGCACCGCGGCCAGGCGGGGCTGGAATATCTCCAGAGAAGGAGACTCCACAGCCTCCCTGGGCAGCCTGGGCCAGGGCTCCATCACCCTCACAGGGAAGAAGTTCTTCCTCATCTTCAGCTGGAGCTTCCTCTGCTTCAGTTTGTGCCCGTTGCCCCTTGTCCTGTTGCTGGGCACCACTGGAAAGAGTCTGGCCCCGTCCTCCTGACCCCCACCCTGCAGATATTTAGAGGCATTTCTGAGGTCCCCCCTCAGCCTTCTCTTCTCCAGGCTGAACAAGCCCAGCTCCCTCAGCCTCTCCTCCTAGGAGAGATGCTCCAGTCCCCTTATCATCCTCGTAGCCCTCTGCTAGACTCTCTCCAGTAGCTCCTCATCTTTCCTGAACTGGGGAGCCCAGAACTGGACACAGCACTGCAGATGGGGCCTCACCAGGGCAGAGCAGGGGGGGAGGAGAACCTCCCTCGACCTGCTGGCCACACTCCTCTTGATGCACGCCAGGAGACCATTGGCCTTCTTGGCAACCAGGGCACACTGCTGGCTCATGGTCAACCTGTTGTTCCCCAGCACTCCCAGTCCCTCTCCGCAGAGCTGCTCTCCAGCAGGTCAGCCCCAAGCCTGTACTGATGCATGGGGTTGTTCCTCCCCAGGGGCAGGACCCTGCACTTGCCCTTGCTGAATTTAATCAGGTTCCTCTCTGCCCAGCTTTCCAGCCTTCACTTCCACCCGCAGCAGCCCAACACACACCGAGGTACAAGCTCAGTCACCAAACACCACTGCAGGGCAAGCCTTTGCAGCACGGGCTTTGGGAAGACCAAGCCCAGAACCAACCACTCCATAGCTCCTGCCTGGATGAACCGAGTTTGCTTCAGCTTGAAACCAAGCCTACCTGCCCAGGCACAGCCTACCCATGGCGGCTCACCTGGGTCTATACTACAGTATTCTTCAACAGCTGCAATCACGCCAAAATTTCTCTTTGTTTCACCAAGTGCATAAGCAGTAGAACCTTCTCCCTGGGATCTCCAATAGGTCACTGTTCTTCACAGATCATTACCGGGTGCAAAACACTACTGGAATCTGTCAGTTAAGTCCTCCCCGGATGACTGCTATAAAATGACAAGTTTTATATGAAAACAGAAATAAGCTCTGGGGCACACACATTCTCAGAGCATGCCAAAAGCCTGGTTGCTGCCCAGGGGACCAGCATCTGCGAGCCAGGCTGGGCAGTTGTGAAGTGGACCATGCAAAGCAGAGCTACAGCTCGCTGAGGACACCAGGAGATGCCCCGTGCTCCAGCAGGACGGGTATTGGGTAGAAAGGAAGACTGTGCAGATGTCAGCCAGCACCCAAAGCACAGGGATGAGCCGGGAGAAGGAGACCCAGGTCCATGCTGGGCAGGCTGTCCTTGGACCCAGCGTGGCCGACACTCGTGTCTGCAGAGCTGAAGTGCAGCCCAGCTCACACATCAAGCCAACGCCCCAGCTCTACGTTTTTACCAACCATTCACCTGCACACACACAGAGGAGAGAAGAGGAAGGCTCTTCCGCAACGAAGACCTCTGCAGGCTAACCTAACACGGCACTGGATTACACTGAATCAAATTAATGTCACTAAATTATTTGCGGACACCCCGTTCTTCCAATGCCATCATGTTTCCACCACTTCTCCCCAGTTATAAAGAAAAAAACAAAAAACCAACAGAGGAGCCCAGGGCACTACACGAGGAGAACAGATTTCCGTTTCTGACGCTGTCTCATTGAATCAGCATTAGCTGCTTTCCACACACTCCATGGGAATCCAGGCTTGAACAATAAAATAAAGCCATAAAACATGGTTTATGTTCTGTTTTACCTGCTCATTTGTGAAGCAAAATATCTTTGGACTGAATAAAAAGTTCAACTACAGAATAACCGTACAATTGCCAGAGCATGCGAGGTTTGCCCTTCTCAGATGTCAGCCTGAAAAGCTGTCTGGGGTAGCAGCAAACATTCAGCCCTCCGAGGGAAAGCAAAAGTTTTTCAAGCATCTCAGACACATTTATGGGATCTGTGGGATCACAAAGTACTGTAGTGAGGGTGCAAGTAATGGCATTTCCTTCCCTGCTTCCATGCGGGAATTCCACCATGGGTTACTGCAATTGCTCCTCCTTTACAGAATCACAGAATGGTAGGGGTTGGAAGGGACCTCTGTGGGTCATCTAGTCCAACCCCCCTGCCGAAGCAGGGTCACCCACAGCAGGCTGCACAGGACCTTGTCCAGGTGGGTCTTGAATATCTCCAGAGAAGGAGACTCCACAGCCTCCCTGGGCAGCCTGGGCCAGGGCTCCGTCACCCTCACAGGGAAGAAGTTCTTCCTCATCTTCAGCTGGAGCTTCCTCTGCTTCAGTTTGTGCCCGTTGCCCCTTGTCCTGTCGCTGGGCACCACTGAAAAGAGCTTGGCCCCATCCTCCTGACACCCACCCTTCAGATATTTATAAGCATTTATTAGGTCCCCTCGCAGCCTTCTCTTCTTCAGGCTGAACATGCCCAGCTCCCTCAGCCTCTCCTCGTAGGGAAGATGTTCCAGTCCCCTCATCATCCTTGTAGCCCTCCGCTGGACTCTCTCCAGTAGCTCCTCATCTTTCTTGAACTGGGGAGCCCAGAACCCTTACCCCGGCAGCGTCCCTTCTGGCCCAGAACAGCAGAGTCCAGCCTGGCCGCTCCCTCCAGGTCACTGCTGTGCTGGCCACGGGGCACTGGGATGCCCTGTGCATCTCCCAGCAAAACCAGTTTCCCGCAGACCTCCCAAAGGCGCGTCTGCTGCAGGGGCACTGGCAATCACAGGAGACACGATGGGACCAAGCAGCAGAATCCCTCTTGGTCCGTACTCCTGTGACCTTTCTCCTACTCCCCCAGCTCATTACCAGCCAAGGCCAATTAAGTCGATTTATCGTGCCTTTTTCTGAGTGACACCGCTCACTCACTGCCCCGGCTTTGTGATCTGACCTTCTGTTCTCCTCCTCCGGTGAAGGACGAGGCAATGGGTCTCCCGAACCCCGCACAAGGGCTGTGCTCCTCCACGTGGGAGGTAGCAGGGCTGCCTTCTCTCGGGCGGTGGGGTGCTCTCGGCTCATCAGCACTGCTCACATTTGGCATGCAGTTCTGCTGAGGATTTTATTCTACTTGCAAACCGTATTTTTGCTAAGTCAAGGATAGCACAGCCCATGCCAGTAACACTCAGCTAGCAGCTTCAATTCAGTTCTGTTTACCCATCACACAAATAAACCTTTCCCCTCGAACGAAAGAATTCCAGTAGGCTGAGAAGCAGAGAATGCGAATTTGAAACACCATCTCCATTTTAGCTTTTTTTTAATCCCCAGCTGGTGAACCGGCTGCTCTTTGAATTGAAGTCCCACATTAAAAGCAGAAGCTGAGCGTCACAGTCCGATTGCCCCAAGCCAGCAATGCCGGCAGCGAAGGTCACTCCGTGGCAATGGAGAGGATGAGCAAAAGAACCTGCAGGGTTCCAGCAAGGAAATCAGGGAAAGCCTCCTTCCCAGCACTGCACATGAAGACCACAACAAAGCTGTTGTCGGCAACTTATAGGGAATATAAGAATTTCTCCAGACACAGAAATGTGGCCCAATATGCAGATGTTGGTATTTGGAAAGAGAACTCAGTCTTCTAGAAAACTAAGGTACCTAAAATCCATCTTTTATAGCCGTTCTCTTCCCTCAACCAAGCCAAAAGATTACACACAATCCAAATCAACATAGACTTCAGTCCCTTCCCAGAAACACATTGGCAAGGAAGCTTTAGCATCACGTCAAACTGATGTTTAAATAATCCTGCTGACTGGTGTCAGCAATAGCCACCCCTGACTGAAGCCAATGCTTGATCCAGATCCTTTGAACTAGTCACAAACGTTCCTGGTTCTGCATCTGACTGTGCCACCAGTCAGCGTCCCCGAGACGCTCTCGCACGCCGTATCCAACGCTGCAGCATTTTGTTTTCTTCTGCACATTTAACAAGAATTTTACATTACAGAAACACTGATCAAGAGACTCTGCTTTCAGTGCTGGAACAAAGCGACGCAGCAGTGAGGCCACCACTGCAAACCCAGCCTGTCCGCAGCCTCCCAGCCCAGCTCCAGTTCCCACAACATCCAGTAGCTGCGTCCAGGCAGGGTGACAGTCATCGCACTTCTGAGTTAACACTTGCGATTCCCTTCTTACCGTGGTTGTGTCGACTTTCCTTCCCCAATAACCAATTCACCAGCCCTCAAAAATCGCTGCAAGTTCCAAAAGTGAGAATATTCCCAACAAGCCTCGTCTGACACCGCTCAGAACCAACTGGTACTACAAATAATACTGTTCTTTGTCCTCAATTCCCCTAAAAGGGAAACAGCCCTGGTAGAGGCGCGCACACACACGAGGAGGGTCAGTCCTGACTGCAGTCATCACCCTCTCGCCAAAGCAGACCTGAAACGCAACAGAGCTTGTCAGTTTGGTGACAACTGAAGTGCTGATCTCGCAAGCCCGAGGACAAGGGGTCCTGCTTGAGCACGAGGCCTCCAGCTACAAGTGACTACAACTTTGTCCCAGCTACTAAGTCACGAAGTGACTACAACTTTGTCCCAGCTACTAAGTCATCAAGTGACTACAACTTTGTCCCAGCTGGAATTCCCAAGAGCAGAGAAGCCTCAGCTCGACACCCACACCCACACCAGCTATCTGCTGAAATACACTTCTACCTTCCCTTTTCAGAGGAGACTCTGTAAAGCGTCCACAGCTCACATTTACATCCTGTGAACACTGCAGGTCTCCAAAGCCTGTGTCGGCCGCCAGCGCTGCCCGTCGGGGTGCGGGAGCAGACCCTGCCAGAGACGCAGCTCGCACCGAGCAGTCACCACCGGGACAGCCGGTCACCTGTCCGGAGAGCACAGCTCATCACCTGGGAACGACTCTCCGGATTTCTGCAAATAACGGGATTATTGCTCTTGGAAACAACACGTGTTTCTGCCTTCCTAGATTAACGCCTAATTAAGGAGCCCAATATATTTACAGAGCACTTTTCACAATCACTTTACCACGCTGTGCGTTCATGAATCATTTCCCTTATCTGGGGGGTACGGGCTGCGGTAATACCGGGTGCAAACTCACACAAGAGCCAACGGCAAATAGACAGCAAATCAGGAATTCCTGACAGCGGAACTGGCGAAACCAAGGGCTCCAAACGCACTGAACAAGCACCAGGCAAGCTGCTGCACCCTCCGCTTTCTGTCTCTGGCCAGCTCTGTACTACCTACTCGGTACATTTTAAACATCTATTTTTCCTAAGTGAAGAACAGCACCAAATGCCACTGTGCCATCAAACACGGGATTTCACCCAGTCCCCACCGCAGTCACAGGACACGCTCTTTGTCAGCCTCTTCTCTTCACCCTACTTTAAGCTACCAGTTGCAGGCTGAGCACCCTTCCTGGGTGTATTAAAGAGCTCTTCTCCCAGGACGCTGCCTCTGCTTCACGGCTGTACTGTCACTGCACGTCTAACACTTTGCTCTCGCCATGCTCTTCTCGTCCGCCCAAGGCAGAAGCTGCTCGTTTGCTCACAAACGGGCACCCGGGGACTCCGGCAGTGAAGGGAGCAGCCTCGGCGCGCTGAAAAAACCCCGCAGCACTGTACACAGAGAGTAACACAGTGCAATGCCTTACACAGAAAACAAGAGTGTTTCCGTATCAGAAGACTCCAACTTTTTAATTTTTGCTACTAAAACTTAATTAGCCCCATAGCCCATCCGGCAATTTGCAAACCGTTACCCAGTATACTTTGGACCTTGAAATCTTTAACACAGTGAGGCCCTAACAGGGGCTAATCCTTTCACAGAAACCATTTAACTCCAGGAAAATAACGCCACTTCGTTTGAAATATTCTTCATTAGCAATTGAAAGTGGCGGTTAATAAAGATATTGCTATGTAAAAAAGAAAAGGAATGGGCAGCCTGCGACGCCAGGAGCCAAGCACCCAGGTCCTTTCAGTACTCGCATTAGTCAGCTTCAGTGTTTACAACAACTTTAATAATTCATCTGAGAACATCAAAATCGCTGCTAAAACCATATTAACCACTTGTTCCTCATTTGTACTGTATCTGGAGCTTTAACTCCGACATCAGAAGCTGAAGGCAAGTAACACCACAGAGGAAAAGGTTCTTAATAATTCAACTCTCCTGCTGGGCTGACTGTATTAGCTTGAAGCTCCCGGAACTTGGGCGAAAGGATTTAAAGCCAGTCGTGACACGGGTGCCAGAGTCAGCTTCCTAGCAAAGGGGATAAGCAGCAAAATGGAAATCAGCCAGGGTTTACAGGAAATCTTTGTTAAATTATTTGACCTTTTAAAATTGAGAGGAATGAGCGGGGAGAGCGTCCCACTTCCCCAGCTGATTTCCTACACTGGGAGCGGTTACCCAGCATTGGATGGCGAAGAAAAACACCCAGCTGTGAACAACATTGAAAAGCAACTGCTTCCACATACACCACAAAGTCACAGTCACATGTACACAAGGAGCCTTCTCTTTCATCTTAGGACAAAATTCTGCATCAGACAGTTTGCAACTAAGTGTTGCTATTTACTGCAAATAAGCACAATCAATAAAAATTCCTGCTTCCGAGCCTCCAGCTCCTGCCTCTCTGGGGATAAGTGGAAAGTTAATTTCCTTCGTTATTAAACTTCTGTGCTGAGAGAGCTCTATCATCACGCTTGTCAGGCAGGGCCAGTCAGAGTACAAGTGCTTTTATCTGCTGACTGCGGGAGTGAGAGCAGCCCACTGATAGCACAAAGGCCAAAGCTCCGTCAGCAGAGGATCCCAAGCAGGGATCTATGGGGTATTATTTCATTTAAAGCCATTGCACCATCCCCAGAGCATCCCAGCAGCTGAATCAGACTGCCCCAGCACGCAGGGATGCCGAAACCTCGCACAGAGCTGAATGCACCTGCCTGAAGCACAGTGGTCCCAGTGCCTGAGGGCCCACCGGAGGGCTGGGACCAGCTGGGTGGGACACTGGGGGGGCCAGAGCCCCATTGGAAGGAGCTGCAGGAGCCGTCCCTGCTCCTGCATGGCTGCGGGCCGTGCCAGAGCCTGGTGAGGGCACCCAGGGCTTCTGCGGGAGCAGCTCGCCCCAAATCCTCCCCTGGGAAGAGGGAAGGTGCCACACACAGTGGTAGGAACAGGGTACGGCAGAGGCAGAAGGGTGCGTGGCAAGACCATCGCCTGCCACGGGCAGTTCCTCTTCTGAAGGTGCCCACACCACGGTAAAACCCAGCTCCCTCGGCGAGCGAGGTGCCCACACCACGGTAAAACCCAGCTCTCTCGGGGAGCGTTGGCCCTGCTGGGCTAAGCGGAGACAAAGGGACAAGCTGCTTGCCATGGAGGCCAGGAGGGATGGCTGGATACTGCCACGTTATTCAACTTTTAGTGGTGCCTGGAGATCCCACGACACTCACCAGGGCATTTATCCTGTTGGTCAGGTCATTCTTTAAAAGCATAATTACATCCTGCCTTTAAGTACCCCCGCCAACGCTGCTCCGACATGCGCGTCCTTGCCCCTCCACCCATGCCCTATCCAGTCTTCCCTTCTTTCTCCAGCTGCCCTCCACGCACCGTCGCCGCTGCCGGACGGCTGCTGTGTTTTCTGAGCCCCTTCACCCAGCTCGCCACACAGCCGCCAGGCACACATCCTCCTGGAAATCACCTCTCCACACCGTGCACAGGACCAGAGATGCCCCCCCTCCCTTTCCAGGGCAGGACATTACATTAGCCCAAATGACTTCTCCAAAGGTCTGCAGCCATTTTTCGAAATTCTTTATTTGCGAAACTTGGAGTCTGCACTCCAAAAGCATTTCTTTAAGCCATGCAGGAAAAACCCTGCCAAGGCACCAAGATTTTCTCCTTGCATTTCATCATTCCATATGAATTCTCCGATTTTCACATCATACAGCTTTAAGTTTCTAGACACTGGTTACTGAAAAAAACCGACCCCTCAACACAGAGCATTACTGGGTTGTCACCATTAGGTTTCAGAGCCAACAGTGTCAGTGCAATTAAGCACAGCTCATTAACATCCTGCCTGCATGCTTAGAGGAAGGATACTTCCAACAACAGGTCTACCACCTCCCTCATATTCCAGAACACAGACTGCTCAGTGATTTCTTCAAAACACTGGTGACTTTCAGCTCCCATTTCTGAAGTAAACTGGATAATACAGATTCAGTGGGCAGAGTAAATAAAATTTTACATCAAAACTATAGTGAAAAAACTGTCACACCTGAATTAAATGTGAAGATGAACGACCCTGACCCAACACAACCCTTCTTTCTTCCTTTTGTCTGACCCTCTACACACCGCCCAGATGGTTCTGCTGGGCTGCAGACCCAGCCCTGCTCTGCAGCTGACATGGGGCATCGCTCGCAAGGAAGGTTCGGCCAACACATTTGTTAGAGCCCGGGGTCCCACCCAGCGACTTACCAGGAAGCGGACATCATCAAAGCCGTTCAAAAGCAGCTTACTCTCATACTGCTGCAGGCCAATGGACTCCAGCCACTCCCCAACACTCTGCTCCAGCATCCGCGAACCTGACGAGAGAGGAATCGGCAGACGCTTGAAAAGGGAAAAACCGTTAAGGCGGTAGCAGCGGCACTCTGAGGAAGACAGATGGCATTGCCACATCATAGTCATTACCATAAAGAAACTCAAAAAATTATGCTCAGAGTACAACAAATCGGCTGGCAGACAGTTCCTCCTGTGTGCACAGACCATGGACAACAAGCTTCCAGTGCCTCCGCGGGCTCCGGGTTTAGTTTGTGTCGCAGTTAACACTCGGAAAAGGAAACACCTTGCCCTGGCAAACTGTTTAGAAGCGCTCCTGGGACCACGACATCACATGCACTGCGCTCAGGGCTCAGGCGAGGTTCTTGCCAGGCAAGCACACGAAGCCCAGCCCCACGGGGCTGCGGATCCACTCCTTGGCTCGTCCGGAGGGGGCGGGAGGAGGGCACCGAGCTTCCCCCCACGGCATTCCCAGCCAGGTGTAGGTGCAAGGGGACGCAGCGGAGCCGCTCACGAGCGCACCGAGCTGCGCGGGTCCTCTCGTCCACGCAACTTCGGGTGCACTACCCTGCTCGGCAGGCCAGCGGCGAGGGCCAGGCGCGTCGGAGGCACAAAGCAGCTAGAGAGAAAATGCATCTTCATGCAGCCGGGACACAAAACAGACATGACGGGCTCTCAGAAAAGCAGCAGAAGCCAGAGCAGAGCAGCTGTCCACGGGAAGACATGCAAGACAAAGAAAGCACACAAACTGCAGCAGAAGAAAAGAAGGGCTTATACTTTTTTTCCCCAAGCAATCCTGAAAGAGGCAAACCATGGCAAGGGCTTTTTGCTCGCCGTTATCGTGTTAAGAGGAGCAGAGGCGTGAGAGACCCCAAGCACGGGTCTGGGAGTCCTGGCATTTTACCACCTATCCGGACGCATGGCATTTCAGCACGCTGCTGGGACGGGGCTGGCTGCACCGGAGAGTCTGACTACACCGCTGCGCTGGGTGACAGCGGGAGAGACAGAGGAATCGGTGCAGTTGGCACCCGACACATCCAGTCCTGTCAGGTGTTTGCTGCGTGCTTGTATTTGCCCTTCCTTCATTTTCTTCAGCTAAGCACAGGCTGCTGCTGCCGAGCCCCTCACTCAAACAGGGAGCAGCTCTGGAGGAGGAGGCATTAGTTCCTTGCTTCCAAACCACGTCAAAACAAAAAGAAACCAAATGCAAGCACACTCCCTCCTCTTCTGCAGCAGCTCAAGTCCAAGACATGCCCTGGCACCTCCTCTCAGCCTCCGATAAACGAGATTCTTCCCAACACCCTACAAAAGCTGTGTAGACAAGCTCTCCCTTCCCTCACCCCTGGGAAGAGTCCAGTGACTTGTTACTCTCCTCTAGAACAGCTTGAGACTTTAAATATAACAAAGAAAAGTTCAGAAATCTCCTTTTCACCAGGGAATTTGCTATGCAGGACAGGCAGAATTTTTCAGGCTTCTTAGCACATCTGTTTCAAGGGTACAAGCAAATAAAAAGATGATCAGGAAAACCAAGTTTGCTTTCTTTGAACATTCAGGTCAGCTGGAGCTGGTTGGTACCTTCCAAGCCATCCTTCCCCCCCACCCCCCGCCCGCTGCAATGGCTGCACAACGCAGAGCTCACAGTGGTGTTAGGAAATTCTTGGGGTAAGGGATCCTGCTGCTCTGCTCCACAGGAGAGCTCCTCTGCCAGGCGAGCCGTGCTCGGCGAGTTCCAGAGAGCTGGCCAGTCTTTCCAGCGCACACTGCAGCACGAGAAACGCCGGGATCACAAAAGGTTTCCGTCTCCCTCCCTGAACACAGCCTGTGCAGAAGGGCAGCATCTAAACCCGGAATTCATGCAACAAGCTCCCGCTCGCCCGGGGTCTCCGTCCGTCCCTGCGTCGGTCCGCCGGCAGCCAGGCAGCCGTGTCCCCTCACCGAGCGACCGCGCGTCCTTGCCGAGCGCTGCAGCGGCGTGCTTTGTCTGAAGGCAGCGAGCTCCACGCTTGCCGTTCCACTCTCAGTCCTGTCTCCTGCTCTCGCATTGCCTGTCCCTCCCTTCTCTTCATCCTCTTACCCCTCCCAGCTCTTCCATCCGCTGTACAAGCAGCGCGCAGCCTTCGCAGCAGAAGCTGCAGGGGAGGGGAGGGAGACAGCAGCTTTATAACTAACTCTCTAGTGCAAATTACTGACTTCTCAATATTTACTCAGTGATGGACTACACAGCTTAGGTTTTCAAAAAATAATGTCACAGGTCTGCTTTGACAGTTGAAGTGATTTGTGGCTGGCTCAGAATTAATTTATCGAGAGAGGTGAGGAAACTGCTTGCTGCCTACTACAGCATTTCTGGAAGCAGGCGGAGTATTGGCAGGGGGAATGAAACCACAGCGGTTCCTTCCTCTGAGCACCTGAATCCCCTTTTAAGAAAATTATTTACTCTACTCAGCCTTTTGTACACTTGTAAATGTATTTCTGCTTTTAAATTGGAAACCTACAGTGACACCACGTGCAAGTTTACCGTTTTTAAAACCACTTCAAACAAAGACAAAATGAAGGGAGGAATATTTAAAGGAAGAGGAGTGGAGGGCTTTATTTTAAAAAGAAAAAGAAGAGAACAGATGTCCTGGAACATCCTAGGCTGAAAATAAGGAAGTCCAAAATACATTGAATATTTGCATTTTACAAGGATGACACAGGAGCAAATGAATCCCAGTCACTGTGCCCCTGAGCAAGAGCCTGCTTCACAACTTCTGATCAAAACAAACTCCTAATTCTCAGCTCCATCCTTCTCCTTCTGCTCCATATTTTAGGAATCCTGCCTTTAAATGTCTGCGGATGGCAGAGGGGGAAACAGTCTAATAGAGTGTAGTTAGAAATAATTTAAAGTATTCATAAGTTGCAAAAAAAGCCAGCTAAGCAGTTCAGTTCCTTTTGCAAGACATTTTTCAAGTAACATGGCATGCTTAAGAGAAAACAGTAAAGGGAGAGGGCTACCAGGGTAAGGAAAGGTCCTTTTAGGAGTTATTGTTTCAATAATGACGTTTAGTGCAAAGTTTGAGTCTGTTTGGAGGAAGAAATCAGCACGGGGGCCATGCCAGACAAAAAGCATCACCCCTTCTGCTCACGGAAACCGGTAACAGTTTAACACAGCCTGGTGTGGCCTGAAGACAGGTGACCAAGCTTCACCTGGAAGGAAAAATTGCAAGTCCAAGCAAGTGTTGCTGAAACCACTGTCCATGCACAAAGCGAGCATGCAGGACAACCACGTCAGGCGGTTATTGCCACAGCTGGGGCCGGTCTCCAGCAGCATGTCCTTAAATCCATCGCGGGGGGCCATAAACTCAGGCAGTGCATTAGGCAAGATGGATGGGCGAGGAGAATGTAGTCATTAATGCTATCAGATGGAAGAAATACAGCCAGCCAGCCGACTTTACTGGAACTAAGATCAATTAGCCAAATGCAGATTGCTAACAAATTTCTCCCTCTTTTGTCAAGTAAAGCACCAAGCACGTTTCTCACGTCTCAAGTCAACTGCAGAGTTCACTCACCAAGCCCCAAACGCGTCCCCTGTCCGGTGCAGCATGCCTCCTGCCTGCGTCAAGCTGATTTACTGAGCAGAGACCGCTCATCTCCCCTAATTTTGGGGAGAGAAACGCTGCCTGACAAAAACCACCATAACCCAGTGAGGAACACACAGGTTTCTTGTTCAAAGCCAGCGGCGAGATGAGATGCTGCAGTGGGGCTGAGTTTCTGCTGCAGACGTGTACTCCCCTACCCCTCTGCCCCACATCTGGAAGGAAGAGACGATCAGAAGTGGGCTGCTGCAGCTAAATAAATGTGTGACTGCAAAACACACCGGCAGAGACACAGACTGAACGCAAACATCTGCTTCCAGGCCAAAAAAAACCCTTTAAGGCAAAGGTTCGGTGGAATCTAATATCCTTTAAGAGACAGCGTTCCTCGATTCCCCAACCTCCAAAACGCACTTACCAACACGGATCAGTGACAGACTTCTCCCCTCCTCCTGCCCACCCCACCCCACCCTCGGGAAATACAGCTGGAAGAGTTTCTTACAAGCTCTACCAGGAAATCGGAGGGTCGAACCTGTTGGCCAAGAAATAGATTCTGGCTCCAAATTCTGTAACCATGTCAGGATGCATCTAACGATCTGATCACCCAGGGCCCTCAGAAGTCTGATGTGCTCGTCTACAACACCATGGCAAGATTTGGAAGTTTTCTCACCCTGTTTTATGGAGGAAAACTTGCTGGTACAGAAACTAGCTATTTGCCCAAATTTCTGCGGGAGGTCTGGGGCATGGCAGGGACCTGACACCCAGCGTCTCGGGGTTTGGGCTTCTTCCAGCACGACTCCAAGGGCCCCTGCTTTCCCTAGACCCGTCAGCTGTATGCAACAACTGCTTGAATACACAGACTGCAAGCACACTTCTCTCCACAGCAACTGCCACGCAAGGCACTTTACCTTTACTGGCTAATTAGTGATTCCACAGACCAAACTTGCCAGGAGTCCCCATACCCTCAGAGTCCACCCATTTCTGAGGATGTGAGAGCATTTGGAAAGTTCCCTGCAGGTTCCTGCACATTTGGACATGATCTGAAGTGTTAAAACAGCCCTAGCAAAGTCCTGAGGAGCAAAAGCTAAACGCTGCTAGAAAACCAAAATGCAAGGGTGCACGCAGCCCCAGCCACCCTTCCTCCTCGCAGCAAGGGGCTGGCAAAGCACTGCCCACTCTCTGGCCTTCAGGAGAGGAGTGAGAAACAGGGAGTGTGTACAGCAGCTGAGCTGTGTGCGAGGGATCCCAAACCACGTGTAACACAGCACAGCCCGCAGCAAAACACGCAGCTAAAGGACAAGGCAGCTCCCGGGTCCGCCTGCGTCCACAGACGGGTGTCCATTTTGCTGAAAACTCCCTGCATGCCAGCAGCTTTTGCTGAAGCGCTGGCTCCTCCTCTCCCCTCCATGTTAGACCTCTTCACTGACGGTATTGATCCATCACACGCACTGCTACAGCTACGGACCGGCTCGGGGAAGGGCGGGCTTGTCACAAAGCAGGGTGCGAAACGGTTGCCATCGGATTAGACCACAAACCACGCTCCGTTTCGCATCCCTCTGCAAAGGCCTCTGACCCTGGAAAACATCAGCCCTAATCAGTACGGAGTATCCAGGGCAGGCACAGGTTAAACTCCCACTGGGAATGCGTGGTGGATTCCTCCTCACCAGAGCAAAAACCCAAATGACAAATGGATAGGAGCTAAGCTTTATTCCGGCACGCGTGAGCTGCGTGTGCGGATGCACATTAGCATCTCATCAAGGGGAGACGCTGCCCACCCGGAGCAGTTCGGATGCGGCAGTTTGGAGGTGAAGGATTTAAAAGGACAGAATCCCTCGCGGTGGCAGCTCTCCAGCATCCTCCATCACGCTGCAGTAAAGGCAAACAAGCTCTCGAGTTCTGCTTTGTCTTTGTTCTTGATTTAAAGGCAGAGAAGGCCATTCATGTTTAAAGTACAGGGGGGAAGCACCCATCCTGCTAAACTACAGGGGGGAAGCACCCATCCTGCAAGCAGCCTTGTTTAGTGGATATCGGTACCTGCAGGAACACTCACAAAAAGCCTAGGGTCACCCAAGCTGAGGCACATGGCAGATTAACCACATCCAACGAGCATGGCCACCACGACACCTGTGCTGACCCACAACCACCATCAGCCCAGCCCTGCTCCTGGTACGGCTGCTGCCCTGACAGAAGGGTCTGGGGAGGACAATCCTCCCCCCGCAGAGAAACCCCAGAGGCATGGGGCAAGGCCGTGTCCCCGAGCAGGCAGGACTGCTCCCGGCTACTGGGACTGCGGCACTCGGGTCAGCCTGGAAGCGTCCCAGAGGACAGCACTGCCACAGCCAAACTGGTCTCACCAGCAGAAAGCATTTCCTACGACAACAATTTCCAGACGTAGATTCTTCCGAAACCCTTGAGCAGTACATGATATTTAGGCACCTTCGGTCCCCAGGCAGCAGAGTTCAGCGGCATCCATTTAATAAGCTCTGTGCCTCACTACAAACAGCTCCGCTTCAAAAGGCACCATTAAAGCCAAGCAGCTCTCTCCTCCTTTGAAGGCTGCAGACTCGGCTCCCAGGACCCACAGCTCTGCCGGCAGCAGCAGAGAGGACAGGTTCCTTAAACTGCTCGATCCCAGAGCGAAGCTGCATCCCGGGAAAAGAAGAATTAAAATAAACCTCCCGAGCAGCTCAGCAATGTAGAAGCGTCCAGAGAGTCGGCTGGGAAAGGGGCAGGTTATTTCCCGGCTCTGCAAACACTACAGAGACCCGCCTATGGGTATCTGCACCGATATCAAAGCCTCCTTCCTCCGTTGGTTCCACCTCTCCTTCATACCTCCTTTCCTCAAAACAAGGCACAAAAAGCATAGGAAAAAAAGCTGGAAAATGGCAAAACGATCCTGTTTGCTGTGCAGAGGCAAGGCACGCAGTGAGCTCGCTGCAGGAGCGACGGAGGAAGATTTTTAACCAAGACTTGGTTCTCTCTGCTGCTCCAGTCCAGACCCTGAACACAAACTGGGCGCAGGGTTCGCTGTTCCCCACACCCCGGCCGCCTCTACTCACAACGTTTCCCTAACTACGAGTGTTTTAACCCAGGATCGTCGCCCGCTGCCCTGCTGCTGCATTGCGGAGATCAGAGTTGTAATAGTCGCCAACATGGCTGGAGGAGGACGGTGCTCCGTCTGAGGAAAATCAATGCACTAAATGACACCGATTCCTTCTTCACCTTGTTTTATGGAAATGAGAAAAAGCAAAGACAAAACGGACAAATAAATCATCTCACGCTATTTATAAAGTTTTACTGTAAAATTAACAAAACTACATACTTCAAGGTCACAGAAATACGGAGATGAAATATACAGAAAAAAGAAATTGTGATGAGTTCTATCTTTTTTGAAGTAATAATAGAGCATCTAGCGTTTTACAGGTGGAAAATCAGAGAAGAAAGTTAAAATATTCTGGCAAAAACATTTTCTGGGCTGCAGAAAACCAGCAGCTTTGCTGGAAAATCGCCGCAGCACTCCAGCAACTCCAGACAGTTCTTGTTTTAGAGGCTGGGTGGTGGAAGCAGCTCTTTACGCCTTATTCTATTGCAACCAAACTAAAACCTGACCCTTGGTAAGCTCCAGTTAAGACAAATGGCCTGAGCAGGACCCTTCGCCCCGCACAGGGGTTCGCCCTCACTCAAGCGTTTCTGGTCCCAAGGAAACGCTCCTTAACCTGTGAAACAGGAACAGCCTCCCAGGGACAGCTTCTCACACAACCCAGCGGACACTGAACCCCACTGTGCCTCACCGGTGGCCAGGCAGCACCTCGGAGCCCACCATTCCTCAGAGCAAAACTGTCCCGATGCGCCCAGCAGTGAAGATTCAGCCGGGATGGGTGAATTCCCGGGGAGGTAACATGGATAGTTGGTATCTTGGCTATAGTTGCTCTGATGTAAAACTCTAAATACAAAATCCCCATCCTGTCCTCCCAGGGCTGAGAGGATTTTGTGAGCCTTAAAGAACAAAATACCAGAATGTGGAGGGCTACAGACAGGTTCTGCTCATTTCCAAAGTGAGACACCCACACTTACGTAACAAAAAAAGCCAGAAAAAAGAGCATCTTGCTACTGCTTTACGTATTTGAGACAAAAGCGAGACCGTTGTGGGGACTGTGAGACCAGCCAGACGACAAACGCGTGGCGGCTCTGTTTGAGACTGACTGCTTAAAGAAAATTTTGTTGCTATCCACCAGAGAAGAACAGAAACTTGCAACAAACACATTCTGCAAGGCAGGAGAGAACTGCAAGCAGTCTGTTCGACTTTCTCAGAGGGTATGTTGAGAGCAACAGTAGTTGCAGGAGCCAGGAGAGCAGCAGAGCTTTCTATCCCTGGGATACTGGCTGGAGTCCTTACACCATCTTTCAGCTGCAAATTAGATTTTTCTCGTATACACAGAAAACCTGATCTTCCTCCTCCACATTGAGCAAAGACCAGTTGTGAAGTTTTACGTATCAGAGCAGAGGGGTTATTGGGCTGTGCAAGCAGGGGCAATGCGCCAGCCACTCCGGAGCTGACGTTACTGCTGCAGAGCACAAGAAGCGTCCCAGACCCCTCTCATCTCCACCTAAAGGGAGGGACTATACGGAGTCACTTCAGGTATCAGAAGCCACCAGTAAAAACTCCTCAATTCTCAGCAATAAGCCTTTGTTTAAAGCTATTCAAAGATGCAAAACATCACCTCAAAATTTACCATGTCCTAAACAATACCAAGCCCAAACATTTATAAGCAGGCAGTTTCAACAAGAAACAAGAGCCCCTACACACATCCCTTTGCTGTCATTGGGTGAGTAGTAACGAACACTGGGGTAACCAGGGTGTCCCCCCCCCCATCAGGCTGGGGGTACCAGCTGCAAAGCTCTTCACCCACCCAAAAGCCTGCTGCGAGGGAAGGACAGCTGCATCATACAAAATCAAATGAACCTACCTAGGGGAGTATTGAATTAATTGTTGGTAACAGTATTGAGCATTATGCTGGGAAGCTGAGGTCTCCTCCCGTGCCAGAGCCTTCCCACCCCTTCCGGGAGCCAAAGCAAGTTAAAGAGCCCTGCACGCAGGAGCCAGCACCTTGGTTTTGTAGAGAGTACAACCAAGACGGACACACACGAGCTGGGTACGCTACCTGAGATCCTCTGCTGCTCCTGAGAAAAGTCAATGCCTTCGCCAATGGAACTCATGATTTTCTCAATCTGAAAATAGAAAAAAAAAAGCACATGCTGCATTATTCATAAAGCCTGAGGAAAAGCTAAAGCAGCCCCGGGATTTCACCTGCGACGTGACTGCCGAAGAAATCCAGGAAAGGATGTTAAGATACCTCTGACCCAGAAAAGGTACCCTTAACACCTTGCCCGGAGAAGTCTTGGTAAGGATGGCTGACCCGGAAGGGACGGGGAGAGACTGGGACTCCACCGAGCCTTCCCTTCCACACCTTGCTAGTGCCTGAAAACAAACCGCTCCAACAAAAACATCCCCCTGGAGCACAAAATTCGGGGGAAGGAAAGGAACCCCAAGCTCCCGGGCTCGGCCGGTACAAACATGCAGCCGCCCTTCACCAGCAGCAAAGCCCGAGAAATGCAGCGCTCCGACTCCTTCCCAGCACGCGGAAAGCAAGCTCGGCTTCGCCTCGGTCGAGGTTTTGTCGGGTATTTTTGGTTTGTTTTTTTTAAACCATCACATTTCCCAGTCCTGCGCATGTACGCTGTGCTCCTCACCACTTCCACTGAGAGCAGAGATGCTTTGGAAGAGTTTGGAAATAGATGAAGTTTGCAAAAGCAGCAACATGGCGGGGGCAAACGCCTTCACCACCCAGGAAAGGGAGCTGAAGGCAATTTCATCCCCCCAGATTTAAGCGAGTCACAGTCAATAGCTCAAGGCAAACCTCACACAATTAAGAAAAAAGGTAAAAACTACTGCCTGAGACGGTGTCCAGTCCACTTAGGAGCTGCATATAAATGGCTGCATTTACCACAAAAAAAAATATTAATGCCTGTTGCAAGTTTCATACAACCTACAGGATACTTTCTTACATGAGAATAGAAACTTTTTATAAAAAACAAATCTTGAGCAGAATTTGTAAATCAAGGCTTTCTAATGCAATGCTGCAAAGGCAAAACTGGCAGTGACAATTACCAGGTTAATTGTGTTACGGCGAAAGACCTGACAAAGCGCACCTCACTTAGTGCAGAATCTTCTGTGATCTAAAGCACTAAAGCCCACTGTTTTCCCAAGAGCAATGAGACACTTCAGAGGCTCAGGTCTGGCTGCTTACCCCAGTCTTCAATCTATACTCGAGCAGAAAAGAAATAAATAAATAAAAGAGCCCCCAGTGAGAGATTCCTGAACAGAAATCTTCCAAAAAATTGAAAAACTCCTCCGAGACACTTCAGGGCGGTTGCTGCTGAGTGCAAAGCTGATTCATCGACTGGCAACAGAGAGTCGGGGGGGGAAATGAAAGTCAGCTCTGACACAACTTCCCCCCCCCCCGGGTCTTTTAAGGACAGATTCGAGGGAGGAGTCCAAGTTTTCCCAGACCTCATCCCCCCGCTGCCCTTGCCCTGCTTTGCCTGGTGCAGCTGCGCGAGCTCCCCAAACCGCCCGGCTCTAGCGAGAGGGGCTCCCGGAGACGCCGCGGGGAGTGGGAGTTTGACTTCCGACCAAAATCAACGGCAGCTCGAAGCTGAACTCTACCGGGGAGGGCTTTTCTGGTGAAACAAAAAAAATAGACAGTCTTCCCAGGCTTCTGCCAAGTCAGATCTCCTATAAAGTCCTTCCTGTCAGTGGGGCGCAGACAGGCAGCGCGCTCGTCACATTAAATCTCACCAGGGAGAAGGCACTCATGTGATCTATAGAAGAGTCACTGAAGGATGCGGATCCTCTGCCCCTAAAAAACCATGAGGATGAGCACTTCCACTGGGCTTGAAATACAGTTAATACTAGCTTAGTGGGAGCTTTAAGATCAGTCTGAAAAAGAAAAAATCAGAATTGAAAATTCAAACATGTATGGAAGCAGAGTGAAGTATGTTCTAAAAAGAGATTTCAGTCAAAGGAAGGGTTCTGAAGTCGTGGACGCACGGGTCCTGCTGTCGGCACGCTCCCTGCAGTACGCCAGGCAAAAGCGTTCATTGCTCCTCTGCCCCGGCTCCAGCCTGGACCCGACCCTGACCTTGGCCAGAACGGCTGGGAGATCTCTGACCCCAACGCCGGGCTCTCCACTGGGCCACCGGAGCCGTGCTGGTCTCAGACAAATCCAGGCGCCATCCAGCACTGACACTGGGGTTAACAGTCACGAACAGGGTGGCAGGATGAGCGATCAGATCCCTTATTTCAGAGGAGGGTAAAAACGACAAAGGAGAATTGATGATAGCCTGGGACACGAAAGCTTTTACTCACACAAGACAAGTCAGTCAGAGCTTTAATCAAAAACTGCAAGCTAGCTGTACCAGAAATGGGATTTTGTATTTCAAGCTCAAGCTTAAAAGGATGCACTAAAAAAGGATGAGGCCACGTAAAAGGCAAAAATATCCCTGTTTCAAGTGGACGGAGGCAGGCCTTACATGACAAAAACCAAACACAGACAGGGCGGCTCATTTTGGAACTGCTCACATCACTAGCCCTTGCCTCAGATACAAATTACAGCGCCAGTCACCGCGTCACCTGATCCTGCTATTTAGACTCACCGGGGCTGAATAAGGCAGCCCCAGAAATACAGCTTTGAGATGGGCAGGAGAAAGTTGGGGTTTTTTTTTCCTCAGCTAACCTAAGGCTCTTGAGTAAATGAGCAGCTCTGCAGTATCAGCAACAGAACTGTGGGATCAGCTAAACTGGAACCAGTTACAAAGAAAAAAACGAATTTAAAGTCTGCCTCATGATGCCGAGTTTTTCTTCTCCCCCAATGATGCCTGTTAATTGTTCCCCTCCGTTGGAGGCGTTTGTGGCAGTCGCCTTCGCTTCATCAGCCCTGCTCCTCTCCACAAGCTTGGTTTTAGAGAACTTTTCCATTTCTGATAAGTTGTGATGGAGCTTGAAGAGCGCATGAGCGATACAGCAGCAGCTCCTCAAGCCCACAGACAATGCGAAATAACTGAAAAGTGCCAACTGCCTGGTATTTCTCAGCAGAGGTTACTGCCTGGAGCCTAGAGGCTCGATGCACATTTCTGCCGGTCACCACTGCGGTGAGAACCACCCGCTCCACCTGCTTTTGCCCCTCTGAAGCAGCAAACGCTCCCCAGCAAAGCCTTGAAATTCCGTGGTGCCCTGATGTATCGTCAGTACCCCAAGGCCATGCGAGACAGGAGGGAAGCACAAGGGATGATGCAAAACAGGCCTCAACTCCAAATAAGACCAAGAACCTTGGTACCCACTGTTTTCTTCACCTCCGTGGGTGGGCACCAACCCCGAGCTGCAGCAGGATTTCTGGGATGCTGCCACAGCCCCGAGGGCTCGCTGCAGAATTTGGGTCTGGAGGTCAATTCAGTTCAAGCTCCAGAAGTTTAAGAGCATAAAGCTCTGAAGACTTACGTCAATTAGCTTCATTACAAGGTGTATTTCTAAGCTGGAGTAAATCCTGTGCCTGCTGTCCAGGATCTTTATCTAAAAGACGTTTACTTCAGTGGGTCTGGAAGCCTGTGAGGTTCTTTAGTCTCACAGGATCATTTGGAGCAAGAATCACTTGGTTCCAGACAAGCTTTTCCTATTAACAGTCACCAAGCGGGGAAAAGAAAACTTAAAAAAAAAAAAAGAAAAAGGGTGGGGAGGGAGGGCAGAGAGGAGGCGAGGAGAAAAGCGTGTTTGTTCAAGCAGCCCCAGCTCCCTGCGACTGTCTCCCAGCAACAGAGGCAAAGCGCTTTGCAGATCTCTTACGCTGTGCCGGGACCCAGCTCTGCGGACGCGCGGGGACTGCTGCTGGCGCTGCTGGGAAAGGCAAAGAGCACAAGAGCATGTTTCCATGGCAGATTCAAACCCCACACTCACAGCCCCTCTTTGGTCAGAGCTACCACTCTGAACGTTATTTGGCAAGAGCCAGGTAAGCTCCTTCCCATCAGATGCTCGTTACAAAAAAATCCCATTTATTTCCCAGCATTTTTGCATCAGCAGAGCCAGTGTTTCACCCTCTCCCACTGCGCTCCATGCTTGGACGCCCTCTTCTACCCTTACCCACTTGCGGTTTTGCTCTTTCATGATGAAGGATGGGCAAGAGAAAGTTTTATCCCAATTTTAAGAAAGGTCGGCTCCTCTGCTGTATCTATTGCTGGGAAGAAACAATTCCTACTGCAGTACTACGGCCCTGGAGAGGACGGTGCCGGATAAAAGGACCCTCTCCATCTTTTCACTTCCTTTAAATGCAGAGATGAGTTTTCCAAAAACAACTTCTCCCCCATGCATGGAGGTAATGGCTGCCCAAAAGCTGCAAGAGGACAACATGAATCCAGGCCACAGCCCCTCTGCTCTCAGTGGACCAGAGGAGTTCCCCTGCCCAGGGAAGGTCACCATGGTCTGACACCGTGAAAAATTTGCTTCCTTCCCTGCATCCCTTTTCCATAGCTGGATTCAAACAGTTCACTCGTTTCCATCACGCTGCCCTCCCCGAATACGAAAGGGACTCGATGCTTTCCAGGTTCAGACCCCAGCACTGACAGCTCTGCAGTCCAAGCGCGGCGGTGAGGACTTGCAGGTGCTCCTTCAGCACTAAAACACCCACAAACTTTTCCTCAAAAGCAGAGAATGGCCTTGTGCTATCTAAAACTCAACGGCAATGAAATAATTGCACGGCACAGGATTACCTTTCACAGCCTGCCCTTCACTAAACACCAGTTTGATCTGGAGGCGGTCATGGTCAGGCACAGTCAAAACTGCATTACAGTTAATGCCAAGGGAAATGCTGCTTCACGCCCTCGGCTCTCCACGGAAGGGAAGTGCTCTCCCAAGCCACACACCAACCCCAACACTCGTTTACTGCTGATTACCTTGATTTAACTGTTAAGAGGTTGCAAAGAGAAGAATCCAGGGGAAGGACACAAACCTAAAGGGGGAATGAACACTTTAGAGCATCCCTGTCCTCCGCAGCCAGTCCTCAGCTGCACTCTACGGCACCCAGATGGGGCTGGAAGAGAATATACCTTGAAAATAGCCCACGCTACAGTTTTTAGGCTGCTCTTTCCCAGTGGTTAATTATTAAAATACAAAAATACCATGTTTAAATATAGCACTGCAGTTCAGACTTAGTTATAGCCTGAACACTCAGTTCTGATTTGTTTTGGCTTAACCTGTTTTTTTCCACTGAAGCACCACGCACCCATCTCCGAATAGGTTGGGGGGGTCGGTTGCGGGTGTGTATTTTTGTGGGTTTTTGGGACTTTTTTTAAACCCACAGAAATAAAGTCACAAAATCCTTTTGCCTTCTAAATTAATACAATCATATCTGTTATTCCTAATCTAGAGGGGTAGCTGGCTCCACACTATAATAACATTTTAGTCCATGGGGCCTTAAAGCCTACCAACAAAGGAGACAAACTATTGCAAAGCTGAGATACTCCGGGAGAAGGAAAGGCTGCAAGGACGGGAGAGAGCCCTTCAGTGAACCCCACAGCAAGGGGTGCGACGGGCAGGAGCTGTAGAGCGGTTACCAGGACTGAAGCACACCAATTTCTTTTTGCATTTGCCTACGTCTTGCCGAAAAATAAAAACACCCTGAAAAAAGGAGCTGGGTGCGGCTGAGAGTCGTCCTGGGGCTGGGGAAGCGGTCAGCTCTTCCACGCAGCCAGGCAGGCAGCCACAAAAACATAGCAACTGGCAATTTACTCCAAAACAGAACTTTATCTTAAAACAAACCATCCCAAGCGACCGAGTTCTGATTAATGGAGAGAAAGGTATTTGTTTGTAGAAGGCCAGTAAAAACCAAGCCTGCCTGGAGGACACGCTGGATGCTGAGGTTTGTTCTGCCGGCAAGACAGCGGACATTTCATCACCAGCATCCTGCATAGTGATTCCCCACCTCACAGCACTTGAGGCAGAAGCACCTACGGGCTTCCAACACGGGGAGGATGCAAAACATCCCCCTTCCTCTGGCACCAGCCTGCAGGACCAGCGGGAGCCCCGGAGATGGACGGGTCCCACCGCGTCTGCGAAGGGGATGCCAGGAACGGGGAGCCCTCTCCTCGGAGGGCACGCGTGGCCCCGCAGGCGCACGGCTCTGCAGCCAGCCCCGATGCCGCTTCCACCCCCCAGTCCTGATGGATGGGAAGCCGTGGCGTCCGTATTAACCTCTCCAGTTTTTCCCCCCCAGAGCCAACGCTGAAGTTTGGAGCCAGCGAGTCCACTGAGAGAGAGAGAGAGGACGATTAAACCAGTCCCAGGGTCTTTTATCACCAAAATAAAAGACAGCTTCACGCAATACAAGCCGTGTGCCGCAACTCATTTGCATGCAGGGAAAGGCAGCTTCATTCAGAAACCACAAAATAGAGCTGCACTCCATTAGTGTGACCCTCACCCAGGTTCGGGAGCATCTTTATGCTACTAGAGCTTTCTGGAATGGGCTCAGTATAAACCCTCACCTACGGCTGAAAAGCCCTTCCATTTACCATCAATGTAAATGCAGAAGTTTCGTGCTCAGTCTCTGCATGCAGCATCAGTGGTTCCCAAGGACACAGCAAGGTTGTCCTGGGAGAAGAAATAAAATACATATATGCGCATGCCACCATTTGGATAACCAGATATTGCCCAGGGCTGCAGCTATCCCACCTCAGGATATCCTATCCTCCCCCTTCTCACCATCCCCTCCGAGAACATTGGGTGGTCAGAGCACCCAGACGCTTCGGAGTGCTCTGCAGCTCCACAGGCGTCACACCCCGCAGCCCCAGCCCGGCTCCAGGCTCTGCGCCCCACAAAACACCTCTCGTTAGAGTAAGGGCACGCTTCCTTGCTTCGTAATTAAGGCGGCCAACCAGGAGGGTCGGTTTGCATATGTTAACCAGGAGGCTGGAAGCGTGCTTCAGATCCAGGCTCTGCTGGCCAACGTTTCCACGCAGCGTGGTCTTTCCAACACCTCCCTCACACACACACAAGCACACGCTCCTTCGCGGGGAGCTTATTTCTGAGAAGCCAGATATTACCATTAAAATCCAAACATGCCTTGACACGCAAAGGAGAGCCCCTTTCACGCTTTCATTGCGGTAAAACAGCTCTTGGAGATAACTCAGCGGCACTGCAGAAAAACGCCAGTGAAGCATTTCGCTCTTCAATCGCTGTGACAACTTCAGACTTGTTAAGTCAGGTATGAACAGAAGGAGCCGTAACAGTTTGCTTTATTCTGCTGCTTTTCACCGGCTCCTCGCCGCTGCATCAGCCCCTGGCACCCGGGCAGCTGAACGGGGAGCTGCGTGGTACCACCTAGGGATGACCTGGAGTTGAAGGTCTGTCTGTGCACAGACATAGGTGCACACATAACTACAGCAAGTTGCCTCTGGGAACCAAACCAGCAGAAAACAAGCTTTTTTTTTCCCCCCCCTTGTGGTGCTTTCTGTGGTTCAGCAGTTCACGCAAAGGTGACAGCAGCATCCCCAGCTCTGTGACATTGGGGGACTGTCAGCTCGTGCCATCACCAAGAGCGGTAGGGGACGGCGTAACAGGGTTTCTCCTCAAAACCTCTCCTGCCCTGTGCTTCCTGAGCTTACCTTCCCTTACGATACGATTGCTGGTACCACGCACCATTGCCCATCTCCTCCTGAGCTCTGCACGGAATAAGGAAAAGCCCCATGTGGGGTCAATGCCTTCTGCTCCCTCTGTGACCCCTTCCCAAACCAGCAGCTCAAAGTCACCAGTCCCAGTGCCCGGTCACAAGGCAGATCAGCTACGGCACGCCTGCCCACGCGTCCAAGAAACAGAACCATGGAGCAATCAAGTCACTCAGATAAAAGTCTGTAATTGAATAAAAACACATAGAAACAAATGGCACGCTATCTACCATCCGTATGGCATTAGTGCATTGTAATGACACCCTGCAGCATTAAGCATAATTAAGAATGTATCAGGATTCCCATTATAAATCCGTATTATTAAGGGGTTCATCACCTATTGTACAAACTCGCCTGGGGCTCGAGCTCGGCAGACAAGATAGCAGCTCCAGCAGCATATTTTATTCTTGAAAGCTACTTACAAAGTTGGGTTTAAAGGTTATCAGTATTTAAAATTTCTGCAATTCCAAGTAAGCGTCAAGGGTTAAGACTTCATTATTTTTAAGGTTCCACAGCGGAGAAATGGGGCAGATTTGGTTTAAAATTATAAAAAAATAACCCAGACAAGCTTCTTGTTTAAAAACCCCTCGGAGTACAACAAACACCTCCACTCACAAAGCAACCAGGCTCGTTACAGCTCGGTGGGCTAGCTCTAAATAGCAGGGGAGAAAAATAAGGGTGCTTTCGGCCAAAGGATGATGCTGGGGAAGCACAGAACGCCTCCATCTGATGCTTCTACTTCATACCAATACCACAGCAAACCCCAAATACAGATCAGCCAGGAGCTGTAGGGTTGTCTGCACACAAAGCTGACTCTCAGCCTCTACCATCACGGTTGGAAGTTTGTGGCAGGCAGTGCCGAGGTGACTCTGGCTGAACACGGCGTGTTACTAGCTGTTTACAACTCTTTTATGCAATTTCTAGCAAACAAGAACAAGTTATTTTGGGGTTGCTAGGAAGAAAAAGAAAGCAGAGCTATTTAATCAAGATTTAGGGTTTTCTTTTTTAATTGCTGACTTGTGAAATCATCTCTCCAGAGATGCAGTGTACGGTCCAGAGGGGACAGAAGAGGTCAGCACAAGCAAATGACTCAAGTGGCAATTGCACAATGGTGCTGAACATCAACACCCGGGATGAAAAACCCAGCTTTAACTCGCCTTTACGAGCATCTCAAAACTCAGCCCTAATTTACACCACAAGTCCTGTAAATGGTAATAATGCCAATTTTCCAGGCTTGTCGGTGCAGTGGTAACTGCAGCAGCCCAGCTCCCCCTGCTTCTCATTCCAAGTTTCGGGAACACACGGTGAACAGGCACCTCGGATAGCTTTCCCCAGCAGTCATACCGAGCTGAAGTCCACTACATTTGACACACTGCTTCACATTTATTGGCTGCATCTCGAAGCACTTGCTGCTCTTCCAGCCCGCAGCCCAGCAAAGCCAGTCACAGCGAGCGCCCAGGGTCGCACACTCAGCTCGCTGCCGCAGCTCCCAAGCTTTTTGCAAACTCACAGTAACTGAAGTTGGACGTGACAACAGCACAGATACCAACAGAGGGGCCAAAGCCAACAGAAAGGCAGGCAGCTTTTCTAAAAGCCAACACAATGCAGGCCCAAAACACCACTGTGACTGGGGCACTCGCGGGAAGCGGGCGAGCCCAGAGGACGCTGCGTGCAGACGTTCATCTGGGAGACAACGCAGCAGGTGCTGCTTTATCAAGCAATTCAGTCCTGCCTGCTTCCCTGTTTATCCTGCTGATGCAAGACATGAGTGATCTAAGGCATTTTCCCTGGAAGAGTCTTTGATTAATGGATACCTGATACTACTAACTGGTATTGCATCCCTGAAGGTGGAAGCAAGGCTGCTCAGACCCAGCTGGGATACGTCCTCGGAGAAGAGGGATGGCTGGATCGCAGCATCCACCAGGATCTCTGAAAGGGAGGGAGTTGCAAATGTGCAGAGCAGGAGGGGTATCTGGGACAATACCTGCTGGCTCCTTAGCGCAAGCGTAGTCCTGGGAAATCTGCATCTGGGACATGAATCTCATTTCTAGATTGGTGACAGCATATAAAGCACTTCCGGTTTAGTTTGTGATGTCTCGGCTTATGTTCCCAACATCACCAGCCCATAGAGCAGAAGCCTCATATTTCATCACCCAGTATATTCTGTGCATATAAAAGACACCAGCTTGTGTTGCAAACCCAGTATAACAAATACTGAAGACCCGGAAAATATAATGCTCAATTTATTAATTCACAGCTCAACTACAAACGCCAGTTGTTTGAGGCACATTTCAACACTTCAGCTCCAGAGTTCCCCACGCTATATCCTCCTCCAGCAGCATGCGCTCTCCACACACACTGTGAGGGCTCACTAGATCTGTTATTTATTTCAAGACGTTCTGCAACTGTTCATTAGTGATAAAGGCGCACGCATTTTCTGGCTTAACGTGGTCTCTGAGAAACTGCTTTGGATCAGGCTCAGGGACGGTCGCTTCACACCACTCTGTGTGTCCAGTCTGCGTTTCTGTACAAATCCCAAAATGACAGATCTCAACACATACCAGAAGAAAAGGAACTCACGGTACAAAGTTGTATTTCACAACCAGCGTGTGGTGGATCTGCAGTTTCAGAGCCCTCCAAATATCAATGGTTTTTGACAATTACCCAGTAAAACGCGACGTTCATATGACAAGAAAGATGGCCAAGTGCGACAGCGCATCTGCTTGTAACAGTGAAATGGCTGGACACTGGTTATTTCAAACTCACAATAAAAAAAGGGAAAAATCTCATAAGAATATCAAATCAGTTCACTGTCTTCACAGCTATATTTCCGTACTCTGACATCCTCAGACACAAAGCCACAAGTGATGTCCGGCTCTTGGTGCAAAGGTGGTGCCCAGCACGCAGGATGCGACACAGCACGGTGACGCCCGTCGGAGACTTCAGACAGAGCTACAGAAATGCTTTCTGGAAAATACAAGCTTCTGAAGTGCTGCAAGATGCGACGTGAAGTGGAAGAGAACATAATGAAAGGCTGAATTTAGTAAGGACACTGAGGCCGGACATTTCTGTTCATGAAAGAGTCCTGAAAACGCTAATGATCACAAGACCGTTACATAACCAAAATATCCGTCAGAGCACAAATAATTTACATAGAAGAATCAAAAGCTTCCGATTCAGAAATACTGAGTTAATACACTTGAAAAGCTAACAGAAACAGCAGCAGCGGACTGAAATTGCTGTATTATTCTAGTGCACTGGACGCACACACGCCAATTCAGACCCACGTTATGCCTGTAATTGGTGACCTATAAATAAGAGGAGAAAGAAGTCATTGTGCATTTAAATCTGTGTTAAGGGCATTTTCACAAATCCTTCTGAATGCGTGGACGGAAGCCTCTTCATGCACCGGGCAGCCGGTAAGCTGCAACATCTCATTGTGTTTTGCAAACCCGCCGCAGGCAGAGCCGCCCTGGATACCCGTCCAGTCCCAGGTGAATTGATACGATCCAAGGAGCTGGCAAATATAATCCTTGTTAGGTTTAAAGCTTGCTGCTAAATGTTGGAATAAAGTATGCTTGGTCTTCATATTGGCCTTTCAGACCAGAACACCAATCAAGTTTACCTACAAGACCAGTAAAATGTCTTAATTCGGCCTGGATTGGCTTAGTTCAGTATCGGTTTATAATTTAACAGGCTGCCCATCTGGGATACACAGAAAGCAAACCTGTAAGGTGGAAACACAAAGGCTTTCGCTTCCAAAAGTTAATCAGGATGGAGGAAGTCTCGCCACTGGGGGCAAAGGGACAAGAGATTCAACACGAGGGGTGATGTAAGAATTCCTGACCTTAGCACAGGAAAAACAAGAGGAAACATTGGGATCTGGAGATAATAGAATAATCAGCCCAATAATTAAGATCCCAATGGAGACGCTTGTTTAGAATAGCAGAAATCAGAACAAAAATACTGACCACGTTACTGCTTCTACCCCGAACAAACAAAAAAAACACCACAAAAAAAAACCCAAACCAAAAACATTACAAACAGGCAAAGGGAAAACTGGAACGAGAACTCAGAAACGAGGGCCAGCTCTGGGCAAGGGACATCAGCCAAAGAGCGTGCCAAGCACACCTCGCGTTGGAAACCAGCTCTGCCTGGTCCCACAGGCCAAACCCAGGGCAAGCGAAGTGTTAAGGTTTAAACACCTGCACCAAAAGGATAAATTGAACATTTTAGGAGGGACAGGCTTCTGCCAACCAAGGAAGGAGCCTTGTGACCCCCACAGCGGGGACGTCTTTGGACCAAGCAGGACCACACGAGCCAGAGGTGCGATGGCCAGCCTGCACACTGCAGGCGGTATGGAGAGGCTGAATATCTTGTTTTCTCACCGCGTTTCTCACTTGAAACACCAGTGTTTTGATCTATGGCACGGGCCATACGGCAGCCGTGACCCGGCAGGTAAGCTGCATGAGCTTGTCAGCACAAAAACCATGGAGCTTTTACAAGATGCAGTTTCACCAGGCACAGAAACAGCAGCTCTGCCCCTGCATAACAAGGGAAATATTTGCATTTTCTTTCAACACCAGCTCGCAGCTCTGAATTTCAACTTCTGGGCAACGTTTGAAGGCAGCAGCAGGTTTTGCATCAAGAGCTTTCCTGAAAGTTTCACATCTCAATGCAAATGTTGTTAATCCTCAACTGTAAGAGTGTAATTCGGGCACTAATTCCACTGGGTCCTTAAGCACCCAAGCAGCCCTGACAAGGTTAACGAAGCGCAATCATTTAAAGGCACCGCACAGCAGCCACAACCTCTAACAACCTGCTCCCCAGCTCTTCAAAACCTGCGATGGAAGGCACGACGGACGTGCCATTGACTCCTGGCATCCATCCTTCTGTGACGTTAAGAGCCCCAAAACAGATCAGCAACAGGTGAAACACCACATCCATAGTTGCTGCAAATGGGAAAGAATTCCTTCTGCGGCGACAGCGAAACACGAAGCAGCACTGCAATTATTCATAGGAGATGATGGTTGTCCAGTGCCATAATTAGTTACAGAATATTCATTAATTCTTCAACTAATTCACTTGGGGTGAAAAAAGGCATCAAAGTGGTGGACGGTGCATCTCCTTTTTTCCTAAAAAAAGCTAAAGTAAAATGCATGTTTTATTCAGATCCCTAAGTTTCTTTTGAAGGAGGTTTGATCTCTTCCTAAAAGACCTAAGGACAGAACACACAGCAACCACCTCATTTCGTGAACTTGATGCTGGAATCTCCGAGCCCAGTGCTCATTACAAATTCAGCACTGAAGCCACTTGATAGCAGACAGCTGGAAGTGGAGGATTAAGGGATGTCAGGAGCCAGGTCTCAGGCTAATTCTCAGCAGCCTGCCTTACTCTGCCCCTGAACACTTCACAGATCATTTTTCTTACCAACACCTATGACCCAGAAGAGCAGCTAACTTGAACAGCACCGTGCCTCAGCTCCCAACGTCTCCGCTCAGGGCGTGGATGCGGATATGGGCTGGTGACATCAGGTTGCACAGATTCATCTCCTGGACTGTACACATGTGAAGAACAACCACACTGTGACCTTCAAAAAAAAAAAAAAAAAAAATCCCCCAAGCAGGGCATCCTGGCCACACTGTCACACGGGCAGGAGCGCGGGGAGCGGAGCAGCAACAAACGACGGAGATAACGGCGGGAGCAGCAGTCCATTGCAAACCTATTCAAAAGGCACTAAACCTAAATTCCTGAAGCCAAGACACTACCCAACATTTCTGCATTTTCCAAAGCCAAACCTCTCTCCTCTTCCTCCTCCTCTACAAATGGAGCTTGTTCATCGGCTCTTTACATTTAGGGGCTTTCACTCCACCTCACTCGGTCCTGTGAGAAGCGAGGCTGCGCGGGACGCAGCTTCCAAACACCCCTACATCGCTTTTATCAGCCCGACAGCATCTAAGGGACAGCAAGCGTTTGCCACAGCCCGACTTCTCCAGCCACTGCAGTTTTTAGAGGACTGTTTTACAACATCCTCAAGCCCGGCCATAGCTCCTCCGCCGCTTCCCCCGGGAGATTACATCCCCGCTAATTACTCTCACTGTCAGGAAGCTGCTTCCCCAGCAGAGCGGTGGCAGCTCAGTGAGTGACTGTGATAAAGTTTTACTTCGTCTTGCCCGGGTTCTCTTCTTTAGCACAGACACGCTGATCTATCAAATGGATAAAGGGACCTGGAAAAAAAACACAACAGCAGCTAGGGCAGGGGGAGAAGTAACCATTCAACTCCTACACCTGCACGAGAGTGATCAGACAGCACGGGCTCAGAACAAAGCAAAGTTGCTGTACACCCCTCAGCCTCTGTTACACAGCTTACTGTTCACGTTAGACATGCGTGTGCTGCCTTTCAGCCAGACAGACCTGGAACAGCTTATGATGAAGAGAAATGAGTTCAGCCCCTCCTGGCTCACGCTCTGCGGGTGGGAGGGTTTGCTGAGCAAACTCCAAGGGACCAAGGGACTCCAGGAGCGTTTCACACGATGCACGACGAGGCTCGTGCCTGAACCCAGGCAGATGTGCAGGGCTGGAGCTGCTCTGCGGAGGAGGAAGGCAGAGCAGATGCGAACTAATCCACCCCGGAACGAAGGCTGGCAGCCGAGTCGGGCACCGAGAGCCCCCCTCCTCCTTCAGGAGTGCAAACACAGTTTACTCTCCTATACAAAATTCATAGTGAGCTGCCACTGCCGTGTGCTCATCTCCCATCTGCTAAATATTTACGAGCTGATTACAGAAAACAAATTTATCATTTTAGCCCTCAGCCAAGTTTGGAAGGATTCAAATATTTACGCTGACTAGGAGCTCTATCCCTCGCACGCTTCCACTCCCCCACCTTGCTTCCCACTCCAGCGCAGGACTGAGCATTTTCGGTCCTCACCCCTCTCCCTGGGAAATACATTGCTGTTTGCTTTCATAATTTCTCTGGCTTGCTTGCAAGGAGTTTCTGTCTGACAGCAGCTGAGGAGGAGACCACGTGTGCATTCACGCTCCCGCGAAGGAGCCGGTGGGTCAGGAGGCAGACGGGACAAGCCGAGCAGATTCCTTTGCAGCACGGAGCACAAAGCAGTGCTGTCGGCAGCTGTGATTTGGGCCAGGTCCTGGGAGCAGGGGAGCTGCAACTGGGAGCAGGGGTGAGCTTTGCCAAGTGAATCATTTCTTCCCCATCCCGCCCTTTTGGCAAAGCCGGCACCACCTTCCACTTCCAACAAAGGGCATTGGCAGCACTCGGCTGGGGAAGGGACGTGACCCTTCGCATCCAAACAGCGGATTTTCCTGCTGTCCCCGGCCAGCGAGACAGAGCAGAGTCACCCCTGGCCCAGAGCGATGCTAGCTCAGCCTCGGCCACGGATCCCATCTGAGAACGGACACAAACACGTCCCTCCCCAACTCCCCGGCGCCCCGAACAGACACACCTACTGCTGGCAAGGCCAGTGGGCAGAATCCTCAGCTTGTTTGCTACAGCTGCACATGGATCACTTTCCTTCTCAGTTGCCTGCATAAAGGCTATTAAAATTAACAGAATAATGCATATAAATCTGCCATTGTTTCCCCTCAACACAGAAGAGCCAAATGGTTGCTAACAGGGGCGGCTCAACAAGGTTTTATATTAGCCTGGTAAATTCAGGGGCTGCAAGTTGCATCTAATTCAAAGCAGCTGCATTATCCCATTCAGGGAACTAATTAAACCTCCAACAGCAGCACTACATTTATGTTTAAATCTCACTGTTGCAATTATGACCAGCTAGATCAGTCTCCTTCTGCACATACCAATTACTGCAGAAAACCCCCAAACATCCCCCACAGGCGCATCTTTACCATTTCTTCACAATCACAGGAGTCTGCTTCAGGATATTTTATAGCAAGAACTGGCCTGACCACATAAGCCACTGATTATCAGCAGCTCCATGTGATGCTGCTTCTCTAGAAAATTGCTCTGCCCCATGAACCATGCCCCTCCTGCCGACAGCATTAAAGGGTGCAACCGTTGCACCAGGAGTCAGAAGGAGACCCCAGATGCCTCTATACAGACTTTGGAAATTAAAGAACAAATCAAGCTGAAGGCAGTGAATCAACAGCTGCTGGCCTGTCTCCCTTCTTATGAGAATATTTCACTCCACAGAGTGTTTTTCAGTGAGAACAAAAACATGCTGCAAGAAGAGGCTATCGCCATCTCACAGACGGGGAAACTGAGGCAGAGAGGAGAAACTCTTCTCCAGAGTCATTCAAGCTGGTTTGTGACAGCCATGAGACCAAAGCAAACCAGAGCTCTAAGCCACAGGATGCTACTACCAGACTAAAGCAATTCCACAAAATGTTTAAGTTACACCAGAAACTGGCAAGACAAATAAACCCATCAGGTTTTGATAGTACAAATTCTCTGAAGTTAGACTTGCCCCATTGTAGGCAGATGTGCATTTTTCACATTCTTTCCCCGATTTCCTCACCTAAACATAACGGGAAGGAAAAGCAGATTTTCCTCTTGTGGCTTGTTAGGCTGACACTGGGTGGAAATGATGCTTTTTGTTTACAAGCAGGGAAGCAGATCTGCGGGTTCATTCCTCTGAGCAGAGGAAGCACAGGCACCCTAACACTTGACCTCTGCTACCAGTAAAGTCGTGCAGCACTGTAAAGCCGAAAGCTCCTTCTCTTTCAGTGTGTGCTGTAAGTAGTTCAGTTAGGCATGAAAAGCACCGTGAAAGTTAGCTGCTCCTTTCAAATAAGCCTTCTGCTGCACAATCTTGCACTCACAATCATAGTACAACTGACCCAGGTAATGAACAGCAAAGCCTCTAGAACCAAAACAGCTACAGAGGAAAACTGATCTATTTGGCAACCCTGAAACACTGCAGGGAGTGAGTGAGCTGAACGATGGGCTTGTACCGAGGATTCCCACTTTGCTTTTAGCATCTTCAAACACCCCCTCTTCCACCACAGAGGGTTTTATCTCCGAGTCGGGATCAGAGAGGCAGCTGAGCATCACTCAGAACACGGAGAACAGGCAAGTGGGGGCACAACCGTCCCACGAGTTCACACACCTGGCACGCACAGCTCCACACGCCCAGCACCACGCCGGGGGCTTTATTTCCTTTCAGCCTACAAAGAGCGGTTCATCTGAGCTTATCTCTTCCGCAGCGCTGCTGCTCTACCAGCAGAGAATCATCTCCAAAGAATGTTTCAGTAACGCTGCGGTGCTGAGTTTCAGAGGGACACTTAATCTTGCCTGAGTGGTTCACTAGGGCCAACTTTCTGAGCATGAAATATTTAACTATCCACGGGCCTCCTGCACTATAATAAAGTAACTTCTAACAAGCCTCCGAAATAAATATGTGAGGAGGAAAGCGGGAGCTATTAAATTCATAAAACACAGCCTAATTACTCTCTTCCTTCGATCTCCATGAACCCAGGACACCGCTTACTCCCCAGCAGCAGGAACCCAGAAACAAAACATCTCTGGATGCTGTGAGAGTCCACAGGGGAAGAACTGGAAAGAGGAGGTCAACAAAGATTTGTGAGGAGCACTGTTATCAACTCTCCCTCATTTTGGGAATGTAAAAATTTATCTGGCTTGCCTACAAGAAGTCAAGCCTTGTATTTGAGCAACTTAAATATCTTTGAAGAGCCCCTCACTTCTTGCAGTTCTGCTTCTCCCCCACTCCAATTAACTCTATCTTTTGGCATTTAACACTTAAAAGACTTACAAGTGAGTATTTGCCTCAATGTGATGTGAGAGTTAGTAAAAGTAACGAAAACCAGCGAGGACCCCCTCCGAAGGCCAGCGTGGTGGAGAGCAGCTCACACTGTACAGATTCATGCCCAGCACAGCAGCTCTGCAGCAAGGTCAGCCTTACCTCATCCCACTCCGAAGCGAAGGACGGGGACTTCTCCAGCCTCTTCTTCCCAGTGCTGCAGTTTGAGAGCGATTCGCTCCGGCTCCCCATGGCATCGTCCTCTGTTGGAGAGCAGGTCAGAAGATCAGAGTCCGATTTAGACAAGCTGCGGCTGAGTTTGAGCTCGGCTTTGGGCTTGCTCGCCGGGTGGGCTCTGCCCACAGCTCTGTCCCCCTCTTCCTCAGCACCGCCGGGGTGCTGCAGCACGTGGGGCGTGACTACAGTTTCAGGATCCGCCCGGTTGACGTGGGTGTGCTGGACGGTTGCGTAGACCGCTTTCTGGTTTTGGTCTGGAGAGCTGGTCCGTACTGATCCAGAGGCAGGTAAGTCAGCATCCTCCAGCTGCATAGCAGGTGGGTGGCTTGTAGCTTCCGTGCCTCCTTTCTCCGCAGAAGAAACGAGCCTGAAAGGGTCCTCACTTATCTCACAGATCGGGGAAGAACCGTGGAGCAACCCTGAAAACTGCTCCGGAACCTGGATGTCCTGGCCGTCGGCAGAGTCCTGGCTGCGGCTGCCACTGCTCCTCCTGTGGTCTTCAAGGGGATGAAAACAGAGGGGGGGGCAAATTAAGAACATGGAAGAAGCAGCAAAATTCCAGCTCTCCCCCTGCCCTCCCTCGCTGAGGGAGGGAGAGATAAAGAGAGAACAGTTCAGTATTGTTCTGCATGCTCAACTTGTACCCAAAGTCATGGCATTTACGAAATTCCAAACACTGGCCTGATTTATGCAGTCTGGCAGCTCTCCTTGTTGTTTTATTCCTGTTAACACTAACTATCAGGCTTGGCTATATAAGGCTAAGAGAAGTGCTAACTATATCCTGTAGAGAGAGCAAGTGAGGTAGGAGAAGCAGAGACAGAGGCTCCTGGAACATCTGATACATTTCCATAAAGGCCAGAGTGTTATTTAGAGCAGCACTCCCCGCTCTTGGCACGAGCTGCAGGGTGGGAGAACTTCTGGACTGTAATCAACCTGCGAGTTCCAAAACACGTTCCCCCAAAAAAGCCACTGCTTTCCTCCCTAGTGGTTTCCGAGTTTAACCTCTCCTCCTTACTCAGGGGAGAGAAATAAACAGTTTATGCAAGAAAAAACTTGATCAAAAAGTCTCTGCAAGCAAACCACTGAACACAGAATGATCTGATCTACTAACGCAGCGAGCTGCGCGGAGTACCAGCTGTCCCAGAAACACAACGCTGTTACTCAGCTCCTCCTGCACCAACATCTTTAATCTCGGGTACCAGGGTCCTGCATAAATCAGGAATAACTGACTGATCCCCGTTGCCAAGCATGTGCACAGACATACGTGTACTCACCTTGGTCACACCACACACATGGTCACACCACACACATGGTCACACCACACACATGGTCACACCACACACATGCATTTGAACGGTAAAAGCAAAACTTTGTAAAGCTGAGAAGTACAACTTCTGTTCATCAGGGATTTTATACCTGCCCATAATTGCTTGCAAATTTTAACCACTTCCATTTAGTGCTGAAGAATCTCTCTTCAGGCTGAGGATCAAAAAATGACGCTGCAAAGGCACAATAAAGCAAAGCACCCCGATAATGTGGCTCTGAAATGTGAAGAGGATGTTTAGATGTGAAGAGGAAATTGCTTGCTTTGCAAGACAGCAGCTCTTGGAAGCCAAGGCAAAGGAACCCTCATTTCAGTGAGGCAAAACACACTAATGAATTTTACTTCTCTTTAACTAAAAGCAGTCTATTAGCAACAACTGTGAGATCAACTCCTTCCCCCCAAGCATCCTTTCCAGCAGTAGGCTTGACCAGGTTGTTTCCAAACACTACCACCTCTCTGGTTTTGTGGTCTGTCCTCACGCCCAGAATGAGGGAGGAAAGGACTGAATTAGTCATTTCTCTTTGCAAGCCGCTTCAGATCCTGGGGTCTCACGTGACCTGTGTTTGATGAGCGTAGCTAGTCCCTCTACCAGGCATTTGTTTACTCCACAGAAATGCTAAAAGCAGCTTGCTCAGTTGGCAGCCGAGTCAGGAACAGCAAAAGCCTGAACAGAGGTTAACTGCCAGGGCAGCGCACCGGCAGACCTCGCTTCTAGCTGGGATCAAGTGATGCAAGGGCTTATTTCACTCTGGATCCTATGAGTTAAAGATTCCAGGACAATGAAGTAGTTGTTGATTATCTTGCACGGGCACACAAACCACAAGTTCAGCAACTGCAGTTGCCAAGGGGGAGGCACATCCCCGCGGGCAGGCGGCATCACCAGCATCACTCCTAATGCTGGCTGGGAGCGCCAACAGCAGCACCCGATCAGGAGATCTCAAGACCAGACTATGTTCAGTCACTTTGCATAAAGATACGAAGCTGTAGTGCTGGAGAGAAACCTTAGAAGAGAGAAGACATGCTGCATTCACGGGACAGACTGGTATTAATAAGCCAAAGCTACCGACCTGGTTAGAGGGACACAGCATTGATGGGACAGTCACGTTAACCTGATGGGGAAGGAAAAACTTTTGCAATATGGACAGCCTTTCTTCTTAACCTCTTTCCTTCCTTGGAAATAATTCCTTCCATGCCACAATTTAACCTTTACTGACATTTCTGCTGAGGGCAAAGAGGGCGGCCGGTGAAAGTTTCTGCCACATGCTGGAGCACTTGGGCCCAGCCAGAACAAAGTGCTCCAAATCCAGCTCCAGAGCCTCACAAAAGGGCTCCTGTTGAACAGAAATCACAGCCACCCATTCATCCTTGTGTGAAGGAGGACTTCGAAATGCAAGGCAGCTGCCAGGGAAGGAACGGATGAAGCAAGGGCAACAGCACTTGCCCAGATGATGTGAGGAACATCTTGAAGGAGACATTACAGAGCGTGTACAGGCCTGTGCCGAAAGCTGCAGACAGAAGAACCAACAGAGGCAGAGAACGATCTCACTCCTTTCCACCACTGAGGCAGGAACAGAGGGTTCCCCAGGGGATCCTGGGGTTTCAAGAAATCCTTTTGGGGTTTCAACAAAAGGTGCCCCAGGATGGGCAGCAGAGAGGCCGGAACAACCACTGGCTGTCTCGTGCAAGTGTACCTTTTTGGGGTAGGTGACAGACGTAATTCAGCTGAGCTGATCACTTCTGTCATGGCAAAAAGATGAACAGTACTCATTTTTCAAGGGTGTAGTGAATTTGGAGAAGGGGAAAATAATACGTAGGTGCTAGAAAAGTAGAGATACCCCAGTTCTATCCATCTGCTGCACTTCAAGGGATCCAAAAGCATCCTCCTCCAGTTACAACTTTTAACTGGGAAAGGGAGTCATCCCTTAACACAAGGACTTCTGTCCAGCTCCCTAAGCTCATTTTACACCCAAGCACAGACATCTGACTGGTCCCGACTTCTTCAGCCAGTGCCTGCTGCAGGTGTCACCAACAGGAGGAACTTCCAACACCCACTGGGAACAGGAGCCCCTTTCTGGGTACAGACTGTCTGCTTCCCAGGGAGGATTCAATTAAGAGCTTCCCCGCCAGCAGCCTGATGATTCCAGACACGAAGCACTTCCCTAAACTCTTAACACTAAGCTGCAACCGCCCTGCCACGATCAAATTTCTTTCCCTATATATCAGCAGCAGGATTTGTTTCATGCCCCTGGATTAGGAGAATGAAGCTGGTATTGCAGCTGCTTTTTGCTCAAGCTTCCCAACCTTAAAACTAGCGAGGGAATATGCTAGCCTCTAGCTTTCATATAGGAAAGGCTCCCCATGCCACATCACGCCAGAATTTGCAAGTGAGGAGCAGGCAAATCGATCTCCTGTGGCACAGAAGAGAGGGAAGCTGGCCTTCAGGGTGCTACTGTAGAGATGCAAAAATAACCTTCAACTTCAGTAAAACTAAAAGCAAGGCTCATTCACACAGTGAAGCACAGCCTGTGAAACCCAGAAGCGTACAGTACGCTTCTGTATTCGTCTCATCTAGCTCAATCATTTCAGGCAGAGTTTATCCTCCAAAAGCTACCTGAACTTGTGCTCATTTGCGCTCCCTCCTCTATTCCCCTTTTCAGACAAGCAGTAAAACACTGCCCTAGCTGCTAAGAGATCACTAATGGCACTCTGCACAGAAGCTTCTAAATACATCACGACAGCAGAAATGGAGGCTTGGACCTGAGACATGCGAGAAGGGTTTTCCTCCAGCAATGACAAAACCAAGGGAGGGCATGCAGGCTGTGGTTCTACACCATCACTCATCTCACGGCAAACCAAGAGGTTTCTATCCCTTCCAACATCTGTTTGCAATATCCGTGTGTCCCCACAGATTCCCTATAGCGGCACCCACCCCACTGCTTCTGTAGCCATACTCTGGCTCTGAAAAGATATTTTCTTCAAATCTCTCAGCAGCACATTTTGTCTTTTATCATTGGGTCAGACAGCTGGTTTTGAGCACAGCCGTAGGTCTGGTTGAGCCAGTACAAACCATAAAGAAAAACTCTGGCAGGAGGAGGGACAAAAGTAGAGACTTCAAGCTGGGCTTCCTATAGAAGCAGCACAGAAGAACCTCAACAAACATCAGTTTTTAAAAACCGTCAGAAGGAACCAAGTCAGTCCTACCTGCAGCTGGTTACTGCTGACAGCACTTGTGGATGACTCTCCTGAGAAGCAAGACAGACATCAAAACTCAGAAGTATTTTCCGTGTTCGTCCTCCACCAGATCTCTCTGAACGCAGCAGGAGCTGCACAGTCTCCTCCCGGTCAGTTCGCCACTCTTGGCCTATTTACAACTCCCATTACAAGGTCTGAATGCCCTGACTTCATGCCTGCGATTGCACGTAGTTTCCTTACCAAAGGGGATGGGAAAGCATTTGGCTCAAACCACTTCTGATACTCTGCCCAAAACATGAGGCCAACTTTTCCCAGTGCTCCAGCATGTGACAGCAAACTGCTGTAACACACACACAAAAGGCAACCAACGCCAGGCAGATAATACCACATTCATGTAGTCACTGGCTACAAGACAACTTGCAGCAAGAGGAACAAAGGCAGCTATCACATATGAAAGGCGCCATTAAAAACAGCAGTGCCTGAAATTCAGCCTTTCAGCTGCCCTGAAAAGCCCCTCTCAACAGCCCGCAAGAATCCGAGTCCTTCTCTTCTGACCAAAGGCTCCTCCAGAACTCATCTGGTAACATCTAGAAGCTCAGCCTCTCAGATCGAGGGCCAAGAAGCAATTCAAAGCCATGCTTCAGCCTGCTTCTTGTCTTGGGACCGAGCTGCTGCTTTTGATGCTCCAGGACCCTTCTGATCCAAAGGTGGGAAAATTCTCCAACACGTCAATTAAGGCTTCAGCCCCTCACTGAACCCTTGTTTAACTTTTTGCCAAAACAGCTCTGCTGCTTCCTAAATGCATCTTCTCCCCCCTCATCAGCACACACCTCGCATTTCATACTTAGCCACGTCTGCTTCCACATGCCCTTGTGGCATCTGACCCCAACGGCTGCGAAAGCCGGAAACACTGCTTTTGTTCCCAGTGTAAGGAAGCAGATTTCAAAGCGGATCCACCCTTCCAGATCAGCTATGAAACTCGTGCAGAAAGAAGCAACCGGTAACACTCTGACAGTAAGCAACGATGAACACCGCAAAACAGGAAAACAGTCAGTGCTAAACACAAGAGAAAACGGTCAGTGTCTCATCTCCTATGGGGGCTGAGAAGCCTGAAGTCCCCGAGAGGACAAGCAGCAGGTGAAGGATGACATGGGGCCCGGTCCAAGCCCAGCTGCTCCTGCAGTGCAGCGAGCGCTGCCAGCTGGGGCCACTGCCATGCATGCAGTCATGCCACAGGGATCACCAAGATGTTCTGGAAAACTGCCGGTGCCCTCTGGAGAAGGAGCGCAAACAACCGTCACCCTTTCTGCAGGTCCACCACGAGGAGCAGTGGGAGATGGCCCTGGCAAGCTTAAGAAATGCAAGAGATGAGAAATGCATTGGCTGGGCCCCTTTCCCTAGGAGCAGCTCTTCCCCTCCACCAGATCAAAGGCTCCACTGCACTAGTCATAGTGCTAATTGCATTTAAAAGAGCAGTCAAGTCCTGGAAGATGAAAAAATTCAACTGCATCCTTGGATTTCTCCCACTACAACAGTGGAAAGGGCTCTAGGTTTATTACAAACCCAGTAACACTTTCCACAGACTGCTAACCCTGAAGTCACAGCTATTACCTTTCTAGCCGTACATTAAAAGTCAGGACTCTGCTCTATATCCTTAACAGGCTAAAGACGCTTCCTGCAACCTCTCCATGAAATGGGGCGTAGCAGCCTGCAGTACCGACGGCTTCAGCATTCCGGGGAAGAGACTTGCATAAAGAACACGCAGATGCATTGAGATTTTATTTTAATCTGACACATAATTACGACACACCTTCACTCATATTAATCGAGCCTAAACATGGTAGCCAGAGAAAGGAGCAAAGCAGTCAGGAATAGCTCACACTTGAATCACCAGCAATAGCTGCACACTGAAAAGATAGCCTGAAAGCCTCTGGTTCAATGGCCGTCGCCCAAGGACTATTCCTGGCCGAGACCACAAAGCACCAACCTGGAAAGCATTCTAACTTTGCCTCCGGCAGCAAGTGGCTTTGGCAAACGCTGGTGGGAAAACAATGACCTCTTGTGCCACCCTATACAGGCCAGGAGTGCGGCAGAGCTCAAAGAATTAAAGCTATCATGCTGCAAGGAGGAAGAAAAAAGAAGCTGCAGGTCTTAAGGGCAGTCAATGAGGGATCACATCGAGTCCTTCTTATCCTCTGTTCATCCTCAAAGTGAGATGGTTTCCAGATTTAAGGTCCAAACAAAATCCTTCCAAATTCCTGCTCAGGACTTCTGCATACAGTAAGAGATGTTTTTTCCTCTAAACAACTCTTTTGTTGTTGCTGTTGCAGGAAAGCCGAAAAGCCCAGCAACAGCCCAGCACAAGCGACAAGGTGTTCCCAGACCCTTCCTAAACACCTAACACCGCAGTCCCTCTGCGAGGAGACAGACGAGTGCGATACTTAACCTGGCTACAGAGTGGATTTTCAGTCAGTTCGAGAAAGGGGCTTGCTCTGCTCATATTTGTTTTCCTCCTTTGTTATTTTACATCTTGAATTAGCTTTAATACACAGCAGGATGTTGTTTTTAAGACAAGGATAGCAGGGCCAGTCATCTGCTGATATGAACACGCAACGCCAGCAGGTCGTCAGATCCAGCGGGATGCAGAATACGGCTCACTGAAACGCCTGCATTGGGTCAGCTCACTCGTAACAACACGGCACAGCCTGCCGCCCCTCCGCATTTACCAGACTGTGCACAAGATTTGCTTATTTTCAAAGTTAACAGAGTAGGTCCTCGCAATCTCTTAGTTGTCAAAATAGCAGGGTTGCCCTTCCTCCGTGTACATTTTGTGCAGGAACATTTGAATCTCGCCTTTATAAAAGTGAAGATTACCAGGAAACAACACAATCGCAATCCAGACCCCAGCCGCCCCACCCAAAGAGTTTAATTGTTCCACTTGCTCTCTGCCCTCTATATTTTTGGTAAATGTATCTAAGCAAACAGCTCTGCTTTTTGGATGGTCACTTACCTTTTGTTTTCCTATCCGCTGCAACTGGCTTTTTAGTTTCTGCTGTAAGCAACAGCTCGTAAGGGTGTTCCTCTTCCTCAGCTCCGCTTCCCCTGCTCTTTCCTCGCGCAACAGAGGCCTGGTGAAAAACAGCATAGTGTAGTGCTCCACAAAGCAATGCTGTTTATCCCGGCAATTAAGCACAAGGTCTCTTTATGCCATGGTTTAAGCAAGGAATTGGCAGAGGCACCACCTTCGCTGTGGAGTGTGATCCAAAATGTAATACTCCCTTCCCCCTACCTCCCGTAGAAAAACAACCCAAACCCCCTTTATTTGCTAGTATTGGAGGTTGCTGACAGCTTTCTAGCACTGACCAACTGATTCACTGCACAAGGTCTGCTGACAGCCTGGAAAAGAGCTGAGATCGTTATTCCTGTTCATCCCAACTCAGACTTACTGTTGCTACTGGAATTTGCATCGTCATTCACTATTTAGTTGCTGGCCCTGTTAGGACACAGATTAAAAAAAAAAAAGGCCCAAATCCCTGCCACCTTCTCAGAAGTCTCAGCTCCAGCATTTCTAACCTCAGGACGCAGACCGTATTTAGGAACAAAGAGCCCTCAGGCAACACTGCATAAACTCAGTTTAACCTCAGAATGTGCAGCAGTGGTGGTGCTCATTTAAATCCCAGAAAGCCTCTGATTAGAGTTTGTTCGTAATGTTGGCAGACCCTCCAGCAAGCTGCTCTGGAAAGCCACCATCCATGTGCAGGGACATGGTCTCGATGCAGAATCCAAAGGAGCCTTGCTGCAAACTCGCACATGTTGGTCTCCCTCAGCGCCAAGGAGGGCAGGCGTTCGACATCCTTTGAGAGCCACATGGGCCATCCCAGTGCTAACGGGGCTAAACTGGGCTTCAAGGCACCCTGCCTGCATGGTCGCCTGCCTGTCAGCACCATCTCCTGGCCAGACCCCGGCAGGCTGATGCAACCTTGTCCCAGGAGCCACGGATGCCTACAGCCAACCACAGTGGGGTCAAACCCAAGCCAGAAAGCCAGTGACCCCAACCTGCTGCCAAGGCAGGGAAGAACAGGTCTGAAGAACACATCGCCCCAAGGAGGGCTCTCATACTGCTCATGGACTCCTGGAACTGCCGCTGTCTAGACAGTGGGCTAAGCACCACCTCCCATTTCTTCCCCAAAGTGAAAGCGTTGGAGTTGCTTCGAGGGCAAGCAGGTACCTACCTGCCTGCAGTCTAGCCAGGCTCTCTGGAAGCTGGGGGAGTCTTGGAAAGACACACGGGAATCAGCAGCCCGGACAGGAGTCCTACATCCGTGTACTGCTTCTGCATAAGCCCAGCTGGCTTTTAAATCAACTTTCTCAATGGGAGGAAATGGGCCATGTCCGGCAAAGAAAGTATTTATTCTGCCTGCTTCAAGCGTGAGCTGTCAGGCAGCCCTGCTCCTTTTCAGCTGAAGGAGCTCATAATGAGCAAATTAAGGGAAAAAACTTCTGACCAGATGGTGGCACAAAACCATCAGACCGTAACAGTAGGTAACCAGCTCTCGCAAGAGATCCTGGAAAAATACTGCACAGCAGCAGCCTGTCCTAACAGTGGGAGCCTGGACCTCCAGCCAGGCATCAAGACACTCCTCAGGCTCCTGCAGATGACGATTGCTGTGCTGCCCTCCTGCAAACGCACTGACCGCGTTCGAGGGCAGTAGCTCTCTAGCAGCACGCAACTCCCAGCTTTTGCTTTGTGGACTTCTGTGTGTGCATTTATAAGTCTGATTACAATTTATTTTCTCTCTCTCTCATCCTTCCAAGCTTTAAATAGAGTCTCAGGTTCAAACCCACTCAAAACGAAGGCCATTGTTTGCTGGAGAACTCTGCTTGCTCTGAAGGCTCTGCAACCAGGAGTAACAAACTCAAGTAAAACTTTCTTCCAGCTCATCTTTCATTTATTTATACGTGTTGGTTAGCATGTATAAATATTCGCTATTACCAAAGCCCCAAAATAAGAGATTGTTAATACTGAGCATGCTCTTTAAAGTGTGTTAATCCACAGCAGTGGACTTTGGAAGACTTTTTGAAGGGTAACTCATCTCGTTTCTCTCTTCTCCCCCACCAGAACTGCAGACCAAACTGCTGGAACAATCATGGCTCCTTGTCTTTTGTCTGCACTTCCCTTTTGGAGATGAGCAGTAAACAAATGAAACAAAGTATAATTTGACAACGCAGACTCTTACTCAGCTACAAACCCAGAAGGTTTCTGCAGATAGAGAAAGAAGGCACGCCAGCACCTCCAAACAATCAGCTTTTTTGCCTGTTTGTACTAATGTTTTCCCATGATGAAAGTTAAAAGTTTCTTGTTTATGCACATCTGCTTTGACTGATAGCCCTATCTTGGCAAGGCACTAAAAACGACTGCTTCTGAAACTAGAGTTGGGCCCAGCCTCAGAACGTTCAGTGACTAACTGTCCTGGCTCGAATGCGAGAGCAGGTCTGGAGGATGGCAGATCAGGATGCTGCAAGGAGAGGTTTACAGCATTCCCTGAGCATATTCCTGTTCACGCCTGCCCAACCCACGGAGAACATGTACGGAGATGATAAATAATGGGCAAGAGTCAGAAAAGCAAAGCACCCCAGAGGTGGTAAGCAAAGCAAGAATCAGACCCCAGCCTGCCTCATCGGTACGTCTAGCAGGTCATTTCCAGGCAGCGATGCACACTGCCTGTATCAATGAAATTGGTTGCAAATCAAGAACTCCCCAGCGAGTCACTCTGCGCACAAGTCTATTTGCCAGCAAGATTTCCTTTAACGGATCATGTTTCCAAAGCCATTAATGGCAGGACAACACAGCAGGTGTTTTATAATTAAATATGGCAAGATAACTCAGCAGGAGCAGTCAATGCACATTGCCCTCCCTCATGTTTATCATCATAAACCAGTTCTGCGTTCCAATTAAGCCGTGCCCTGCTACCCAGCTCTCCTCTGCCCAGAGCCGGGCACGGGACTGGTTATCCCACACTGGAAAACATTTTAACAGCAGCGGAGAGATCAGCCCGCAATTTCACATTTCAATTTTACTGTTTATGCACTGTTTGGAGCATTACTCTCCCTCTAAAAAGTCAGTTCTGCCAAAGCAAACAATGTTTACTCATGTCTGGTGTAGTTTTGACATACTTCAGAAAACAGATCGCATTTATGCCTCGTAGGAACTTCAGCAGATCAACACATTCAAAGCAAAGCATCTGGTGAGCTGGAGTCTGTTCCGACTGCTAGCGGCAGCACACGCTCCACTTGTTTTACGTACAACCCACTGCATTTGGAAACGCAGGGAAATCCACAAGGTCTGGGTTTGCATTGAAGATTTTCTTGGGTGTCAGCAGAAGCTGCCAAGACACATCTGTGGTTTCACACCCCCCCATACACAGGTCTCCCGGAGAGCCCTCACATCTGAGGTTCGCAGGCAGGTGAATAAAAATGAGCAATAGGAAGCCCAGGAGCAACCATGCAGAACAGCAGAGCTTTAGTTTCATCAAAAAGTATCTCACACGCATTGACCTCTGCAGAAGACAGCTTTAACACATGCTGGGCCAGATTCTTGGCTGAATTCAAGCCCCTGATCCCTGTTCACGCCAGTCAGGCCCACAAGCCCACGCATCTCTTCCACAGCTGGAAGCTCAGAGGAAGCAGGAACTAACAGCCCTCTGGGCTTCAGTCTCAAGTGAAGAAATATTTAGTGGGACCATTACAAGTGGGCAACAGTCCACATTGCAACGTGATTCAGAAAAATCTCTTCCTAAGGGAATTCTCAGCCAAGAATAGGAAAGTAAGGCTGAAGGTCAACACAGAGGTGCCCTGGAAGAACCGCGCAGAGGAAGTTCCCATGGCCAGTGACAACAGCAACGCTGGAGTGAAAGAAAACTTCACATTCACAACCTGACTTGCAAGGGAGCTAATATCCTAGTTGGCTCCTCCTACGCTATTAAAACTGGTCTTTAAACCACACTCCTACAAAACACCCCAGATCAAGTCCCACGTACCTCACATGAAGCACCATGGCCTATCCTCTTCTCTACATGCTGCTCCTCCTCTTCATCAGGCGGTGGCTTGGCAGGCGGGGGTGGACGCTCTCTCTGTGGTTTAGAAGATCACTGTCAACTGCGTTGTGTTAAAGCACGTCCCCTTCTGCTTCCACCAACACTACGCCCACACTACTGGGAATGCAGCATGGTAAGGACCTCCTCAAATTAATCTGGGTGGAGGAGAAGTTCAGTCCTAACAACACAGAGCCTGACAATAGCTTCTGCCTCTCCTCCTCCTCCTCCTCTCCAGCAGGACACCGATTCGGGCAGAGAGCCCTTCCTGCAGATTCACGGTGCTGCAGTCCCGTGGATGGACTGCTGTGACAACGCAGACCACCCACTTCTGCTCCACAGCAGCAGCACTGCACAAGGCCAGCTCGGACCCATGTGAGCACCAACTAGGCTTCCAGGAGAATGAAACTGCCGGGGTGGAAGGTGCTGTGTACACAGGTTTATTGCTTCATTACTTCAGCCGGTTCATTCAGACCCAGACTGGTAATCTCAATGGCACAGTGAAGGTCAGTAATGAACTCATGGGTAGAAAGGGAAGCCTCATCACTTGTGTCTTAATGAAACAATAACATGAATAAGTGATTCCAGAGGCACCTTTTATAGTGAAAAACCCTAGAGATCAAGAGACAATGCTGCACTGCATTCCTCAAACATCCCAAGATTGCTGGTGGGCAGCAAGAGCTGTCTCATCTTGTGAGAGCGCAACACCTCTCCAGGGCATCTTCTGCCCTGCAACAGCTCCATCTGATGGCAAAGCGAAAGATGGCTGAGGAGAACCGCTCGCTCCAAAAAACTCCAGTTTTGGGAGAAACTCCAGCAAGCTCCTGAAGCACGTCCCTCTTTCTTCTCCCTTTTCACTGCAGTTCAGCCTCTCATCTTTTCTTATTGGTGACAGAGCTGAGCTTATTTCACATCAGACACTAGTAACACAGCACAGTATGTAGAGGGATATAAATCACTGAGATTTAGTTAATAGGATAGTGCATCTTGTACAGCATCCCCTAAAGAGAGATCTGGCTGAAATGTCAGTCTTCTCAAGCTTTTGTCTCATTTTACTGTATTTACTAATAGCACAGGAAAAAGGATGCACCTCTCTGCAGAGAGAGGAAGCATGGTTACAGTACCACCAGCAGTTTAATTGTTCATTGCTGCTTTGCCTTTTGTCCAAAAATACATCTGTGGAGCAGGCTTTGTAAAATCAGCCAGGAAACAACCCCCGAAGCTGTCACAGCATGCTGCAAGGCCAGCATCCCATCTCCCCCATAGCGGCATTGCCTTTGATTTCTAAGGGGGCAGCAGATGCAGCTAACAGAAGGTGAGGAAGACTTCTCTGGAGGCAGTTCCAGGGGCTTTGCATTGCCTTGTAAAGCCTTGAGTACCCTCTACAGATCTCTGCAAGTAATACAGAAAAACGTTTCCACTGCTAACCAGTTTCCAACAGGATATTCTTCATTTCTTGTGAGCCTTCTCTTGTACAAAGCAGAGAGCAAGAGACAAGAAAAACGCTCCACACACAGGAGTTTCCAAAGCTTTCTTCCAGACAACAAGTTAGCCCTTCAGCTAAATGCAATGGCCTGAGAAACTAAAACTCACCGGCACCAGTATTCAACTGCCAGAAAACAGAAGGATGCAACACTAGGTGACAATCAGTCATGTGGAGGTGGCTACTTGTGGGCAATGCAACGCAGGTTATGTGAACAGGCCAGTGAAAAAGGAGAAGTACCTGTCTGCTCTAATCAAAGTCAGGGATGAGCTTAAAGATTTCCTCAACCTTGGCAGCCTGCTGCAAAATCATGAAAACAGTGATAAGTTACCCATCCTTCTAAAGCAAGCAGAGATGAATGCACATAGCTACATACAGGCCTGACTCCGGCTGCTTTGAGACCAGTTGATTCTGCTTCCTTATTCACAGACTCTCGATCTGAAGATCTCCCACTGGCAAGGCTGTCCAGGGAGTGGCAGGACGTTGCATTGTATAAAGCTTCATACGGGCTCTCCTCTTCTGGGTTCACATCAAAATCTATGATCAGTTCTGTCACTGCTTTCTCCACATCACCTGGGAGAGGAAGAGAGACACAAGCACATCACTCGGGGTTTCTGCCCTTGGCAAGGCAGCTCTTGCAGGAAGGAGAGTGCAGCGGCTGCCGTGTTGCATGGGAGCGTACCCTGAGATATCCGGCACACGGGATCAGTGGCTGGAACAAGCGGTGCCTGAACAGTCTTCTCTGCAGCTTTGGCACTTTTCTTCCCAATCGTGTAATCTGCAATGAGGTGGGGCGACAGGGTCAGTTTACATCAATCTAGTTTTACATCCACTTCAGCACATGGTACCTCCTCCCTTGTGGATGGAAGACCAACAGTCAGCTTATTAAGTCTCCAGAAAATAACCAAAGTACATTATTAAAACTTGCAGCTCAGATCCCAAAATAGAGGCAGGCAGCCTCTTTAAATCACATGCGCAAGGTTAAGGATGGTTCTTTGAACTTTTACAGAGTCTTTAATCAGAAAGCTGCAAAGCTCCTGTATAGACACATCATCAAGGAGCAGATTGTTTCACGCTGTAGACACAAGCTACATCACTGAACAGAGCAGTCTGGTCTTCTGGAGTCGTAAGACAGAGAAACCAATTCTAGCTGTGGTCCCCTAACCCGAGGCAAAGCCAGAACCACTAAGCTTGCAGGAAGAAAGTCAGCCAGAGACACCTCATGCAGCTAGTTCACCTACAGCAGCAAACTAACAGCGTTTATCTGCAAAAACTTCAGTTTTAAAGCCTACCTTTGTCTTCAACTTCAGAATAGAGATAATACCTACGAGCCTCACAGGCAAAGCTTAATTAAAAGTCTGCAAAGTGCTTTGAACCTGTGTAGCTCTCAAACACTAAGCATGAATAATGCACACCAGTTGCATACGCTTCTGATCTTTCTCCCCACAGCTGAGAGGAAATTGAGATAGCGTAATTACAAGGTATGAATTTAGCTAAGACGCCACATTTCATTCTCTAACTTGGACAGACACAATGGGCCAAGCTCCTTTATAAACCACAAGTAATCAAGGCCTTTTCTGTAAATCTCATCTGCAAAATCCATGCCGAAACTTCAAAATGAAGTGAGGACTAGGATGTAAGACCCACGGATGACTATTTGCCTACACAGACACATAAAGGATAGTTAATCCAAAACCATTTCTAAAGCTATTACTCTGCATTCTGCAAGCATATTTAGGCTATCCTTAATTTTAATTAACTTCTAAAGTGAGTTAAACAAAGCTGAATTAAGCCCATTTAAACTGTAAAAGTAACACTACACTCCTTCAGTAAAGGAGCTAATCCCCCTAAATGCCCCCTGCAAACATTTGGTCTGCAGACAGCTCACCCGAGCATTTAAGCATCACTCCTTCCAACAACTGTGAGATTCCCACCGAGGGACCTGACCTGGCCTGAAGCTGCTTTGCTTTCAGCACTTCCCAGAACTAGAGACCAAAATCCTGTACTCACACTGGCACAACTGGCACCCCAAACTTTTCCCTCCTGCCTGCAGACAGAGCTACATCACTTACCTTCGATGAGAGCTGCTATGTGTTGGCTTTTCTGAGAAGGAAGTTCCCTCACAATATCCAGAGCTGTCAGGCCTCTGTTATCCTTTATGGTCACATCAATACCTATGGCAATAGGTGAAAGCAAGAGTATTTTCTAACTATGTGCAAATTCAGGTCTTTCATCGAGTCACATCCTACATTTGTGATCATCACTGGGGTGAGTTAGAAAATGCTCTACAGAGGCAGACCTAAAGCCAACACCAAGAGATAACCTCTCCTACAACCCTCTCCGAGGAACTTCTGATAGCTGGTTGGAGACACATGTTGCCACTATTAGGGGGTTTCCTCAAGTTCTGGGCAAAGGGATCACCACGTTATTGCTTCGAAAGGGGATCACTCTCTCACCTGCAGCCAGCAATATTTGTACCACATCTGTCTTGCCAAACAAAGCAGCTTCGTGCAAAGCACTGCCTTTTTCAGTCTGCAAATTAAATGGAAAAATAGCATGAAGCTAGACAGTGGGGAATGGTGATGGAGGCATGTTTTTGAAGGTTACAGAAGCAATAAATACACAGCATCACATACAAAGTGTGAGCAACAATATCTACAGCTGAGGATAGACTGTCGATATCTTTACAACGCTGAGAATTTGGAATGGAAAATGGGAATGGTCTCTTCAGAGAGACATGCAGGCCCAGGTTAGAGACCAAGAAAGGACTTTCTACAGCTTAGCCAGAGGTCATGTCCTGAAAAGGTAAAACAAGACCACCACACATAAGCTACTGCTGTGGAAACCGCGTACTCTCAGGTGGCTTGATAGGAAGAGACTCAGTTTGCCTCCATCGCTGTCAAGGGCTCACAGTATTGCAGGGCAGAATAGCTTAAGCAAAAAGGCTTTTTCTCCTCCCTTGCTATGCGTCTGGGGCTCTTTCTCCAACTAACAAGCAGGCGTGAAGCATGCACAGCACCAGAATCCCTCTGAGCAGCTTCTCGGAGCAACCAAGAGCTGAACAAACAGTCCAGAGGAAAACAAAGCTATCGCTCATCTTTCTTAAACGATCCCTTTGGGAGGGTTGGGTGGAGCTCTCTGTATCATGACCACAGGGGTTCTCCATCCCCCAGCAATCAGACCAGCCCTTCACACACAGACACGCCAGATACCTGATAGTTGCTATCCATGCCAGCATCCAGGAGGACATGGACTACAGTTTTGTGACCATTCCTAGCTGCCAAGTGCAGAGGAGTGTGTTTCTTAGTGTTGCAGCTTAGAAGATTGGGGTGAGCATTCAAGAGCATCTTCACGACTTCCAGCCTCCCGTAGAGCGCAGCCAGGTCCAGGGGAGTCTCAAACTTGTTATTGCGCATGGTGGGGTCCGTCAGCTCCTCCAGAAGGACCTTCACCACCTCTGTGTGGCCGTACTGCGCGGCGCAGTGCAGCGCCGTCTCGTTGTCGTTGTTCTGCGGGGTCACAAACGCCAGCGTGTCAGAACGGGGGAGAACAGAGCTGCTCCGTGCCTCGCTCAAACCATTGAAGTTTAAATGCAAAAACAAGACAAAAAAAAAAAGCAATTGGGAAGCCGAGAGCCCAGTCTGAAACAGAGCCCAGAGCACTGTTTTCACCATCTCACTAGCCATTTACCGGGCACAGACATCCCCTCACGAACTCACCAACCGACCCACCCAGTAAAGGTTCCAAAACATTCAGAACAATAAGGTTTACTCAGACATGGGAAATCTGCTCTACGGGAGATCGGTGCTACTCATGGAATAGCCTGCTTTCAAAGCACTGGCATCAAAATCAAGGGACCACACTAAAGCTGAAGGGACTGTTGAGCTGTATGTGGATTCCCATTAATTCTGCTAGCACTGGGGGAAGGCAGTCTGTTGTTTGTTGGCAACATCTCATACTTTGGAGTGCCACAAAAATAAAAGGCTGCAATATATGACAGGCAAGCTGCAGCATGAATTCTACCTGCTGTAGCTTAATGGCCATCATTTTAGATTTAAACTTCAATTGTTTCAAATCCTACTTATCCTGATTATAACAGTCCTTCCACCTCTGCAATTCTGAAGCTCGCAGGCTGCCCGGTTTAGAGAAAGAGTGCATGAAGTCATATGCAGTTTGTAAATTAGAAAGCAGCGCAATTAGATCACTCCACTAACAAACCCTTGTAGTCAAGGTCTCAGGTCAACTGAGGGAAGAGATGTCTAAGCAACAAGAGAACACCTCCACAGTGAAAGCCAGATCCAATTAATGCATGCAGCATCTGTCAGGTTAAAAATCAGCAATGCCAAGCACCGAAAGGCAAGCAACCGAAGACATTTCACTTGCAGGTGCAAAATAGGAACTTAGGCAGATTTAAAAGAGCCCTTTCTCAAATTAAATTCAGCTCAAGTTTCTAGTTTTACTACTGTGTGTTATACACAGAGGGATTTCTATTTAAGGGCTTTAGAAACAAATACTTATCTAACAATTTCACCCAAAAAACTTTAGTACAAACTGTTACACACTTCAACTGTAGCTGAACTTTGGTTGAATTGGTCATTTTAAGAACAGTTCCCATTAAAAAAAACAAAACAGAGAATCTGCTTGTCTTGATGGAGTTAGAAATACTACTTTAGAAAGTGAATTTGATCAAAAAACTTTCCTTTTTGCTTTGAGAGCACATGCGCTTTTTTGGATACCAGCTTGTAGGAGCATTCAGTATTTTGCACCATTTCACCACCACACTGCAGAACTCGCTCTGCTGTACAAAGTACTTTAATCCTATTAACGTGTTAAGTCATTCTAGGGATTACAGGAGTCATGCATGCACACTCCCATTTGTTTTTTTCTGCTATTTGCATCATTTTTCAGCCACGTGAAAAGCATAAGGGAAGCGAGGGGTTCTGGAGAGGTTCTCTGCAGCTTGTACAGAAGCAAGGCTAAGGAAGCAGCAACAGCCACGTGCAAAGCAAGATATTTCACAAGGTAAGGAAAGCACGGCATCACTGTTAGCACAGAAGCTCAGACAGCAGGCTCTATGCTCGGAGTGGCAGAGGCAGCCATGGTGAAGGAAGGCACATACAAGTGGACAGAAGCTACTGTAGAATAAAGAAGTCTGCACATAAAATACACATACGGAGCAAGAAGGGGAGAGAACAGAGAGCTACAGAGATTACACCTTTCAATCAGCTTAAGGTGCTGGTCTCGAGGCATTTAAAAGGTTGGTAAATCACATTATTCTCATTTGACATGGAAAGGAACCCAGGTATTGGTGAGACCACGACCCTCAGCCTGCCCCACAGCACGAGGGAGGCTTGCTGCCCATTTCTGCAGCAAGAGCAGAAACCCCAGCCCGTCAGCAGCAGCAGGTATCTGCCAAAGAGCCATGGGGAGTATGCACTGCGCACGCCACGCCAGCCCTGGCTCCAGAGGATTTCCCCTGCTAGGACTGTCCCCCTCTCATCCCTCCCTGGCACAGAGACCTTGTCCCTCAAGGGTGCTTTAAAGCACGCAGCAACTCCAAACACCTGCCTGGCGGCTCAGAAATGGGAACATCACATCCTTTAATAACATAATTGTTGAAGACTTCCCCCATCTTCACTGCAATTTAGTCTAATTTTCCTTAAGCAGGTCGGGGCTCTGAGGCTCAGGATGAAATCCCCGGACTCTCCTCCTGCAACAGAGATCACCAGGTGGCAAACTCGTCATTACAGCAAGTCTTTCCCCATCTCAGACTACATACTGGAAACTCCCAGAATTGCATAAGTCTTTATTGCCTCCATTTTATGCGAGCTCTGAGCAGCCAAAAAGGAGCCGTTTGAGTTTGCCTCCTTTCCCCACATCGCCTCTCCAAGCACAAACTGGAGCAGAGCCTGAACAATGAGCATGAGCACTCAGACATACGCATTTATCGGAGATGGAAAAAGAAAATGCCCTTCCAGCAGCCAGAAGGCATCTGAGTTCAAATTTCAAAACTTCAGAAAAACAGAGCGCTCAACAGGGCCCAGGGGCTGCATTCTTGCAGGAGAGCCAGCACCCCCCAGTTCACAGCTGGGAGCGAGAAGCTGGGCTCATACGATGCCCGCCTACAGACCACAAACCGGGAACACAAGCAGAAATGTCTCTGCTTTCATATGGGCTCCATCAAATTTTTCAAGCCCTGGTAACTAGGTACCACATAGCCTTTATGCTCCTCATCACACAATAAAATGGAGCATCTACAGCTCCTTTACATAGATCTGTCTGCGCTCCTGTCCTCAGCGCACCGTAAGAGGGCTTCGATTCAAGAAAGGGAGACTTGGTTTAGATAAGGGAAAGTTTTCTAACTTTCTAACCTGCAAAGATTCGAATGGTCAAACAAACTGCTAAGGCAGACTATAGAGCTGTCCCTCTCTGAGGGTTTTGAGAAGCTGCTAGACAAACACTGCTCAGGAACAGTTTAGGTAGAGCTGATCCTGCCTTAGGGCTGGGGAAAGAGTCTGCACGAGCCTTTGGTCCCATCCAACCTATTTCTGAGATTCCTTTTCTGTAGGTTTTTTGCCAGCATGTGAATGTCTAACACAGGCTCGCCCTATTAAAAACTTGCAATTTCGCTGCTCCAGTGATGCGACCGGAGCACAGAGCAGGGCTGCCCTGCTAACACCCACTCCAGGAAGCTTCAGTTCAAGGCAGGCCAAAATGAAGGACAAAAAAATAAGTTAAGCAAAACCCAGACTTCACCAGGAGGTGACACCCAAGGCACATCACAACCTCGGGCACAAAGCAGGCCAGAAGAGTTGGCTGGAGCTGCCCGCTCAGCTGTACCACCTCCCACCCTCCTTTTGCACCACACAATTCCCATCGGCATCCCGCAGGGCTCTGCCAGGAGCCGAGTAAGGATGAACAGGTCCCCTTGCTTCCTACAGGTGTCCAACAATGCCAAACACATTTCAGAAAAAAAATTGATCCCCATATGCCCAACAAGCTTTCCGGAGCTCTGCGGGTGGGTTCGCTGCCCGGTTTCATTTGCAGACTCCAGATGGTAGGCTTCCACTTTTCTCAACAGCCCATTTAGATTTATAGCACTTTAAACTCCATCTGCATGATTCATTTGCTTCCAATTAAAAAAGACAAAGGTAGTTTGTGCAGTGCACAAGTGTGAGCTATGTGACAGCTTTCTCTGAGTTGGCTCTGCTCAACTGGTTGGTTCCTTCATAGAAATCAAATAACCAAATTCAAGACAGCAGCAGTTACTGCAGCAAAGTTGCTGCTCCATCTCTTAATTTTGCTTCTATCATTCGCTTCTCAGAAGCCCCCCAGGCCTCTAACAGACTTCTTGCAAGGACCACCTATTCAACAAAAGATGTTCAAATCGAAGGGGCACAGAAAGAAGCTGTCAACTATTTCTTTAACTTTTATGAGAGCAAGAAGCTTCTGGTATTCTTATCTCTTCCTCAACGGAACATTAAATTGTAGTCCAGCCTTCTATAAATGCTTTCCCCCTCTTCTAAATATCCCAAAATTTCTGGAAAGATGAAACATCTCGCTTCGATCATTTCTGTCTAACATCCCATCCCACGTGGGAGCTGGAAGCACCAAATAAGCAAGGACTCTTACACTTTGCACCTGGACATTTTTGGATTCTCCCACCTGCAGCCAGGCTATTGAGAAAACACCAGGCTTTGCAGGAGAGGTATGATTCCACATGCTCTTCATCAAACCTGGTCAGAGACTGGTGGAAAGCTGGTCAGAAGTTGTGATGAACCCAAAAGGCTGTGTATAAATCCTATCTCTCCTTAAAACCAGGGCAAAGTTTTCAAAAACATTAGCCTTGTTCTCAAGAGCCCTACAGCCCTCTTGATAATTGAGCTGAGAGTTTAAAATAACGCACTTGTCAAAAATCAAAAATCCAAAACAAAATACTTAAAAATCCACAAGAAAACAAGCTCAATTTCATCTTTATATTCCTTCTTCATTGAACATTTTAATGCTGAAGTGTAAAACTTCACTCTGTCATTGACAACGATTTAGAAAGCTCCTTTCAGGCAGTCGAACCCCTTGACTGATATGTTTCCACAGAAGACATTTGTTGCTATAAAATTCCCATCTGTATTTTTGTAAAAATCACCGATATGGATGAGCTTCATAAAAATGTATTTGTGCTTAAAGAGGTATGCACTGGAGTATTTCCCGAAATAGAAGTCTGCAAAAACAAACCTAATTCCGAGCGGTTAGCAAGCTCAGGAATTTTCAACGTGTGTTTTTAAGGTGCTGCAGATCAAGCAGAGTGAAAGTTTTAACCAAGCTTTGAGAGACAAATCTGCCATGGATGGCTGGATCCAAAACAATTGGCTGGAAGCAGCTGTGGTGTGGTGGCTTACAGCAGAAGCATCTCATGATAAATCAGCAGACTATTATGCCATCCCTGGCCTGCAGTTTCGCTATAAATAAAAATGAAAAATGGTGTCTGAGAAAACACCACCAGGAACCTTCTTATCTGCTTCCTCAATTGCTCAGCCTTGGTGCATCTTAAGTGCTGATGTCATGCCTTTTTGTAGCTGAAGAACAACTAAGAGCAAGAGAGGAGCAAAATAGGCAAGAAAACAGGAACAGCAGACTAGGGCTGAAGGGTCAGACGACACAACAGACTTCACATCAAAAAAGAGAGACTGATGCAATAAGCAGGACATGAAGGACTTGGGAAGGGGGGCACGAACGTTACTGCCTTCCCTTCTCCCCACCACCACCACAAGAATTAACTGTCCACTCAAACAACAAATACAGCATTATGCATTTTGTAGGAGAAAAGGCATGAAATTCACTCCAAACAGCCCACAGAGAAAACGCACTCATGTTTAAGCAGGAAAAGGAATGTCCTTCTTTGCATTTATCAACAACATTAGCGCACGAAACACAACCTGAAGCATTTTAATTGAAATAACATTACCTTTTGGAAGTTGTCCAGCCAAATCAAGCAAACTGACCGTCACCGTGAGTCCTACAAGGCTAAGCAATGAAGGAGCCCCCAGGAAAGTAAGGAAAAGCTTCCCTTAAATTATGTTTCTATAACTGCTTTGAAGAAAGAAACCCACAGTAAATAAAAGGTCACATTTTACTTTTCCCCAAGCAGCTGCAAACTGAACAGGTATTACTGCAACTGGATGACATTGCACCTGGAAGCACGCGAGTGCAGCTTGGAGTAATGATGCAGTGAAATGCTGACAGCAAAGTACACACCTTGGCATTGATATATGGGTCAAAGGGGCCGTACTTTTTGAGTTCTTTGATCTCAAGAGCATTCTACAAAAAGGAAGAGGAAAAAGAAAAAAATGTGATAATGAAATGGGTGAGATATAGCAACAAAGCAATGGGTGACTCCCAAGGGGTGGAAATGACAGAACACAGCATCTTGTTCCAGTCAAAGCCATTAGCAGCCGATTCCTGTAACCCGAACCACTGTGCATTCCATTTACAAGACTCCAAACACAAGCAGCACAGGCTATTCGGCTGACTTTTCTCATTTAAAAAGGTTCCTACTAAACAGATGTTAATGAAACATTATCTGGAAGGATTACACTCAGCTTTTAATCTTTCACAAAGGTTTCCCCTATACCTGTCCTACTCGGAGCAGAACAGTGTACACTCAGGGCCCTCAGTCAATGCTTATCAGACTGACTGTAAGCAGCTAACTACACTTCTCAAATCTGTTTAAGCACACTGAATGCCTGCAGCTGTGCCTGAAGACATTATTAAGCACAGCCCCAAACTAGAAAATTATCAGACATTAAAACACACACTCTTAGTTATTTCTGCTCAGTTGAACAGCATTACCACCATATTTTTCATTTCGTGATGCTTTAGAAGCAACCATTTCGCCTTGGACCAGCCTCGTACATCAAGTCAGCTGTCTTACACTGAGGAACAGAAAACCTAAGCACTGCACTTGGTCCCCAACAAAGTGTAGCTGGAAGCAGGATTAGGACTCCTAAACCGACTCTGAAGGGAGACGCTTCTCAGTTTCTGAAAAGTATACACTGCAGATCAAAATTAACCAGCAGAAACTCAGCTCCCAGCTGCTCACCTTGACTCTGACAGATTTTGCTAAACTTGAGCCATGAGCACCTGACCTACTTGTGAATTAACTTCTGAATGAATATACATTTTTAGCCTTGCGGTACTAAGGCAGACAAACTTATTTTAGTTCACCGCTCTCCTCCTGGATGAAAACTCGAGTGGTTTAGGAGTCGATTCCCAGGGACATTAGATATTCCTGCCTCAGGGACAGGACAGCCAAGCACTACCGATGCTTTAACCGTCCGATTTGGATCATAGAATCATAGAATGGTTTGGGTTGGAAGGGACCTTAAAGATCACCTGGTTCCAAGCCCCCTGCCATCAGCAGGGACATCTTCCATTATCTGTTACTGCATGTCTGCCCAAGCTGGCTCAGCCACAAGTGGTTCAGTAACACTGCTCAGCTGGCTGCACTCAGTAAACCAGTCCCTTTACCCAAAACTCTGAAACAAAAGAAATATTTGGGTCTTCTAGCAGCAGCATTTCAGAAGTTCCCTGGAATTGTAAGATACCTGCTGACTTCCACAGGGCAGTTACACGGGAGCCAGCCCTCCGAAGTGGACACAGCAGCTGCTGTACGGAATAGCCATCTCACACTAATCAATGCCTCTGCATCCGAGACCAAACGCTATCAGCTTGACAAAGGGAAGAAATCCACCAGATTATTTTTCTTGCCTGACTCGAGAAAATAATTCTTTAAGATTAAGCTAGGGAACTAACTGGGGGCAAGTAAGGTTAAAATTATCTTACAACTTACAAATTAGTTAACTGGAGCAAGTGCTAGAGACAAGCCAGGAGAGTAGCTAAGAGAGCATGGCCAAACAAAGACTAAATAAAGCTGCTTTGATTAGTTCCCAAAGAAGTGAGCCAATGTATCCTTCAACAGAACCAGAAACCTCAGCTATCCAGCAACTGAAAGGAAAAACTATGGGTTAGTTTTAGAAGCCCAGTATGAAAGCAGGAGACCACTCCCTAAGCCTTGAGTGGTTCTCATTTATATATCGCTATATAAACATACATATCTTACTCATTGAACTACTAAATCAGATCTGGAGGTGCTTTAGGCAGTGCCCTTCTTATCCCATTAGCAAGTAGGACTTTATAACCCCTGCTACTAATTTGTGAAGGGTCAGGACTCAGCTGAAGTAGTCTCTCCATCCGAGGGAAGCGATTCAAAGATGTATTAGAGAAAAACAATCAGACCTGCTCATTCACTTTAGTATGCGAAGGTCCCTGATGGATGAGGAGTTTCACTATGTCTGCGTCTCCTTTCCAAGCTGCCAGGTGAAGAGGGTAACAGCCTTTACAGTCTGCTACGTTGGTGAGCGCGTCATTCCTCAGCAGAACTTCCACCACATCCCTGCAAGAGAGGTAAACTTGATTCCATAAGATATAGTTCATCTTAACAGGAGTACTTCAGAGATCCTCTTGAAATGTCATTTTAAAGCATTCCTATCAAATGCTGCCCAAGCCAAAAAAAGACAGACAGCCAGCCTGCTGAGAGGAGCTCAGGAAAGATCTACATTACCTTCACACTAATGGGGCTGAATAGGGACTGAAGTCATCCGCAAGCCACTCTGGTGAAAAGCGAACTGCACCAGCACAATGAAGATGAATAAAGATTTTAAGTCTATTTAATTTCTCAATATCTTAAGTAGCAATGAACAATACAAGATTTACCACACTGAAGACTGGAGTTACTTCAAAATGTAATATGCACGAAAGAAAATTTGAAGTGGTGCAGGCACAGCAACACACCGGACACCAGACAGACTGCAGAGGACTGCTGCTGGGGGAGCCACCTTTAGTATGGTGTTCTCTCTTACCCAAATTGCTTATAAATAACAGGGTGGTCAAAAAACTCAGTGTTTCACCAAATCTTTAGAGAGAGGTCTGATCATACCGTGCAGCAGCCAATGCCTCTACAGCTTCACGGCACTGATGTTCTTCACCTCTTGGCCTGAAGATGGTGTAGTGCTGCACCATCGCCACATTTTCAGTGCAAACAGCATTAGATTGGTGAACGAATTCCACCCAAACGGTAGCTTGTAAAGCACATGGCATCCCCTGTGATCAAAGGCATTGTAAGATGACTCACTTATGACCATTCAAAGCAGCATGGTGCAGTGGGGTGTATCCAGTACTGTCAACGCAGTTCACATTTGGCCCTCTCCAGATGCTGCAAGACAGAAAATGTACAGGGAACACTTAGACATACACCAAACAGACAGACAGCGGGCAAGGACGAGTTTCAGCAGAGTTCTCGCACCGAGCTGGTTATCTGGGAGAAAACCAGTGGCTGGACAGCTGTGGTTAAGAGCCGTAATACAGAGCACAGACGGCACAGCACTGCGCCGAGCAGAGGGGTTAGTGTCACAAAGAACACAGCCGGTACAGGGATCCACTACTTGACGCTTTATCAGACCATCCTGGCTTCAAATCAGAGCTCCCATGTTCTCCTGCTACTAGACATCTTTCAGCCACATATGCGTTTTTCAAAAACCATCTTCAGAGGAACATATGTTTATCAAAGTCAACCACCAGAGACAGTAAACCACCAGGCCACCGCTAATTCACACCCCTCTGCAGGATTTGGATGGGTCTGGGAAACACTCTCCCCCCCATGGCAAGGGTCACTAGGGCTGTAAGTCAAAGGCTGTGGGATACAGAGCCTGGTCCGGGTCACCAGTGGGATTCCACACTGACTCCATACTGCCCAACAATCATTTCCATCTGAGAGCTGTTGGCAGTCTGTATGAAAGAGCAGGTGGTCCCAGAGCACTTCCGAGAATACTGTGAACTTCCCCCCCTTGTTCAAAAGTCGAACACCAAGGATTTAAGGATTAACCCTGTAGAGGATTAATCTTCCCTCCAACCCCTGCAAGGTGTCCTATTTAAAATCACTGGAGAAACGCACATGTAAGAAACTGGCACTGCTCTTGAACTTGCTGTTAGAGGAGTTTGGTTTCTAGTGCCACCCCTCACCAGTGCTACCACCCTGTCCCATAAAGAGTATGGGAACTCAAACCAATACGTTCTTACAAGCAAATTGAAACCCTTCACCTTTCCTAAAGGCAGCCAAATCCATTACAACCCATCATTCCTCGTATGCTGGCCTGTTTTAAACTTCTGACTTTCAAGAATTATACAAGATTTATTACAAGCCTAGACAATCATGCTTTTGCTAATACAGTACATTTTCCTGCTTTGTTTTCCTTAACTAGGGGTAGAACTTAACAGCACCCTCTAAACCCCATCTTAATTGGTTTAAAATAAAGTCAACTGTTGCTCTTTATGAAGTAGGCCTTTCCTGATCATTTCATTTCCTCCCCAGCATGTAATTGCTCCAACTCATTGTACAACAGAGGCAGCTTGAGCAGCAACTAGATTTTCTAAAACAACAGTCATTATTAGAGGGCTCCTAGCCAGAAAAAACTCCATACCACAGCGTATAAAAGCAGCAGGAAAGGCACCAAACCAACAGGAATCTCATATAGACCAAGTGGAAATTCAGAGGTAAACTAAGCGGTACGTTTCAGGTGGGATTCAGGAGCACACTCTGAAATGGAAAGTCTCTCCCCTCCAATCGACTCCTGACCAGGCAGAGCATTACCAAAGGCTTTGCAGTCCCTAGACAGACACGAGCTCCATTAGAGGAGAGGCAGCTAAGGGGAAACTTTATCCAAGAGGACAGGGAAGTAAGCCACTAAATCCACTTTGCAAAGGATCAGCCGTCTTATCCAGAAGCATTCCCGCACACCACACACCGTCCTGCGCCGCAGAAGCAAACCGCAAACCAATGCGTGCACGCAATGCATTCCAAGTGCTACTCGCATCATTTGCTGGATGACGGCTTAAAGCATGTCCAGAAGATATGCAAGACACCAAATAAACGATTAGATTGAGTCCCGGAGGTGCCCTACCCCATCCAGCTGCCACAGCCCTGAAGCATAAAGGGCATCTGAGTAATTCTCTGGCTCTGGTTTATTTTTGGCAGTGGGATCACGCAGTGTGGTTGCCCAAACAATTTATTGCTGGATTGAAAGTGGCAATTAATGGTTAAAACTAGTGCCAGCAAGACTTGTGTGCAGTCTGAAGCAGTTACAAACACTGCGCCTGAGCATCCCCTTGCACAGGCTGCTAACCTGACCAAAGCCAGAGAGTCCAGTGGTTTTACATATTAAACAGAGCTGGGTTTTGATGCTGAGCTCAAAAAGCTTCAGGGTGTACATATGAAAAAACAGTAGCATGTTATACAAATAATTCCTTCAGCTGAAGTTATGAAGTAAGGAAAACCAAGGCTGGTGGTGTACTGGGCGTAAACCAAAGCACTTGCTCCAAGGGACCCAGCCAGTCGGCAGCACGACTGGGGCCTGGAGCCCAGCATACCCATCTCCACCAGAACGTGGTCTCCCTGTGAGAAAACACACTTCCATAAACTTATTCAGAAATTTTCTGGTTAATGCTTTAGAGTAAAATGCAAAGTTCACTCAAAGGTTTCAGGGGAGGAGAAACGCTGAAGTCCAGGATGCGGCTGGTTCAACGGTGAGCACTGGGTACTGCAGAAATCAATGGCTACGATTTGAAGATCTTTAAAAAAAAAAAATCTGCTGTGTCCTTTCCTCCCCCTTGCCCTTTTATTCTTGCAAATAAAGAAAGCTTTTATCAAAGAAAGGTCAAATAATCCAGAAGTTCAGACTGAAAGGATCCTAGCTGTTTATATTTAGATGTGAGGACTGCAGTGAGTATATCAGTTTCTTCCCTCCTCTTCCTCTCCAGCTCTGCTAGGGAGGCCACACAGTTCTCCTGAGTTAAAAGAAACCAAAGCTTTCACCCCATTTTTATTTATGCAGTGCATAACATTAAAGCGACAGACTAAGATAAGATCCTGAACTTCTCATGTTAGATCTAAACACAGGAAAAGAACTCTGCTCTGATCTGCAGAAACTAGGAGCTGGAATAACACTAGCATGGGAATGTTCCTTCTGAAAGACACCGCAACTTCTCCAGAGCACCAGCGGCAGCGCCTGGTGTATGGGATTTCAGTGACATCTCAGGCACAATCTGTAGGAACTGTGGCAGAACAAAGCACAGGCTCTAATCTAAAATATTAGGAAAAGCCCCTCAGACCACTTCGGGAAGGAGGTGGGTACTCTGGGATTGAAATTAGATCTTCTGAAGTGAGGATTTTGTCAGGTCTTTTCAGGCCAGACAGGGAAACTTAGAGAGGTTCAAGTCAACAGGAACAACTCCACAAGATTTTGAGATGTCAGGCACATGGCTACACGGAGCCCCGCTCAGCCAGTCCCACTTCGGGAACTCTTAGCAGACAAATAAATAAGGAATAGTGTCTCACTGCTCTTCGTTCAGCAAAGCGAGAGCAGATTTCACAACACTGAGAACAATAAAAATTACACATTAAGAATCGAGTGAGCAGGTTTTATGGAAACACAAAAATCACAGCAGGGAAATCGGGAGTAGGCAGCAGCTGGGCAGGCTCAGGCCCTTTCAGAGGGATTTCCCCTTCAAGTCACCAACCTCCCGCTGTGCTGGGCACAGATGCCCACAGCAAGGCCAGGGTCTGCATCTCCACATCGAATATATCACCTCCAACGGCTTGCAGATGAGAAACGAAACGAGAAAGAGATCACGCAGTGGTAAAGCCTGAATCATTTTATCTTAACAATACCTACTTACAGACCTGTTGCCCTGATCTTACAAGGCAGAGGGGAACTAATTCAAAACAGAGCAGCATAAACGTTGCTCTCGGCAAACACAGACAAGACCGAACAAAACGCAGGAAATCCTAACGCCAGACCAAGGCGATACTCTGAGACTTGCAGCCTGGGTGTAGATGACGACTCTGGAAGCCACAAGGGCTTTACTTCCCGCTGTGCTACGTACCCTTGGCAAAAGCTCTACTTCCAGACCTCAGTTTTCCCTATCTGTAAAATGGAAACACAGCACCAAGAGAAGCAGGGTACAAAGCCAAGTGCTATCTATGTACACTGTGATTTTGTGCTGTTTCTGATTAAACAGAAAAACAGATCCCTGCACAGGAAGGAGAATGCTGTAAATACAAGTTTCCAATAAAGCTCAGCGAAGGTCTGGAGCCAATTCAACTACCACGCTGTTTGCTTTCTTTCCCCCCCAATTCCTCAAAACCCCCTCACATCAAAGAGGGGGTTTGCTTTTGTATCAGCAGTCTCCATTATGAAAGCAAAGTTCTCAAATGATTACCTAGATTTCACCCCCATTTCGCTGCACCAGGGTAGTATTCTAATGACGTTTCTGATGTATCCGATTCAGGCAATTAAGACTAAACATTAAGGACATAAGAAAAGGTCTGAACATTGTCAAATCTGCTCTGTTTACACTAATTCTTGCGCTCGGTTTTCTCTTGCTCCATGATTCAGCAAGTGCTGTAGCCCTTTAACTAAAGCTTCCTGTTTGTAAAAATTGCTGAATAAACCACATTGCTTCAGGTCACGACAAAAGCCAATGGTTCCTTTAAACGAGACCATATTTGTCCTGTCGCATTTCCATTTATTTCTTCCTGATCGTCGTAACTGTACTCACAAAACCACCTGAGGCCAGTGGGCTAGAGCAAAGGCCAAGTCACCTAGGGAACAACTCAATGTTTTCAACTCAAAGGATGAGCACCAGAGCCGATTTACAGTCTGACTTCTCTGGGTTACAGCAGCACCCAGAGACTTCAGGGACCAGCGCTCCGAGGTGTGCAGAGCAGACAGCAGAGGCCATTGCTACCCCTGTGTATTTATATACTCAATACTAAAGACAAAAGGCACAATACTAGCGTGCTATAGCTGCCTTGGATACGAGAATCCAGTGCACACGAGTCGCTTGGCCCAAGGTCACAAAGGAAGTTTAAAGTAGCTGAGAACTGGTCCCAGATGTTTGGAGACTTGGTCCAATGCCTTAGAGACAAAGTGTCACGCGGGCAGTTCAGGCTGGAGGCAGATTAACTCCTCGTCCATTGCCCGGAGGACATCACCAGCAAGTCCATGCACACAGCTATTAATATCCATACAACTGCTAGATTCCTGCAATACTCACACAACCCTCTTTTGGGATTTCCTGCCTATAGACGGGCAATACAAACAACTCCAATGCTTAGGTTTAGAAAGTGCACTCGAACGCTTCTGTGGAGCGAGGAGGACAGCGCTACGCCTGTCTCACCAGTGGGAAGGGGTACGGAGCGGTACGGCTCACAACGGAGCTGCGACCCCTTTCCTTGCATGCCTCAACCACTAGATAATACAACAGCCTTTCCAAAAATAAACTGCTGATGCAAGGCTGGAGAAGATTAAAGCAGAATATTCCTGGGGCGGGGGAGAACGTGGCTAGATCCCAAGCAATACTTTCTCAGCCCCTCTTGGCAGGCGTCAGGACAGACCGTGGAGAGCAACCTGGTGAGCTTCCAGCTATCGGCGAGGCTGCACAGGAAGCCAGAGCAGTGATCTTCGGCTTCTACACTCCTCAACTTCTCTGTCCAGATTCTTCTTTGCTATAAAGAAAGCAGTCAGCTGGGATGATTTCTCCTACCCAAAACTCCTTGGCTGCCCTCTTCCTACACTCTTGTCCGCACTATCATCCTCTTACACCTTTCACATCCCCCTCTTCGCTCTGTTCAGCGGATTCCTTCCAGACTCGACTGCCCCCCACCCAACAAACCAAGGAACATACAATCTATGAATCTGCCTGGTCTGTCCTGTTTGTAGAGCACCTAGCTCAACGTGAGTTCATCATGACTGCCGCTTACAGCTTAACGTACAACTCGTCACAAAAAAAGTGCTTTCTGCCTTTGCTGGTATTTTCCACTACCTGCAGCAGTTACATCTAAAAGCACAGTATTTAAGAGCTTGGCATTGTCATTTTACAGCTGTAGCATCTCATCAGTTACAAAACCAAATTCAGACATACTATAGAAAATGTGGGTGGCCATTTAATATGGAGGCTAATTATCTAATGCTTTGCAGAGAATCCAGGCATTTTAAACACATGCAGAAGTCTCACTTCACATTCCAGTCTTATGCAGGAAGCATTTGCTGTATATAAAATTCTCCCACTACCATTACTGCCTCCATTTTTCTATTGTAAAAAATAAAATACAGTAATTCACATTCAGCACTTCAAACATGATGATGTTGCCAAGTGTTTTACAACCAAATACAGTAATGACCTTCTACCTTGTAGAAGAGCTCTGCTCAGGGCCAAGGGGCCGCAAAGGGAGAGGTACAGACTGGTTTTGTTGGATTTGTTGTTTGAGTTTGGTTGTCAGGTTTGGTTTTGTTTTTTTTCAACAATTCAGAGGAAAATTTTCTTCTTGACTGACAAGGCTGAAATGCAACTTCATATGCTTACATGAAAGGGAAGAAATTGAATGATCTGAGCTAATACTACACGAGCTTCTCAAGTGCCTCTAGACTTGGGAAAAACACGTGCAAGATGAACTGTCAGCAAGGATGCTACCCACAGATCACAGACCCTGCAAGACCTCAGGAGAGCTGAGGGTCTCAACCAGCTTTTCACCCTGAAAGGAGCAGGGAAGTTAGAGCAGAGTATTCCCAAAGCTGTCGCAAGAGGTGTGGAAAAATCCTTCGCACTGCAAGCAGCAAGTTACACTGATAAATCTCGATGGCAAAATGAATTGGAAAAGGATTACAGAGTTCTAATGATTATGGGTAAATTAAAGAGCGGATCAGGATTTACAGGGCTGTCAGCCCTCCAACCACCAACACTGAGTACAGACCACTCAGAAGGGGCAATGCTGAGTCTGTCATCTTACACTGGCTATGAGGTACTATCACCCACACTTCCTGCTTGCTGGAACTCACCGGATCCTCACTGCTGTGCTTAAAAATCTAAAATTAGAGGAAATGGGAGACCACTGACCCGACGCACAGGAATTAACACACTGAGAAGTACAGCACTCTTGATGCTACCGCATCAGCACAGATTTACACGGTGCTTTTAATACCTCTCCCTTCAAGGAAGCACCAACGATACATGAAAAATCACCACTGAAATGCTGTTAGTTCTGGGCTGCAAAGCAGAAATTTTCCTGGCAATTAACACACAGAAGCAGGAAAGCAACACCTATAAGGAAAGAACATTGGGATCATAAACATCTGTGCAAAGCATCCAGTTTTCAAACATGAAAAGAACCAAACCGCCAGAGCAGACAAATTGATCCTACTGGGATTTGAACACACCGTTCCAGGAAATCTGGATACTTGCGACACGGCGCATAGGTTAAAGGCAGTGTCAAGGGGCACATGCATTAAACGTGCAGCCACTTAAGAGACTGCTGAACGTAGCCACAGAAGACCGGTAAGCAACATTCCTAACCCGACAAAGCATGCTAACTCCGGGCTCCTTCCAAGACAGACGCACGCCGACGCCGCTGCAGAAAAGACGCTGTTAGTGTGGGGATGACTCACTTGCCATCAGCGGAAGTCTCGAGCTTGCAGCTATGGGATTAATGTTGGGTCAGCCCATGCAAAGCGGGACTAAACGGCAGAGGTAACAAAACTATTTTCAGAGATTCACAAGGCAGCAATACAAGATCTTACAGTCTCTATTTTTTGCACATCGTCAGAACATACCTTCTTTCCTTACAGAAATGTAGGCTTACACCAGACAGAGCCGAGTCAGGCAGTCAATCTATCAAGGAGCAACAATTGTGTTTCCAATTAGAGCAAACAGGTGAAGACACGCAGTACATACATCGCAAAGAAGAACTCGGTGCCTGCTGGAGGTGCTCTTCCCCACTCTAATTGCAGGCAGCTCTTTCTGGAAAATTCCTTTCAAGTACTCGAAAAGGAGTTAGGTTTCCCAGTGCATACGTTTCTTCGCACAAATACCTAGCAAATCTTGAAAACTAAACTCGGTGGAAGCCTGCTGAAAGCACTATGCTGCAGCATGAAAAGATCTCCTTGAACACACGGTAGCCTCACCTAAGAGCAACTTCCAGATTTATGGACATGTTCGTAAGGAGAATTTGTTTATTTTGCAGATGCATTTGTGTATCGAGTAAGTTTTATGGGAGTAACAAGTGTTTTCCACAGCTGTGTCCACAAACCTCCCTGTAATTCTCACAAACCGCTCCGTCTGCATACAAGGAACAGCTCCACGTAGCAGGGTACGCTTTCATCTCATCCAGTAGCCGCAGTATCAGCTCGCACTTCCCAGCTGACTTTGTTTCAACAGATTTTAAAGTTTAGATCAGGATCTTAGTGCAGAAGTACTCAATAGCTACGCATCTGCAACTTTGAACTGAAACAACCACCTCAAATTCCCTGGCACTCACATTTTGAAGAGGGACAGTTAAGAGAGTATGACACTAAAATTTCATCATCATATCAAACAGGAAAATTCATAGATATTTACATAAATCAGAATGAGAGAAGAGCAAATTTCCCATCTCAATTAGTTCCCTGGTAGGAAGGAGTGTGGCTGGAAGGAGAAACAACAGCACAGCTCTGTCATGTTACAGCAACAAAGAAAAATTGGTGGTGAGTTTTTACTAGAGTGACTTTTTGATCTCCTACATGCATCTGGATTTCTTCCCTTTCAAAAATTTGGCTAAAAGAAGTAGGTTTGGCACACGAGAAAAACATAACTTCCTCTAGAGCAAAGCTGTCACGCCGCCCAGTTTCCAACAGTGGGATGCAGAGCTGAAATATCCCCAAGAGAGGGGAATCCGTCTGTCCAGCAGGGGTGATGGTGGGAACATGTCTTTGAGAAACACAGCAGAGGAAACAAACCACCTCCACGTGCAGGCACCAAGACCCACAGCATCGGGGTGACCACTGACCGAGTCCTCGAGGAGCCAGCACGGACATTTAACTCCAAACACGTACGACAGCATCCATCTGCGCCGAGGCCGTCACGGGATTTTGGCCACCGTCCCACTCAGTTCCTTTCCCCTTGCTCTCCAGGGACCGCTTCAATTATCACGCAAGCAAGGAGGCAGTTCTGCTGCTATTTAATTGGTATCTGTACCTCCCCCAAACCACTACACACATCCTACACATCAACTTGCTAATAACATCCAGCCACTTGGAGGAAAGGCTTAAAAGCATTTTTTTGGAAATCCTCCTGGATTTTTTTTTTTTTTTTTAACTCCAAGTAAAACAAGTGACTCCAGCGACCAAGTGACTCCTCACTGCCCACCACCACACTGAAATCCTGGATATTTCCAAGCCTGGGTCACATCTAACCCACTGCAAAGAATCCAAAGACACTCTTTTCAATGCACCAAAAGGACAAAGGCACATGCTGTCACCTGTGGGAATCACAGGACTTCCAATTTACGGTTATGGCTAACATCACATTTAAGGCTCGCGTTCCCTGTAGTCGAATACTTTCCCTATTACTAAGCGTGCTAAACTGCAAGACCAAGTATACAGGACAGATGGATTAAAAGACTTAATCCTATTGCACTAAATGAAATACGCATGGAAGGGATGTGTTAATACCTGCAAGCAAGACAGAGCTGACTGTAAATACAACTGAAAAAGCAGCTACTGGGGAACACTGCTGTGATGTAAAGTCTGAGCAGCAAGGCAAACCTTTGGCCATTTCGGGTCCCAATTCATTTCATTCTCCCTTTCCTCTACAGCATCAGAACAAGAAGCTTCAAGCTGTTCTGCCTTGAAAGCCTCAGGGCTTATTTTTTCATGCTTGCCAATTATTTGGCAATGCCAACTCTGCACATGTGCCGCGCAAAAGTTAGAACTAGCATGAAGAGGATGAAGTCCAACCCCTTTGCTATATCCCACCGGACAAATTAGAGCCAAAGACAGCTTAACAAGGTAAATTTTCCTCAAAGTCACAGAATCATGAGCTCAAGTACATGATGCCAGAATGGATGGGGAAAACGGGGACCTTAATAAGGGTAGAACACGTGAAAATGACCCAGCTGACATTGCACAACACCACAACCCAGCCCGAGAGCTGCCGGAGCTCAGGCTCCCTAATCAGACCCTTGCTCTCAAGGCACCCAGCAGCGAAGGCAGAGCTACTGACAACGGATTTAGGCAAAAAGGCTCAGCTTCAGTCCAGCTTTCTGGCTGACACACCACGCCAGCCACAGACTGTGCCTGGCCCTCTGCACCGGCACCGTATGAGACCCAAAGCTCCCAACCCCCAATCGTTTCCACTCTGCCAGCTTGTTTTCAGTGTGAAGCAATAGCTACAAACAATGACAGCGAACAGCTCCAGCCTCATTGCCCAACACTGACAGACAGCTCAGCCAGCGTAAGGTTAACAGCATGCTGTGAAAAAGCCAGCATTTCAACCAGTGGAGCAATACCATGCAGCAACTGATCCTCTAATGGCCAAACTGGTCCTTCTCTTTAGGAAGGGAGCTGAACCGCTCGCTCCTCCGATGCAGCCACTGGCTAAGAGCAGGCAGCAGGAAATCTGCACGAGTTTTCAGAGTGACAGCAACCCTGTGAAGGACCAGTCCAGAACTGTAAGAAGCAAAAGGTAAGCTCATCTATTTCTCTCAAAACCAGCCTACCAACTCCCACTCCTCACTTCCACGAGAAGGTTCTTTTGGGGTAGCACAAGAACTACAACCACCACACGTTTAACCTCTGCGCTTGCAGGCTCACGCTATAAAGGAACAAGACAGGGTTGGCATGGCTAATAGGAAAGCATTCATCCAAGCTAAAATTCCCCACGAGGAAGAGGGCAGCCCTACTCTTACAGATGGCTCCTGGCAGTGGAAATGCATTTCTTTAAATTTAATGTATGGTGGGGGGGTGACAGTGGGCTGCGTCACCTCCCGCATTATGCAATGGGAGACAGAAAGGATGGGTCACGCGTGCATGTTACGCTACATCAAAGAATCCCTCTGAGCAGGAGGCAAAATAAATAGCTGCAGGAGACGAAAAAAAAAACAGGTCTGGTTTAAGTGCATATGCTGCCCTTTATTCTTGAAAGCATCACAGACGCTCGCTCTGCAATCTGCTCCCATTACAGGAGCACTTCCAGCTGATTACAGAGAGCGGAGCAGAGTTCACACACAACACGGGCTCTACACACTGGCACTGACTACAAGGCAAGACCTAAACAAAGCTTTTCTGAAAGAAGTGCAAAAAATTTCAGTCATCAAGACAGGGAAAGCCAAGCAGTGTTTCCAGGGGAGAGCAGCCAGGAGCTCTGGTTTCTGATGTATACGGTGTCGGGAGCATCCCCCTCTCCACGCATGGTCCAAGGGCACCGTGTTGGTAGGGGAAGAGAAGGGAGAATGGGAAGGTAACATGAAAAGGGCATCACCCTCACACCAGTCCTTCATGTTTTCAGCTCACAAACGCTACCATGCCTGACTACTTTGGCACTTCACTCAGCTGAAGACAAATCTCTGAAGAGATGAGGAGATTTCAGAAGGAAAGAGAAGGGAAAATGCTGACTGGAGACATTTTAGAAAGGGAGTTTAGCTTCCAGCATACATCAATGTGTGCGAGATGCAGTCTCCACTAGCACCTTAATAACAGGTCATGCTCATGGCAGAGGGGTTGGAACCAGATGATATTTCAGCTCCCTTCCAACCCTTACCATTCTGTGATTCTATGATTCTATAACAGCATTCTGAAACTGGAGTGCCTGCATTTGTCAGGGAGCAAACCTTGAGAACCCAACATGCAGATGTAGGATTTTTCACAAAGTACTGAAGCTGAAAAAGCTTTTTCTCAGTGGCGAAATCGACTTCTAAGAGCGGAGAGAAATTTGACAACATTCATAAAATGCTTATAAAACCCTTAATGAGGTTTACTAAATATCAGTTTTGCTGTGCATTCTCCTCTCTTGCATCTGACTAGATGGAGTTTTGAGGAATATGACCAAAAGGAAGCAAAACATTCCTGCAGAAATTCAATAAACTGAGCAGCATTATGAATGTCACATAAAACAGCCCGGAGCTGACAATATCACAGAATGGCGAATGGGGACTAGCAGCACTGCTAAGGTAAGCATTCCTCACTCTTCATTTGAAGATGAGCTTTACTGCTTCCACAGTGCTGGAGAAGATGCAACTAAGTGGAAAAAATGCAGTATTAATAAAAAAAAGAAGTAGATGCAGAGAAAATTAGCAGGACACTTCCAGATGGTGCAGGCTCCCAGGTTCTGCTGAAGCACAATTCCTTAGAAAGGTGCAAGACTTTCCCTTCATCTTTCCTCCATCCAGCATTTCCAGAGAAACGGAAGCAAGCTGCCTGGCCAACCACAGATTCTTAATCAAAAAATACCAAGCAGCTCATGCTGTAGCGCTGAGCTGGCTACATCTGGCAACCTCGCGCTCTGTTTTCCCTCCCCCTTTTTCTTTTGCGAGATGATTTAACAAGCTACAGAATCCCCAGAGACATGACAATCAACCAACAGAAATAGAGCATCGTGTCTTGAACTCTACATGTCCATCTGCGCTGTTCCCCTTTGACAGACACAGAAAAGGTCCGAGTTTGGAGTAAAAATTTTGCCAAAAGGAACTTGTGCAAAGAAAAATCTGGCAGGATGCATTTCATTCCTGCTGCCTGTCATAGCTCCTGTATAGGGGGAACTGATGCACCAATTAAGTGTTTCGGGATGGCAGAAAATGTGTCACCCTCTGCTAGCTGTCTAATCTGCAAAACAGCTACGCATTCATTGTCAGATGAAATCAACAGGATTAGAACAAGTCAAAGTTACTGTTTTTTTCCAGCACCGACAGTGATCTGATCCAACACGCAACTTGGTGAGAATTTGAGATTTCTAGCGGGGAACCTTGCACCTGGAAGTGTATAGGAAAGGTAATACTTTATTAAACATGGACACCCTCCTCCCAGTTAAGTCTTAAAGATGCCCTATACAGAGACAATAAATACACCTTCGTGCTTTCCCCCACCTCTTGGTGCCAGACTGCCCAAAAGACCTGCACCTCCCTGCACCCTCCCCGCCAGCCAGGTTCAGATGCTCCATTTGGGCACCGTGCTCTCCAGCCCAGCAAAGCTGTCTCCACTTCATGCCTCATCATCGGGAAACCATGCCAGCCCGCTCACTCCCGCAGCAAGGCCAGTTCTTCTTTTTCAGACTGGTTGCTGCCCAGAACTGATGCCCAAAATGCTGAACAGCGGCGCCTGTGTCTGACCCGGAGCAGACGAGAAACAGGTAAATAGGCCAAGTTAAGCAGAGCCAGAGAAACAAAGATTTAGAGACTGAATTACCCTTCCCCTACATCAATTAAAAAGCAAACGCAATTATTCTGTACCAATAACTACATCTAGGGCGCACTTTTGCCTTGGGGAGACTAAAAAAATGAGACAGGGGCTCATACAACATCTCATTTCCCTTGTGACACAGCCAAGATCAGTGACATGAGGGCTTTGAATCTACACTGACACTGAAGCGCTTAATTGCTCCAACAGCCGGGGAGAGGGCACTGCACATGCAGGGAGAGACCCCAAAGGCCCTTGGGGAGAGACTCCCAGGGCACCAATCCCAGTACATCAAGACAAGCAGGGAGAAACGTTAAGCTTAAATAAAAGGGAAATTAGTCGCTCTGATATTGAAGACCGAATGCAATGAGATGGGAGAAGAGGCCCTCAAGGAAGGGAACACGGGACTGGAGAATTAAGGGCCACGACAAACCTTCCACTTAAGCATTTGGAGCAGGCTTTCTCCTTCAACACAACCCACATCAGCAGTCAAGCCGTTTCACCCACACAACTCAATTTTAGCGTGTACCAAATCCCAGTGCTCCGGCTTAATCAGAAGTCCCTGAAGGCTAGAGAAAGACACGGCCAGGCAAGAAATTAACTGGCAACAACATGGGACACAAAAAAAGCAACTACATACCACTGCACTGACTCCAGATGAAATTCTTTCTTGATGAGCTTTTTAATTGGATGCCCAAAGAGCAAGTAACAGGGAAACGACAGGGCAAAGAAGCAAACAGAAAAGTGACCCAGCGGTGGCTTTCGTGGGAACATTAAGGACACACCTGAGCGGTCATGTTTAAAGAGCACTGTGATAAGCTCCTGCTCGTTCTTGACATGCGTCAAGCAAACAGAGAAAGCATCAACATAAGGCAAGACAACAGTTCTTCAGAAAGCTTAAGAAAAGTAGGATGGAAATTAGAAAGGACATCCTTTTACTCTAGAAGCATCTGTCTAATCCGGCCTGATAAAAAGCGGGCACGAGCGTGAATGGCCAAGGCAGCAAATTATTTCCGAACCTTGAGATAGCTCCTATAAAGTTGCCATTACTTGTCTATGCTATCTGTAGAACAGAGATAAGGTTAGAGCTGAAAAATACAAGTGTATAAGCCAGCCAGCCAAATGACATGTATTAAATGCTAAGGTCCCTTCCCCGCTAACCGCCTGTGAAGAGTTGTGGGGAAGGCCAGAAGGGCAGGTACCGCGCCTCAGGGAGCTGGCAGAGACATCTGTAGACATCCCTAACACTGGTAAACTGAATAAATAATGGAACAGGCAGCTGAGAGAGCTTTTTCCCACACATTTCACTGTACACCTTAAGCTTCCAGCTCTCTTTTTATCCACCTGCCAAATTTGATTTTGCCCAAGATGACAAGCCAGCCTCAAACAGCTTTTTTCCTCACCAGGAAAAAACACATTTTCTTTGGGGAACATACACAACACAAGATAATATGTTTCAAAACCCTTAAAATATTTCTGCCCACTTATTTGAAAGCATACAAAAACAGATCTGGGCTTTTTCTCTGCTAAATACAGTTCTCCCAGCCAGGAGCTGCTTTTTGTGGCGAAGCCTTTCCTAGCCTAACATTTTTTATGTACAGGAGCAATGTATATACGCTAGTCAGACTACTAAATTATAAACTTATGCAGTGATAAAACTCTCTATTACTTCAAACAGTTTCAGGGTCACTGCAACTCTATCCCAGCAAATAATTACATCTCAGCTGTAACAACTTATACCCATACAACTACCAGGCTCCTGAGGCATTTCAGGTGGCTTCAGAAGCTTACCCACCACCGAGTGACAGCTTTTGAGCTGGAAAGCACAAACTCCTTTTCTCAGACAGTAGCTCTGCATAGCTGTCTTGGAGCAGCACTTAAGATCATTAAATAGTACCCAACTTTCCTGAGGAATTTAGAAGAAAAAGTGTAAGTGAAGCACAAGTGAGTTGGGGAGAAAACACAAATCTTCAATTACCTCGAACTGAGATAATGTCAGAGACTGAAAACTCAAGTCTTGTGAAGCAGTTAAGGTCAATGCACAAGAAAAAACAGCTTATTGTATATTTAGGCACACACGATCTAAATGTGACGTTTAACATTCAAAGTCTTGCTTCAAGATTCAAATTTCTTACATTTGGTAACCGCACCTGAAGAGCCGACATTCACCCCAGTTATCTTTGCATCTGAAACGCTGGTTCCAGACGATGTCAACAAACAAGCCCACAGCAGAGCCCGCACTGCACTTCTGGACACAGGAAATCATTAAAGCCTAACGAGCGTCTCTCGAGCTAAAACCGCCGCATTCACGAGGATGAAACTCCGGGCACTGTAACGGTGGTAAGCATGAGCAGAACACGGCAAATGACGACCTGCCTCTGTTCCAAGCCATTTCGAAGTCGTACTTGTGATCTACAGCACCTCTGGGCTCTCATTCTAGGCTGGAGAGGACAGCAGGGCTGGACTCCCTCACACAGCTCCCCCACAGCCGAGCGGTTTCCAGCACGAACCTCAGCACACGCACCGAACAGCGTGTTCGACTTACATCCTCCAAGTTGGGCAATCAGAAAGTCAGCAGTTTGGGTTTTTTAACCAATTCTCTTCTTAGCTCTTTATTTTCAGCGAAAAGGAATGTCAAGGACACATCCTGTTTCACTCTTTCTGTGAAATAACTCCCATTGAGGTTAAAGGCAATACTCCCAAAATGCCCAATCCCGCACTAATTACACATCCTCCAAGTTCTCTGTGTTTTCAGCTGTTTCTAACTCGATGGAGAAGAGCCATAGGAGTTCAGACATATGGCTTCAGACTCCACCAGGCTGAAAGGAGGCTGTAAAGAGAGCCCGACGTCACGAGGGGAATGCGAGTAATTTTAAATCACGCAAAGGTAGTTACTAACTATGCTCCAAGGCAACCAGAAGTCATCCACAGGGGATCACAGGATGAATCGAGGTCATTTAAATGTCTCTTACATGGCAGCCAACACTTTAGCAGACCTAACACTGTGCAGCCAGAAACCGTGGCTTGAAAAAACAATGGAAAGAAGTACTTGCAAAAAAAACAACCCCAAGTCCATGGGACATATAGTCCCTCATTTAAGTCATCTGACAGACTTCACAATCCTTGCAACAACCAAGACCAGAATGCAAAGCCTTGAAGTTTTCAGAGTTCAAGGTTTTATGATAATCCTGTTCCTGCTTCCTAAAAAAAATTGTGCTAATTTCTGAAATTAAGAGCAGTAAGGAAGGGTCTGGGGAGCCCATCTGTATCATCGCGTGGGCAGGCTTCAAACCTTACCAGGCACTAGGCTTCTTTAATCGGATTACATTTTAAAACCAGGCAATTTACTTCGTGATGCCAAACTTGAAAGGATTTCTCATAGTGTCTTAATTAGGATGAGGCAAAAGTCATTCCACCTAATTTCCAACCCACTTCAATATTAGATTTGGAAGACCACCTATGACATCTTCAGCCTTGTTTTGCCTAAGAGTCTGAAAAACAGCAGGCAACAGGATTAGATATAAATCTAATGAGATAATGTATTTACGTAATATTTATGGCGCTCACTTTTAGACAGGGTTGTGTTCTTGCATCCTTAGCACATGGCACTACAGACACTTCCTTCTAGCTGGAAAAAGCGTGAGGTTTATTTTTAAATTTAATTTCCCTTTAAAAGAAACCATGTGTTTAAATAACAAGGGAAGAGTGCTAATGTAATTGGGGTTTACCAAACCTACCCAAAGTCAGGCTCTGTCTTTTCTTACGCTAAATAACACAGACTCCCTCAGACAGCCTGGTAAAAGCTTTGCGCACACTCTCCTGTTTTAAAAGCAACCTTTTCTGTAATTTTGTTAACATCCTGCTAGTTTCAGATATATATATACAGGTTTTAATCTGAAACACTGAACAGCCATGCAAGGTGGGATGCGGCATCAAGGCAGGAATGTACACACACAGTGGCCTCAGCACCGCGCATCTCGGGGCCTCCCAGACATTTACGCAGTTCATCTTCACCAGCCGCCGGGTAAAACAGCCACCCCGACAGCACAGTACGTACTAGAGTCGGCTATAACTCCTGGCTTAGGCAAAAGTCAAGTCAAAACCTACATAAATCTACACACTGTACTGATAAAAAAATAACTTTCAACTCAAGCACCTCATCCACCCATCTGGATGCTCTACAGAATTTTCTTCCAGGACACAAACACTTACAGAAAACTCTGCCCTCACACTCATTATGAAGCATCCAGCTCCATATCCAGCTTGAGCTAAAGAAAATTTAGCTCAGAAATTCATCCAGACTTCTCAAAGGCCATCTCCCAGTTCATGCAACAAAGATCCCCTGCTAAACCTTGACCATTTCTGAAGCCAGGCACAGTGACTGACTGTGCAGCAGTGTGTCATTTTAAATTCAGGTTTAAAAATGCGCTCCTGACACAACGAACGCCCAGGTACCGAACTGCAGGAGAGCCCTGCCTGGCTTTAAGCAGGGCATTTCCCCACCCACGAGAGGGTGGAGGGCAAGTTCTGGAAGCAGTCCTTTGGGAAACAGGATCTGAACAGCTCTGAGGACACTACAGGCTCTCCAGGTTTTGCACAGAAAAGAGGGCACCTTCACACACTTAGCACCAATTTCTTTCCAAACGCAGCTCACATCTTCCTGCCCTCCATCTTTAATTAAGCATTTTACCCCTTCACCAGCCTATCGAGGATCTTTCTTTTGCTGACAGCTACAGTCCCAGGTGAACTAACATTTCAATTCCTGTTTTTCTCCCTTCTGCAGAGAGCAGCTGTATTGGCTTCTCCAGGCTGT